>NW_026606559.1:600000-940000 GCF_029890125.1 Rhinichthys klamathensis goyatoka
TCAAGGACACGATAGCGCATCTTTCACTACATCGTTCACTTCTGCACTACCTTATATGCACTACCTTATATGCCACATAAATGCTATCATGTCACATGACAGCCATCCAAAAGCAACCTACTCTCTCTGACAATCAGAGTAATTTGCAGGCCTGAGTGACAGGCTTCTGTCACCATTGGGTGGTTAACAGGGCTGGTAAAAGATGAAACCTCACTAATGCCATAGATTGCCACTAAATTGATGCCTGCAGTCTTAATTGGAGTTGCCATCAACAGCTGTTGCAATTTAGAGTTAATCACTGCATCAGGGCTGCTGCTCCTCATTTTAAGAGGATGGAGGAAAAAAAAAAATGGGCAGCGATAATTGCAACTGCAAGTGGAAATGATGAAAAAACGATAAGAGTGGATTTTAAGTGTTCACATCCTTCAACATGCACAGACACAGATGAAAAAAAGTATGTGTAGTATATGTGTGTGCGCCAGGTGAGGTCTTATTGTTCCTAAAGGTGCAAAGGTGCTGAGACTGTCAGTGTCTTCAGTGCAAACGCAGCTGAATCCCAAAATGGAAAACGCTAGTCTCCTCTAGCAGCATGGTCGCTGTGGTGGGATATCACACTTTACAGCCAGGTTATTCTCTCTCTCCTGCTGTTTTTATTTCAGATAGGGTTTTTTCTTCTACTCCCTCTCCCTCTCTTTCTCTCTCAAGGGTCTCTCCACAGCTAAATGACCACCATAAAGATTAGCAGCCCATGACCTGAAAACATGTGTATGACTCAATGTCTGTACAATCACCCACAACCATTTATATAGTAACTCAAGCTCTGTTCCAAAACCATGTCAGCTCCCTCGCCTCCTACTGCCTATATAGAAAGCTGCCTAATGCAGTGAGTGATTTGAACCGCACTACATAGGCAACAACTGTTGACCACAGAATAGCACTCCATAAGTGCACAGGTGTAATTGAGGGGTAATTGAGAAATCAAATTTTCCTTTTAACATATAAGCTCATTGTACTATAAAAAATCCTGTAAGTTTCAGAACTCAAAACGTCCTTGTTAGTCCAACTTGTTAGTTGAAAACAAGCTGCCAAAAGGACTTGTTTTGGATCGTTGAAAGATCGACTCTGCAGAAGAAGATCAACGACTACTTCTACATCACTGCCTCTTTAGCCCCGTCCACCGATTTGCACGTAGTACAAGAAAGACGCAAACACAGGATTACTCGAGCAACAAAATGATAGAGATACTCTTGAGGATTGCCAAGAAAAAACAGTCTTTACATCGCCATCCATGGTACCCTAACATTAAAAAAGCGTGGATGAACTTTATTTTAAATAAAGTTCCAGATCACTTCAGTAAGGCAGTTTGTTTGTTCGCTTCATTTACTGCAGATTCGTTTTTAAACAAGACACTGTTCAGCGCAGGCTTTTCAGGGAGACTGAAAATAAAAGATGATGCAGTGACGACTACATTGGATCCGACAGCAATATAACAACACAAGTGTGATTAACAATCTTTTTTACTATATGTCACTATTGCTTGGTCTGTTACAGATCATTTGATATGTACTGAGTATTTATACTGTAGCACCGCACCGCATTCAAACTGTGAATAGTTGAAATTTGCTTTCCTTTGCTTGGGCATTTATGGGGTTAATGCAGTGGCTTCTCCGTTACGGAAGAATGCACGTAGTGAACGGCTGCTTTTTTTTTTTATATCTAAGCCATTTGCTGTTATCCTGAATAAAAGTTTCAGTGAGCGAGATCTTCATTTGTTTTGTCATCAGTAAGACATTACAACATGTTTCATTTCATTTCATTTAAAACAGGACAGGAAGTTTTTCACTTTATTGAAAAGAATGAATGATGAATAGCCTATAAGAATGACAGCGCGACAAACAATGGTACATTCATTCATAATTCCGTTTACACAAACGGAAAGTTATCCTGTCAACTATAACTGGTAACTCTTAAAATGTATTTGTCACAACCAAGACTTATAAAGCATATGTAATACCCAGACATGTTTCACAATGTTGGCAAATGTTTCAACAATGTAGCGGTAATGTACAATATTTTTCTGCTTTTTAAGCTTTTAATACAATTCCACACATATAATGGTGGAAAACAAAAGGTATGTCCCATTTCGCACACTTCACTATTCAATGCGGTTTTGTATAGCAGTGTGGGTATTGTGGTCGCAAAGAAAACTGCAACACAATTTTGGACGCTTTATGCTCTTGACGTTTGCAACTTTCTCTGCATAGCAGGAGGGCAGGAGCTAAATTTGCTAAGGTTAGCACCACCCATGGTTATTATTACTAACTAAAACTACAACTATTAAAAACACTTTTGTTAATTGAAATGAAGCAGAAATAAAATAAAATATATATTTATTTTGTGGGGGAAAAAAGGAAACAAAAATGAGAAATCGTGCCTTGAAAAGTTGAAGCATTAAAATTACTAACTGGAAATAAATCAAAACTTAAACTAAACTAAAACAATAAAAAAATTGAATTAAACCTAAATAGTAATATTTAAAAAATATGTCAAAAGCACATAACAAAAAAAGTTTACAAAAAACGAAACAAATTAAAATGAAAACTGACTGTGGGCTGTTTACCAAAAAAGCGCTACCAAACTATAATAGAACACAAATAATACTAAAATAACACTTGGTACCAACCCATAAAATGGATTCAAAAGGTTATTTCCTTCAGCTGGAAAACAGAAAAAACATCTATGTTGTAAAAAATAACTGTTCACACACTAGGTGCGCAAGTACACAGTACACAATTTCAGACACAGTGAAGGTCTTATAAGACAGCATAATTAAGTTTTTGACCCATCAGGACAGACTTTGCACCCGGAACGCACCTACAATGCTTAAAAACGTCCTATGTTTAGAAACAGAGTACCAGTCTCTCTTTCGCACATACACATAAGCTCAGAAGCTCGTGGCTCTCCTCCCCATGACATCCATCCATCACTCTCATTTTTCAACAATGTTTACTGGGAGCCAAATGAATTTATGATGCATTACCTTGTTAAAGAGGCCCAACCAGAGGGGCCATATTTGTTGTTTGTGTGACTCACTGCATTTGTGTGATGAATTTGTGCATGTAATTTGGTGTATAATGTTTATAAAAGATTAGGTGTGTTGTGCACAGTGCATGTTTGTGTGTTTAACCTGCTTCACAAAAATTGGTTAACAATTCAAAAGGGCTGTGTGTGTGCGTCTTTAGCGATGCATTTAGTCTGGAGTAATCCATCACAGAGCTGTAGCAGCATGTCATGGGGTAGAGCAGTGAATTATGGGTAGCAACAAACACAGGCTGCCAGCAAAGCTTGAATCAATCTCAAAGAACTCAATCTCGAAAAAACAAAACAAAACAAGAAAAACAAAGAGAAAGAACAGTAAGACCGGTAAGATACAACGTCAGATATTTAGTCTCTTTGTAACCATAAGGTTTAGAGTCTGACTGGACACCAAAGTTAAATGCTTTGTTCAAACTAGAGAGCTGCCTCTGTGAGCATAGGCGCGTTCTCAACGTAAAGGGTGTTTCAAAAAGTAAGCAACTTTATCGTGATTCTACAATATTTTTTCCTCCTAAAAAAATCCTCTATTGCAATTTACCGATTAACCGGCAAAATACTGGAAGTGGCGCATTCCAAGGACGAGAATCCATGAACCCCATTATTAGACCATTTTTAAAAACTGCACATTATATTTAAACTTTTGCACAGCTGCTGTGAGATTTAATACAGTTGGCTGCTTCCTCTTACAAAAAAAAAATTCTTTGCGAACTCTCCATTGCATAGTTTACAAAACAATTAGCAGTCAAATGCTCCGAATAAACATAATCCTACGACGCCATTAAAAATAAACCATTAAGTTGTTTCCTGACGCTGGGATCCTTCTGAAGTCTGTACAGACACAAACGAGCTGTTTTGCAGCATAATTAAATAAATGCTCTGTTTATATAATGAGGAGGACATTTTAAGTTATAAAACGTCATTTCAGTTAGGAAGCAGCTTTAGAAAGATCACTAGGTTTTGGAACAGAGCTAAAGTGTGAAATCCCTGATAAGAAAGTACAGATTTGAATGCGGGGTGGTTATTTTATGAACTACCACCAAGAGATGGTTCTATTTAATGCGTATACGACTATGTTTGACCCTATACTGAACTGCAGTCATGGATAAGGCTCAGCATTAAAAATATGCCCTAAATGTTCCCAGATAAATATAAAAAGAGAGTAGGACAGATAGAGGGAAGAGCGAGAACAGGCAGAAATCATTCTGACAGCTCTGGGTGAGGGACTGCATCAGAAAGCGGCTTTAGCGGAGGCATCTTGACGAACAGATGTGGGAACATTTAAAAAACGAGACCCTGGGAGGCCGTTTATTTGATGTATTACTGGGACACCAGCAAAAAAGCAAAGCTTGTTCGGGAGATCTAAATGAAATGATTTCCTGAAGCGAATCATAGCTTTTTCTTACAAGAAGGGATTCTTTTTTTGGAGTTATGCTATTGAGATTTTTCAATTTTCCCAGTTTCTTGCTGTGAAAATGTGCAGAGCCACTATGGCTAAACCATACAGGATTGTGTGTGTGTGTGTGTGTGTGTGTGTGTGTGTGTGTGTGTGTGTGTGTGTGTGTGTGTGTGTGTGTGTGTGTGTGTGTGTGTGTGTGTGTGTGTGTGTGTGTGTGTTTGTGAGCAAAATGTTTTCACAAGGATAGTACAACCTGAAATCACCTACAGCAGCCAATGGTCCCCATGAGGAACGAAGCTTAATAAACATACTAAATAATGTCTTAATGAAAATCTAAAAATGCAGAAAGATGAGAGTGTGGGTAGGTATAGGATATAGAAAGTACAATTATCTCAGAAAAAACACACACACATTCTAACAACAGAAGTCAGAGGAAAGTCCTACTTTGTGTGTGTGTTGGTCTAAGAGTCTTTGATGACTGTGGAATTTATTGTATAAGAACACTAGACTTATGTTTACATAATGAATATTAAATGCAAACGCAATAACAGCAAAATTCTGGTTACTGAGGATGATCATCTAGGGGGCGTTGAAGTAAATGAGGATGCTGTATTGTATTTGACACTAATGAAAGTAATGCTGTGAGGAATGGAAGTACAGTTTGTTGAATATGACAGACTATCTGAATGTCCTGAGTGTCCCCCACAACACATGTTTAATCACTAAAAATATAAGTGAGAATATATTGTCAACATTTCCTCATCAGAGAGATCCAAACTCAAGTACACATATTGTGATACATTGAACAAACTGTACTTCTTTGCCTAAGGGTCTAGACCCTGTTTGCTTCAATTTATAATATGCTGTCTTCTCAGTGATTTGCTAACCACTCCAACAGGAAATGCATCTGTCCCATTTTTTTAATTAATCTTTCAGGGCAATATTTTATAAATCAGATTAA
Source organism: Rhinichthys klamathensis goyatoka (assembly GCF_029890125.1). Lineage (NCBI taxonomy): Eukaryota > Metazoa > Chordata > Actinopteri > Cypriniformes > Leuciscidae > Rhinichthys > Rhinichthys klamathensis. The sequence goes on from NW_026606559.1 coordinate 605,454, forward strand.
CTGGTTCATTAAAAAGATTCAACTTAAAAGAAGGATTCATTCACAAATATATATATATATATATACACTCACCGGCCACTTTATTAGGTACCCCATGCTAGTAACGGGTTGGACCCCCTTTTGCCTTCAGAACTGCCTCAATTCTTCGTGGCATAGATTCAACAAGGTGCTGGAAGCATTCCTCAGGGAGTTTGGTCCATATTGACATGATGGCATCACACAGTTGCCGCTGATTTGTCGGCTGCACATCCATGATGCGAATCTCCCGTTCCACCACATGCTCTATTGGGTTGAGATCTGGTGACTGTGGAGGCCATTTTAGTACAGTGAACTCATTGTCATGTTCAAGAAACCAATTTGAAATGATTAGAGCTTTGTGACATGGTGGAAGTAGCCATCAGAGGATGGGTACATGGTGGCCATAAAGGGATGGACATGGTCAGAAACAATGCTCAGGTAGGCCGTGGCATTTAAACGATGCCCAATTGGCACTAAGGGGCCTAAAGTGTGCCAGGAAAACATCCCCCACACCATTACACCACCACCACCAGCCTGCACAGTGGTAATAAGGCATGATGGTTCCATGTTCTCATTCTGTTTACGCCAAATTCTGACTCTAACATCTGAATGTCTCAACAGAAATCGAGACTCATCAGACCAGGCAACATTTTTCCAGTCTTCAACTGTTCAATTTTGGTGAGCTCTTGCAAATTGTAGCCTCTTTTTCCTATTTGTAGTGGAGATGAGTGGTACCCGGTGGGGTCTTCTGCTGTTGTAGCCCATCCGCCTCAAGGTTGTGCGTGTTGTGGCTTCACAAATGCTTTGCTGCATACCTCGGTTGTAACGAGTGGTTATTTCAGTCACTGTTGCCCTTCTATCAGCTCGAACCAGTCTGGCCATTCTCCTCTGACCTCTGGCATCAACAAGGCATTTCCGCCCACAGAACTGCCGCTCACTGGATGTTTTTTCTTTTTCGGACCATTCTCTGTAAACCCTAGAGATGGTTGTGCGTGAAAATCCCAGTAGATTAGCAGTTTCTGAAATACTCAGACCAGCCCTTCTGGCACCAACAATCACGCCACGTTCAAAGTCACTCAAATCAACTTTCTTCCCCATACTGATGCTCGGTTTGAACTGCAGGAGATTGTCTTGACCATGTCTACATGCCTAAATGCACTGAGTTGCCGCCATGTGATTGGCTGCTTAGAAATTAAGTGTGAACGAGCAGTTGGACAGGTGTACCTAATAAAGTGGCCGGTGAGTGTATATATATATATATACATATATATATAATATATATACCAGAGGTGGGGGACTAGAGCCACATGACTCGGCTCGAATCTGACTCAAATCGCAAATTTGGGACTTGAGATTTGCTTGACTAAATGAAGAAAATGACAATTAGAAATTTGACATTAGCACCTGCCAACCCGCCAAATGAGGGTGGGTTTCATCAGTGGCGTGCCACGCAATCACACCTACGAGCCACTTTGGCTGAATGACTTTTATATATAATATATACAGTTTTCAATTGTAGTCTTTTACAAAGGCATCTGAAATAATAAACTAAGTAATGTATGTAGTGTAGCCTACTAATAGTCAAAAATATAGATTTTTCGATACATATCGATACTGATATATTTGAAACACTTCCAAAACTAATTTCCCGCAGAATAGATACACGTTACTAGCTGCGCTTTCTCGCTCTCTCATCTCTCCGACAGCGAGTTGACACATAAACCTGCCTCCCCTTACTAACTCATTTTATTTTCTCCGGATGAATATTGTTGCTGTTACAGGGCTTGTATTTCGCCGTGGGATTGCGTGTATTGTGCATAATTTTACTCATTCTCGCACATTTTGTGCTCACGACCAAAGTGTGGGCACATGAAGCCGTCTCTCAGTACTAAACTGAGTTCTTTTTGGCTGCTTATTGTGCTTAAACAGTCAAACACACACAAAATAATGTCAAAATGCAGGTCTTGGCGAGTATTCACGTAAACACAGTTATGTTTTAAGTGAACATAAACAGTTAAGAAAGAAAACGTGTGTATTGTGTAACAGTATAATGGATCCGTGCATTCGGCCTTAAAGTGACAGCAGCCTAATGTACCTCCTGCCAAATTATTAATATTAAAATTAATAATATAAAAAATGTCTATATGGCAATTTTTCCCCATGGTATCGATTTCAAAATTAAAATAAAATGATTAAATATACCTTTAATATAATACATTGTATCATATTGACGATGAACTAAGGTCTATTCTGTAGGAATTCACACTCACTCAAAATGTGGTGCTGGATTCCACTCTGATCTCATACTGTCTCATAATGTGGCTATGAAGTTACTACACATGACATCACAAGCTCATAATGCGATATTGTTTCCCATCACAGCATCCCAAAAAGCTGCCACAAAGCAAAACAGTGTCTTTAAATGTTTTGTTATGGTTGTTCTGAGATCATACAGCTAGTGAACCTGTCACCACTGCTCTGACTCACAACTTCTACTACACATACTACGCACAGCCTCCTAAACACACACCCTCCTCCTCGTCTCGGGGCTGTGATCAAGTCTAATGGAAGTCAGCTGGGGCTGAATGTAATTGGGCAGGAATGCAGACTGGGCCGAGAGGCGACAGGACTTTTCCACACCACATCAGCTGGTGGGAGGAGTGATAGAGGCGGCCTGGCCCAGATCGGGGCGAGGAGGGCGTCTGCTGGGGAACCGCGCTCTCTGCGGACCGTTCTTATCCGCTCCGTGACTGAAACAACGTGAGAGAAGCATCTGGCCGGACGCCCTGTTCCAAGAGTGCCTTGCAAATAACGTAAAGCCTTGGCGAACTCTGTTCAAGTTATAGATAGCGTAACAGTGACTGAATTGCCTTTGGCACATCCACAGAAAGGTCAGCAGCCTCTGAAGAGCTATTCAGATCACAGAACCGACAGAAACTGAGAAATTATGAGAACAGTTTTCACATTCAGAGAAAGCTACACAGTTAAAACAGTATTAAAGTACATTCTTGGCTGCTAGTTGCTGTCGTTATTTTGTTTTTATAATAGTACTTGTACAATATATTGATTAAATAACTGCATTCAGTGAGTGAAACATATATGATTGATGATTAGCTTGCAAATAATGTAAATGCAAGGTCTCAGATCAGCCTTAAAAGACTTTAATCGTCAGTTTCCCAGAGTCTTCCCTGTGATGGACTGAGTAACAGAGCGCCAAATCCCTTGAGCTGGACACCTTTTGAGGCTTAATAAATGAGCGGCTGATTTTATCTGTAAATGTAATACGGCAGGAAGCAAAAGCTCTTAGAGTGAAGGTGCATCATGGCTAAGCTAAGCTAAACAAGAACGTCCACCTGAGGATGTGTTAGTGTCGAATGCAACATGAGCTAAAGAACAGGGCCCGGTTGCATAAAGCTTCTTAAGTTTTTCCCTTAAGTCTGATACTTAAGGGGCGATTTCCCCTTACCTAAGAGAATAACTTAAGGGTGTTGCATATAATCTCTTAAACGGTTCTCTTAGGTAAGGGAAACATTTAAGTGTTTCACGACAGCGATCCTGGATTCACGTTATAAAAAGTCTTTTGTTGCCATAGATACGCAAAACACTAACACTAGCAATTTCGCGGTTTCATCAAATAAAGTAGGCTAGGATATCGGAATGGATAAAGAAAAAATAGAAAGCCTAATTGGACAGAGGAGGAGAAATGTATTCTTCTTGACGAATATGGTAAAAGAAAAACCTGCTTTCCGAAAAAAAAATTGGTTTGAATGACCTCCTGGTCATGACGGGATGGAAACTTGACAGTTGCATTTAAATGACGGGAAAGAGCCCCCGCAACCCGGTGAACCACTCTGCTGACAGACGATTTATGCACGTGGAAAACATCTCCCACTATCGTCTGAAAACTCCCAGTTGCAAAAAAACGCAGTGCTATAAGCAGTTGTAACACCGCAGGTAAAGAGTGGTTGCGATGTGTGACATGGTCAAGGTCACCGTCTAGTTTGTTAGCGATGTCAAATATTGCGCGTCGATCAAACCGGTATTCTTGCAACAATTTTTCATCGCTAAGATGGTCCAAAGGGTTCTCCCTATCCCTAAAAATTCTTCTTGGCACATAATGATCTTCAGCTGGTTCCATAAATTCAGCCATGTCGTCTTATTTTTGTCCGCGTTACTCTTAAGGTTACGATTTCTAAACCCTAAGTTATACTTAGGGAAATGACTGTTAAGGGGTTTTATGCAACACTTAACACTTTTTAAGGGATCACTTAAGTGAACAAACATCATTTAAGGGAAATTCTAAGTGTTTATGATGTTTCACTTAAAGAAACCCTTAAGTAACACTTAAGGTTTTTTTTCTGCAACACCCTTAGGCAGGGCTCGAATTTCGGTGCGGGATTGCGGGTATTGCGCATAATTCTAATCATTCCCGCAGGTCTCCCATTTATAATGCGGGAAATTCCCGCAATCGTAATCCACACAGATTATAAAATCAAATCATTCTTTTAACAACTATATGCCAGACGCAATTTTACAAACAGCGTGAGTGTTCCATCTCTTCTCTCAAAATGTGTTGTGCAAGGCAAGCATCAAGCGCTGCGGCGATAATACACTCGCGTTTAGGAGTCGGGACATACCGGAATATTCACTTGCACAATCGGGCCAGCAGTGCATCGTGACTGAAGTTTACCATTTGCATGTCTTTTTAAGTCTTACCAGTTTAAACATTCAAGCGATTTTAAACTAATCAGTGCTCGCGCGCTCTCTGAGAGATTATTTTCTATGCGCACATTCATAGAAAATCCGCCTCAAAAACAGCTTGCCAGTAACAAAAGTTATTTTTCGCGGATTATATTGTGGTCTTCGTGAGTATACTCTAAACATAGTCGCTTTTGTCTTTAATAAGCTTAAAACGCATGCCAGTATAATGAACACACTTCACAGGATCCGTGCACTAGCTCGGAAAAGGGACGGCAGCCATATGTGTGTGTCATTAATTTTGTTGTCAAAACAACAAAAGATAGCTTTAAGTTAAAGGAATCATAGCCTATGTATTTAATTTATTCAGGACTAAAATACTACCCAGTGTTATTTTCCATTTTATTACTTTATTCAGTTTCTGTATATGAATACTAGTGTTAGACCTATTCAAAAACTTTTCTCTTTATTTGTATCTTTATTCTATTGTATTTATTTGTGCTACTTTTTTCAATTTAATTAAACAATTTAAATCAAGCTTCCTTGTGTTGTGTAAATTTACAACCTCATTGTAAAAATGCAATGAGTGCAAACATTTAGGCAAGATAAATGTAATAATTTTGTTTGGAAAAAATGATTTTCCCTTTCTCCCCCTCAAACAAAAAAAATCCCCCCCATGAGAATCATCTAAGCGGGGATTCCCCCTCCCCCCCCCCCCCCCCATTTTCCAAAACGAAATTCAGGCCCTGCCCTTAGGTTTAAGGGAAACATAAGGGCGAACTTAAGGGGAAATTACACTTAAGGTGCTTTATGCAACCGGCACAGGCCTAGGGCCATCTCTGTTTTATCACTTTGTTCTACATATTTTAAACTGACAAGCCTTTATGCAAGGTAGTACTGCAAAATCTTTAAGATTATGCTAGCTGCCAAATACCTTAAATTTCTCATAAATGGGAAATTTTTTTGCATGAACTCTTGCATTAATGATTTCAGAACCCTTTTTTTGATTTTTGTTGCAAGTTATTTTGAAAAAGTCAAGAGCAACAATTGCGCTAAAGCTAAATAAGAGTTCTTCTGGCTTCCAATACAAGTATTACTTGACCAGGGATGTGCAGCACATTACATGAACAACTGCACTTTTTTAATTTCTTATTTTCTTTGTTGCAACAAAAATACAACCAAAAAAGTAGCTTAAGTACATATAAATAAAATGTTTTTTATTACAAAAATGTTGATTTTTACTGCACTGAAAAACAGTTTATATGTCCAAAAAAATACTGAAATAATGTGTATTTAATTGTAATAAAATACTCAAATAAAATATAAATGCATATAATAAATTGCAATAATTAGATGTTTCCCAACAACACTGCAAACAACAATGTTACCATATAATATACTTTTATAAAAAAACTAACACTCCTTAAAATAGTGACACAAAATATTTTTATAATTTGAACCTTCAGACCTTCAGAAGAAGACAAAAAATATATATTTTTTAACATAAATTGTAAGATGGGTCTGTATGGGTTTATCAACTGCAACAAATCACGATTCAATTCCAAACTGGTTTAATTACTAGCTAGCTAATAATAGCTAGTATAATTATATCAATAACAATATACAAATGATCTGTAAATCTGTAAAAATGATCTACATTAAGCTTTTAATTTTTATGCTAACTTAATCTTTAAAAAAATAAAAAAAACAGGCCATTTAATATTTATCTTGACCTCCTTATGTATTTTTTTATAACGTTTAAGCACCTTCATTTACTGACGATTTGTTAAAAAGAAAAAAGTTCCTGTTTTTATTTTATAAAGTGCCATATATTCCATCAGGATGGAGGACAGTCTTCAACATCAATCGTTATTATAAAATAAAGTTTTAGGGAAAACAACAATACTTAAAAAAAATGTTGTTCATTGCTAGCTCAAATGTACACAAATCCACTCAAAAGTTGAGGAATTATTGTTCTTTAATTAAAAAGAAAAAGTTATTTTCCTTTAATGTCAGGTAAAGTTCATAAATAGCCGCTAACTTGCCAACAGCTCTAGGGGCTTTCAGAGAAAGAAATGACGACTCGAGTGGCGGGCATGACACCTGGCCACAAGCCGAGACTCTGTTGGCTCAGGACGATAAATGATTCATGCTGTCTAGGTAAAAGAGGAGAGCTGTCTCTATCTCGTGGTCTCTGGCACTGCCAGCATCTGCAGGTAGCCTTGTTATGCTAATGTCTTGGGAGGCTCTTTGAAGCCTCAATCATCTCCAAGATGGTTGATGAGAGAGCCTTTTTATGCCTGTCCAGAGGGACTCATTAGCTGAGAGATGGGGGAGATGGGGGTGGGGGCAACCGGCACCCCGAGAGGGAGGGAGGGTGTGAGTGAGCAAGTGAAAGAGCAAGGACTCAGGAAGAAGGGCGGAGTTCACTCCACGCGGACAGATTGCTATCAAACGACATACTGGCACGTACACAGACTGAGTTGAAGATGTCTGTTCTCAGTGGACCGCCGATGCTCTCATGATGTGGGGCCAAGAATAAGATGAAATGAGATTCTCAGCTATCGCTCCCAAAAACAACACCATTAGCGTACGCTAGCGGACTAAATGTTGCCAGCCATTGACTGCGTTGTTTGTTCTAGTATTCAATAAGGTCAGTTCAGGTGAAGGATAACTTTTATAGTCAAACTCAAAAGACCCTTGGATTGTGCCGGAGCGCAGAGGATATATTTTCTTTCACTCGCAAGAAGTTCTCTGATTGGTCTGCGATTCGGGATTTGGCCAGGGAGGAAAGTGGGGGAGAAAAAAAAAGAGAGAGAGAGAAAGATCTGTGTGAAATCGCCTCAATCTCTGCTGCTTTAATAAGAAGCCCAGAGCCAAAGGAACACAGCCTCAAGTTCCACTCCATCGCTACACTTAATAACTTCGGCCTCCACCGTGGACAGAGAAAAAACTCACTATCCTCCTTATTCCGGTCTCTTTCTGTCTCTCTCTCTTATATAAACACACACACATACCCACATGAGCACACACTCAGTAACTCTGTGTCTTCCAGGGCGCCTGGATTTTTTCATTAAATAAATGCAATAACCAAAGAGTCTGGTGGATTATGACTGAAAAGCACTTTTTGAGATATGAGGGTAAAAATTAATAATGAAAGTTTTTTTTTTGAGAAGGAAAGAGTGAGGGAACGACATGAGCGAGGGAGAGTGCAAGAGAGTGAGTTGGAGAGAGAAAAACCCAATCACAGTCAATGTACTTGCAGCTAATGGCGTCTCCAGTCTGCTCTGACATCTCTACAGGGTTTGAAGTTAGCCGTGAGAAACTCAATAAAAGCTTAGGAGAGGTGTCGAGCTTGCATCAGGCTACAGACTGTCCCATAAGTCCGTAGGGGCTGTATATAAAAACATCATGCTCTGGATACAGGGGTCTTTTCAAAAGATATAGATCGTCTAGATCTGGAGACCAGTGCGACATACATTACCTCAATAAACTGTGGAATATTCCTCATGTTTACAATGAATGCTCAAGCTCAAAGCTCATGACAACCATAAGCTCATGGACATATTGATAACGGCATCATTGAGTTTGCACAAGCAATGTCAACTGTCACTACATATGAACAACCATTTATCAAGAGTGTCTGTTTATAACGGTTATTTCATTTGAGTTACTCTAAATGCAAACCATATTCAGACTCTTGGGAGGAGTGGCTCACGTATCTGAAGGGCACACCTATGTAAATATCTCAATCTGGATACGGTGAGCTGTGCAAAATCTGTTCATGTAAAATATGATATTTATATATATATATATATATATATATATATATATATAGGAATGCAAATGTGTGTATCTTTATGAGTGAGTCATTCTCTAAACCAAATTGATTCATTCAAAAACAGTGACTGTCTTTGAGTGAGTTATGGAATCATTCACTAAACCAAATTGATTTAATACAAATGGTAATTTAGGGTTAAAATTACTGTTATAATGTTTACTATGAAAATAAATGTTCTTGTTTATTACAAAATTGTTATGTAATTCATCAATGTCATAATGGCATTGTTGCATCTCACACTCTTTATACCTATCAACAACAGCCTAGAAAGCACACCTGAGGTTAATTCACCAGACCATCCTTTTCAGTGCAAAATGTTTAGCTAAATTTCACATAGTACTGTGGTGGTGTGAAATGATTGGTGGGTAAATTTCCTTATCCACTTTCTAAGCGGTCTGCACTGTCCTTCAGACCGAACATATCCACCCCCTACGATCTGTAATATGACTTTATTTGACCAAATATCCGATGAAATACAGATACAACTATGGGACGGTGTGCAGAGCAATGCACCATTGGACAGCTAACACAAACCTCAGTACACCGTATGAAACATTTCCTTGAATATCCCCTGCGTGTTTAAAATGTATATAAGCTCACAATATCCACAAGCTCATATGGCCATATGGATAATGTCATCAAGATCATTCCCACAATGTCAACTGTTGTTGGTGACATAAGAGCGGTCATTTGCCTAGAGGTAAATTGATAAAGTTTATGGTACTTGAGTGAGCGGTTACGGTAGCACATGCAGAACACATCCGGACTCTGAAAGCTTAACATTCAAGGTGGGGAGAGGGTTCCTTCCCATGGGACACATTGTTCTGTAGTACGTCCTGTGGGACGTGAGGGGTTTTCACAAACACAGGGGTGTCCAACATCTACTTTGTATTCACTACATGTTACCTTTCATGGGTTCCTGTTAAAATGCCAAGGTCAAGGGTGTTGGGTGTGCGTTTGTGTGTGTGCCGTGTCTCATTAATGACCAGAGAGGTTAAGGGAGAAAAGAAAACCTGCCTCCACTCTAGTCTGATCAATTATCTGTTGGGTGATGCTCTGCACAAAGATAACCTGTTGCCATGGTTATTTCTGTGTGCAAACCGGAAGGATTAACCTCAGCGGAGAGAAAGGGCTCTTACTTTCTCTGTGGCAAGGTGATCAAAGGAAAGGGGGAGAGAGAGAGCGTGAGAGAGGAACAGCAAAGAAAGAGAGAGAGAGGCCAGTGCAATGTTCTGTCCTTCCATCCAAACTCAACTCTTGTTTGCATGTGATGTTCATAGTTAATTTCCTGAGCATTCATTGTACATTGTATTGTTAGCTGGTGAGCCAACACTAATTGTGATAAAAAGTAAGCAATAATTGACAATGGACTGTTCAATTATTTAAAATGAATGCACCCTCCAAGTAGAGCTGCACGATTCTGGATAAATTAGAGAAGTTTTTTGTTTTTGTTTTTAATAGAGATCACGATTCTGAACAGACAACTAAGCAAAATAACATGTAGGCTAACTTACTAGAGGTTCTGACAAAATGTTAATTGCTGCAGTCTATTTAAAATGTTTAATCAATTTGAATGAATTATTTTAAAAAAAATGGTTTGAATGAATGATTCAATGACTTGCTCATGAATACTTCACTTGTTTCATTACTGGATGAATCAGCATTTCTGAACGAATCTCTTGAATTAATGATTCAATGACAAATAAAAAAATTCAAACAGTTACTTTTTGCCACCTAGTGGCATAACGTTTTCAACAACGGTTATTTGAAGCACCAAGTTACTTTCAAAAGGTGATTTGCTCTTTTTTGATTGCTTCCGTAGATATCAGTGTTTATAACCAAACTAATTTTTCAGTAATTATATTTGGACAACATTCAAAGCGTCATTTTAAACAAGAACCGAACTTTCATCTGGCTCTTTTACTGTGGTAGACTGCAAAGTGAAGGTCAAATTTATCTATTGTTTGGCAGTGGTGGAGGAAGTACTGAATCTCAGTACTTAAAGGGGCATTATGCAGAAATCCCGTTTTTGTCAAACAGCGACCCCTAGAGTTACTGTGGAGTACTTGAATTTAACGTTACTGTCGTAAATACCACTCACTCAGAGCGTGACATGGCCTGTTACATAGTATACAATAGTACATTATGTTTAATTTGTCGTTTAATGAGATATAATATATGTTGTTAGTGGTGAGAATTTTCACGTGATTAAATACTTAGATCCGACAATTTTGATGGTCCAGAGGCAGAACTTTTGCCAAGTGTGTCAGAGGTTCTGGGTTCTAATCGGTACTAGTAGTATAGTTTATTTTCCTCATCAAAACCGATTGTTTATTAGTGGTTGTATTTCAAGCAGGGACATGTTTTTTGTGCCTTGGATTTTGTGATTTCACCATAACAAAATATAGAGACTCTCTCAGTCCCCGCAACGGATTCAGGCGCGCGTCACAACAGAACACTGTAACTTATCTGCACCACTGATCGCAGAGGCAACGAGCACTTTGGTCACTTGATTTCAAAAATAACACATTTCAGATCGCCTCTTATTTAACAAACGAACGAAATGAATGCTCTACTAGAGTTACCTGGAGATGTTTTATTTGTTTGTAATGGTAACGTTACAGCCGTGCCCCGAGAAGTTTCAATGGGGACATAACACACCCGCAAATTATGCCTATGCTCGTGTCCGACTCCTCGCTCGGTCAGTCTGCCGTTTCCTCTTTCTCTGTTCCCCCGACAATGCTTTGCTAGCTTTCTGCATCTCATATGCCGGCTCAGCCATGACGATAGTGTGACAAACTCCATCCATCTATACCTTGTTCCTGTGTGTATGTGTGCAGTTGCCGTAAAGGAATATGTTACATCGCGAGAGCTGATATCACGCGATACTTCCTGACGCGGCCCGCCGCACCGAAGTTGCAAGTGAGATTTTTTCGCTCACAGGCACCAGGGGGGGTCGAGACGCCCACCATTCAACCCGAAAGAAGTTATATAACCATTTCAATAACTCTGAAGCTGTTCAGTTAAGCTAAAAAAGCTGCATAGTGTCCCTTTAAGTAAAAGTACAACTAACCAGAGACATATTTACTTTAGTAAAAGTAGAAGTACCACAATGACAACCCTACTTAAGTAAAAAGTACCTGATTTTAAATGTACTTTAAGTATTAAAAGTAAAAGTACTTGCATAACAATTTATTCTCTTAATGTCTATATTCTAATGATTAATAAAACAGTTAATTCTAACTCATTCAACCTAATACTCATATAATGATGTTCAATATGATGGAAAAGCAGTTATATTTTAAGTTTTTGTCACCATTTCTGAACAAGCTTGCAATTAGGCAATATACACAATATACACATCAAGCTTACTATATAGCCTACCCTTACTATATATATATATATATATATATAAACACATATTGGGCCCTATTTTAACGATCTGAAACGCAAGTGTCAAAGCGTAAAGCGCAAGTAACTTTGTGGGCGGATCCCGGCGCTGTTGCTATTTTCCCGGCGGGATAAATGCCTCTTGCGCCTGGCGCAAATCTAAAAGGGGTTGGCCTGAAGTAGCTTCATTATTCATAGGTGTGGTTTGGGCGTAACGTGAAATAAACCAATCAGAGCGTCATCTCACATTCCCTTTAGGAGCAGGTGCGCTTGTTCTAAAGCGGATTCCTATTATAACGGCGGATTTGCCAGGCGCGCGCCAGGAGCGGTTCACAGCCGAGGAGAGCAGCGTTCTCGTCAGAGAAGTGACATTGGGGATGGAGAAACCCACCCAAATTAACTTCTGTTAAACAGGCGTATGATAATTTGGGTAAATGTGTAAGCTACATGCTTTTATAATAAATTGTCTATTCTATCTATCTATCTATCTATCTATCTATCTATCTATCTATCTATCTATCTATCTATCTATCTATCTATCTATCTATCTATCTATCTATCTATCTATCTATCTATCTATCTATCTATCTATCTATCGTAATAATGTATGATTTGCAAAAATGAAAACTGCTGCTTAGATGAGAGAATCAACGTGTATGTGCGTTGTGCACACGCTACATTGATTATGGCCAAGCATGCGCCCTTAAAATAGCATAATGAACAACGCGCAACGCGCCACTGACTTTAGACTAGTTTTTTTCTGGTCAGTGGCGCAATTGTTTTATAGAACAGCAAAATAGCATGAGGGAAAGTTTGCGCCGGAACACGCCTTCTCTTTGCGCTGAACCGCCCCGGGGAGCGCAAGTGTATTTCTTAGTTAACCGACGTGTGTCTGTGGAGGGAAAAACCCGCTTTGCGCGGGTGCAAAATAGGAATGATACATGCGTCAGTGTACAAAGTCATTTGCGCCGAGTGCAAGATAGGGCCCATTATGTTAAAACGCCGAATATGACGGCGTTTGGCTGTAAACGCGATTCATTTATGGCGTAATTCTGAACCTCTTGGCTTGCCATACTAGTCCTAACCAAACGTATAATACACACGCACCCCACATCCCTACTAAACCTACCTTTCTTTTACTGTCTATGAAACCTACCAATGCATGTAAAAACTAATTTTCTCGTATAAATTGAACGATAAACACACTGCGTGCTATAGAGACGCATTTAGTGTGACCGGGTTGATATATCTATGGCAACCAAACTTCACTGGTGAGACAGAAACGTGCGATGAATGGACGGTCAGGATGACGTTTTGGCAGGGGAAAAACTGATCAGAAAATTTAACGAAAATGTAACAGAACGTTGAAGAAATGTAGTGGAGTATAAAGTATAATAATTGCTGCAAAATGTAACGAAGTAAAAGTAAAAAGTATGCACTATTGATTCTACTTAAGTAAAGTACAGATACGTGAAAAAATTACTTAAGTAAAGTAACGAAGTATTTGTACTTCGTTACATTCCACCACTGTTGTTTGGTGAATTGTTTTGAGGGTGAATTCCAGTTATTTCAATGGGAATCCACATGATCTGGAATTTTGATTGAATCACATCATCCACAAAAGATTTTCTCAGACACAGATTTTGCAACAGGTTCAAGTTGTTCATGCAAAATTTGCTGCTTTAATCAACAGAAAGCAGCTTATTTTAAAAGTGTATCTGTGTGAGCTATGCTTCATACATCGCTACATTACTGACAATAGAGAATGGACTTCTTTTCAAAGAGATATAGAACTATATTAGATATATCCAGAACATCTCATAGATAAAAATCATAATACTGAATTATAATATTAATAATTATTATCATTATTACTGTTTTTATTATTATTAAGTGGAGAAGAATACAGACAGAAAACGGCACCATAGATGGATGGACGGACCGACAGACATTTACTCTCACAATAATGGTATCCACATTGAAGCGCTACATGTGTATTGCTACATATGCATGTACTGTACTGTAATATGTAATGTCTCTTCTTGTATGTTTGTACATAAAAAAATGTGTGTTTTTCCCATGTGTGTGGACAGAAAGAATGTGTCCCTAACTGTGTTTGCAGTCTCTCTCTTTGGTCCTGTCTCTGTTTCTCAGCAGGGCTCGTATGGGTTCGGCAGTACAAGGTTATTTAGAAGTTCTTTTGAGAGGTGAGGCTGAACGAGTCAGCGAAAAGCGGATGGCGCCGCAGCCAAATGGACTCGGATCACCACAGAGCCCAATGAATTCAGCCTCATTACCATCCACCCCACACCCCATTCAACACCCTGACCAAGGACTACACAAGTTAATACAACTCCCCTAACACATACAATAAAAATGCCCAACAAACCCAGCAAGCACACACATGAACACAAACACTTCAACCAGATATGCTCAAATGCACAAATTCATGCTTATAAACTCACCAAGCATCCTTCAATGTTACCTGAATATGACTGTGTATGTACATAAATATACAAACAAAAACACTTTACTATGAAGACATACCATGTCAAATCAAAAGTAGCCCATTTTTACTTCATTAACAAATAGCCAAACTTTTATTATGTATAATGCATTGCTGCAGGTTATTCTGAAGAAAAAAATGTTTTATAATCCTTCATTAAAATGTAAAAGCTTTCTCTGCCTCTGAAACAACATTTTTGCTGATGCAACCAGGCCTGCGTGGGCAGGAAGAAATAATATTATCCTGAAATACCATCGCCTAGCCTTTCACATCCCGCCCTGCATTATTTCCCGATAAATATTACAATACACAAGCCTCACTCATAACCCCAACATTAGGGAAATTCATTGTGTTGGTGTCAGTGAGTAAAGCGAATTAGTAAAGATGAACCTAAATCCTACAAAACTTGTAGTTTCACGGTAAAAAAACAAAACAAATGTGGCTAACATTTTCATGCATACAAGGTCAAAAAGCACTTTAATCTTCTCATAATATGCATTGCACATCACCTTTTCTCAAAGAGTCTAAAAACAGTTTGTTCAAAGATTTAGTCTGCAAAACCCTCCTTTCCGAGAGTCTACTCTGCTCTGATTGGTCAGATGGCCCAGTCTGTAGTGATTGGTCTACTCTTTTTTCTTCTTTCTCTCTCTCTATGGTAGTTTGTCCACTTCAGCCCTCAATCTTTGATCAACAGCTCTATCTTCTTCCCGTAAATCCTACAACCGTCATCCAATCAGCACAAGGCAAGCCTGACGTCTCCATAAAACACCTCTTCCTCAACACTCCACAGATGATCCCAATCAAATGAAAGAGAAGAACACTCCTGTGACCGATCTGTGGAGTTACGCTAATCTGTCCGCTTTTAGTCAGGAAAGTCATGTTTGGCTGTTTTATCCTTAAAGTGCCCCCTATTATGCTATTTTAAATGTCCCTAATTTTGTTTTGGAGGTCTCCAACAATAGGTTTTCATGCATCCAAGGTCAAAAAGAACTTTAATCTTCTCATAATGTGCATTGCACATCACCTTTTCTCAAAGAGTCTAAAACCGGTTTGTTCTAAGATTTAGTCAGTCTAAAACCCTCCTTTACGAGAGTCTACTCCGCTCTGATTGGTCAGATGGCCCAGTCTGTAGTGATTGGTCTACTGCTTACAGCACGTGTCAGAAACGAAACGCCTATTACCATATCTGAATTTTGCCTCTGGAGGCTTCCTCAGCGCTTGATGCACAGTGATACGAACAGTAAGTAACGATGGAGTTGACTTTACTTTATCAATTCCAGCGCAAGTTCTCATTCTTGTGAAGCGCATGCAGAAGCGCATGCAAAGTGTATTTGCTCTCGCATTGCTGAAAACAGCGTCTTATCGACATGTCGACAACATGAACCAAACACTTTCAGGCCTCAGCTACACTGTAAAAGAAAAAAAAAATTGCTTCCTTCAATTTTTAAGTACAATCAACTTAGATGTTTAAGTCATTTCAACTTACATTGAACTGACTTTAAAAAATGAGTTGAATCTTGTATAATTTATTTAAAAAAAGTTTAATTAACTTATTTTGATGAGTTAAAGCAATGTAAAAACATATGTAAAAACGTATTGATCATATCATTTTTTACAGTGTACAACTACAGTACATGTTGTTTGATTGCTGAAGACTCGTTTCAGCAGTTTAGAATCTAATAACTTTATTTATTGTGCACTTTAATCCTTGAAACTTTGCAGACATTTTGCATTCACAAACAGCTATATTATACACTGCATCAAAGGTAATATTCAAAAAAGCTTAATTAGGGCACTTTAAAGTTTCATTAATTTAGAACATCCAGATAAAATGAGCTGAAACATAAGAAGTTATTTTACATATATTACATTTTTAAATTATTATTACAATTGTATAGTATATATGTATATATATATATATATATGTTTTTTTTTTAGCTTTTTTTTTTTTACAGATTTTACATTAACTTTAAATTATTCTTATTATTTAAGACATAAGCCCTTGAGTGTCCAAGAAATCCTCTGTGGGTGGCTTCAGGTGTGTCAGGTTAAACCTGGGGCATGAACATTCATCTGCTTCAGCTTTGTATGAAGCACATTTATTCTAATCAACCACTGGCAGGTGAAGCACATCCATTAACACACATTTATTCTAATGGATGCAGAAGAGCGGTTAGCCGCCATGCTAATGGGGGTGTGTGTGACAGCGCAGTGTGCCGAGAGGCCAGCGGGGACTCGTGTGTGTCAGCTCTGTCTCACTATCAAGGCCACCATCACAAGTTATAAATGTTAATGCATTCTCCCTCAGATTGACACAAATGGGCGCAGATGCGCGCTCACATACACACACACACACACACACATTGATCTGAGCTTAACAGGCCAGTTTTATCTCAGCAGCTGCGGGTGAGAGGGATGAGAGAAGGAAAGCTGTGAGAGAGTGTGAATTCAATGATCCTCAGCTTGTCCTGAAAAACATGTAAAATGAATCTCAAATTTATGACCGAAACAACCCCCACCAACTCCCACCCACCGTGCTATACGCCACAAGACACCTGCGCTGGCAGAGACATGATGTCTGCATGCCTCAGCTCTGTCTCCAACTTTGCTCGCAGCTCAAGGACAAACAGAGGTCTGCTTTAAAGACCACATCAAAAACTTGCCAAAAGCATTCTGTCTTTCAACACAAAGCAGTGTTAAAGGTACTAGATATCACAACACAATTCTAAGCCCATCACAGAGGTGTCACGGGACCTCACAAATCTAGGGGAGGGAATCTTTCATCTCAGTGTTTGCACCAATAGCATAGGGGTGCAAGAGATTAAGGCCACGTTCACACAGAAGCAGAATATGGTTGTCAGTCCTATATTTGAGTCCTTAATACGGTTACGTTCACACAGAGTTCAGTTATTTATGGAGGTGATAACTGCATTCTATAACCAAACTTGTGCCTGTAAACTTTCAGTACTCACAACCGCATTTCTCGGAAAACCCGAACCAGACTGGACAACTAGTTGCCTGTCACGTCGAGAGAGCCACAAACGGGTGTGTGTACAAAATACTGTTTTTCAGGTTTTCGTGTGTTTCTTCATATTTCACAATATTACTATTTTTAATGTATTTTTATCAGCTAGAGTTACAATTCAATTTACAATTCTGATCATTTTTTGTGGATCCAGAATCATTTGAGAAAGAAGTAGTCAAAAAGCAGCCCTTCCAAAGGGAGTGGAAGATGTGTTGAGAGTCACCAGGGGTCTGAAAGCACCTACTCCAGCACTGACCAGTGAACCACAACATGTTACAGCAAAACCTAATCACAAAACCTAACAGCGACTGTCGAGTCTCAGGAGAACGCCCTTACAGAAAAACCACATGAGTTTCACATGTGCAAAAACACATGTGATCCCATGTGACAACGTGGACATGTGATTTTGCACATGTGAAATTTAACATGTGAAATATGTGGAACACATGTGCTTTGCACATGTTAAAGGTAATTTGCACATGGGAAACGTGTGGTTTTGGAACATTTTCATGTGAAACCCATGTATATTCCCATGTGAAACCCATGGGATTGCATGTGAAACCCATGTGATTACATGTGAAACCCATGGGATTGCATGTGAAACCCATGTGATTACATGTGAAACCCATGGGATGTGAAACCCATGTGAAACCCATGTGATTACATGTGAAACCCATGTGATTACATGTGAAACCCATGGGATTGCATGTGAAACCCATGTGATTACATGTGAAACCCATGGGATTGCATGTGAAACCCATGTGATTGCATGTGAAACCCATGTGATTACATGTGAAACCCATGGGATTGCATGTGAAACCCAAAATTCCCATGTGAAATCCATGAGCTTACATGTGAAACGTAAAATTCCCATGTGAAACATTTAATCACATGTGAAACCCATGAGATATCATGTGAAATGTAAAATATCTCATGTGAAACCCATAGAATGACATTTGAAACCCATCAACAATCCATGTTAAAGCTACACACCATGTAAACCTGTAACTTCATGTGAAATCCATGTAAAAATCATTAAGCAATATACCACAGAAAACGGTAGGCCTACCATGTTCTTGTGTAGGCTCTATAGCCTAATGTTTCCCAACATTAAAACAAATAATTCAAAAAAAAATTTTTTTCACTTTTTATTTCATTTCAAAATATGCAATACAAATTGAATGTTTAAAACAAACAAAGCAAAACCAAATTAAAATTATACATAAAAAGCCGCAAAAAACGCAGGTATACGCGCATGTGTGTGTGTGTGGTGTGCGTTTGTGAAAGTGTGTTGTCTCAGTCCTTTGTGTCTCCTGCAGCAGGCATCCTGTTTTGGGATAGAAAAAGATCAAAGATTAGGGCAGTGCAAACCATAGACTGTAAAAAAAAATATGGACGTAGTGTCCGTGACGTCACCCCGTAGGTTTCTGAAAAGCATTTTTATGGGGCTTAATAATTAATTATTATTCATTTGTAATGTTATTATGTCATTAAACGTTTTACGTAAATATGCTATGGAAATACATCTTGCTTAAACAACTGTATAAGACGAGTGGTGCGTCTCATTTATAAAAAAAACTATTGACAGTTTGTGATTAGATCACAATGTAGACTGAGGAATAAACTGAGTCATCAGTCCTCGCGCATGTCGGTTTCGCAAATGTGAACAGACCACATGGGGATCACACTTGGATGTTGGATCGTCTGAATATTACCTTTCTGCTCGTCTCCTCAGATCTTTTAACTTTTGTGCCATGCAGACCTTGATCTCAGTGCCTCCGATGCCTGGGTGCCTCTTTTTGACATGGTCTGTAAGAAATGAGATTGATTACATTAAAATTTGAAAACAAGTTTGACATGAAGTGACATAACTGTCAGATTCAAACTGTGCTTTCCGCGCTATGGCTGGCGCTGACGGACGCGCTCAGCGCTTGTCATATATAATAACTATTGATAAAAGATATTCAGACATGCTTACCAATTATTAGCTGCACCTTTTGTAGGTCAAGGCTCTTTTTTCACCAACAACCCCTTTTTTTCCGTTCATGCTGCCATCTCTTCGAAAGAGAAGATGGAGTCCATAAGAGTTCTGGTTAACTTTTTGTAGCCCTTACATCTTTGAGCATGATCCAAAGCAACTGGGTTCATTAAGTCAGTCACAGACTTGTTCTGCAAAGCAAAAAATAAAATAAAAAATAGAACATTTTCGTCAGGACAGAAACCGTGATCTTTTCAACGTTATTGCATATTAGGTGAGGTTTTCACTTTGGAGCTGTGAGTGTAAATTTTAGCATACAAGTATTTATTGTTCATGCTCGAGTCTTGATACTCTTTTACCTTCATATTCCAGAGTTTAGGGGTAAAATGCGAGAAATCTCCTTTAGTGGACTTGGATATGCTGGGCACTACTCACTGATCTATATAAATGACTTGATTGCTCATGACGTCATGTAAATTGAAGTCACCATATTCTATTGAATTAATAGGAAATCATCTGACTTTAATGAGTAAACATGACCTAACGAGTCAGTGTTTTTTATATTTGAATTCTATACATTCTTACCATGTAAACATCCAAAACATTTCTGATTATTATCAATGTTGAAAACAGTTGTGCTGATTAATGTGTTTGTGTAAACCATTGTAACAGTTTAAACCATTTTTTCCCCTCCAGGATTCATTGTTAAATAGACCACAAACATATGAAGGGTAGTTTACACTAATGTTCAAACATTTGGGGTCAATGATAGATTTAAAAATGAACAGAAAAAAAAGAAGAAATTCATATTTTTACTCAGCAAGGATGCATTAAATTGATCAAAAGAGAGAGTAAGGATTTCTGTTTCAAATAAATGCTGTTATTTTAACCTTTCTATTCATCAAATAATCCTGAAAAACACAAAAATATGAAGCAGCACAACTGTTTTCAACACTGATAATAATCATAAATGTTTTTTTGAGCATCAAATCGTCATATTAGAATAATTTATGAAGGATGATGTGAAGCTGTGATGCTGAAAATTCAGCTTTGATCATAGGAAGTAATTGCATTTTACAATATATTCACATAGAAAACAGTTTTTATTTATTTATATTATTTCACAATATTATTGTTTTTAATGTTTTTTGGTGAACATAAGAGAAAGAGACATAAACATTTGTACCAAGACAATTAGTGTATGTTTGACATTAGTGTATGTTTGGCGTTTTACTTACTAATCATATGGTTCATCAATAGTGCTTTAGAGATGAAGATCAGCTCCACTCCGCTCCGTTGAAGGGCATCAGCACTGAAGGATCTAAGAACACAACAAGCCATTTGTCACTGAGCCAACAATGCAATGCCAGGTTTATTGAAAGGAAAGAAGCTACAGCAGAGGTGAAATGCAGAAAAGAGAAAGAATTTAAAGAATATACAGAATATAATTTCTTAACTAGGATAACAGAATTTGTTTTTGGGTTTACTTATTCATTTAATTTTGCTCATACGGTGTAACTTCGTTTGGATGTCAAAACCTTCTTAAAATAAACAATTTAAAAAAACAAATTGAGAAATAAAATGAGGTTATTTAATGAGCTTCCTCGGCTCACCTGTGTCCTAACGTTACTTCTCCGGCAGCAGCTTTCTCCAGAAATGTTGAAGTCGTGGAGCTTTCTCTCTGTTATGGGTTATTTTGTTACTACTGAAATCACAGAACATTTTTTAATCAAAATGTGTTTAACGTTACCATTGAGCTAACGTTAGTTTCAGCCAATTTTCTTGCTCCTGAAAGTAACATCACCGATACGTTATGTTTACGTTTGTGTTAAATAAATTAGCTCACTTCCAAGTAAAACCTTTACAAAACCTCTCATCTACACATAAGAGGTGATTAAAAGCCCAAACTTTAATAAATAAAAGTTCAACCGAGTTAACATTACGTTAGCCTAGCTAGCTGCTACCTCTTCAGAAAACGGTTGAGATCCTAACGGACTTTTTCCGAAGACACTACACCATGTAAATTTTTAACAGAATCGTGTCAATTACAAGTAAGAGAAATGTCAAAAACAGTTGTGAGTATTATTCGTGTGATTTTAGAGACTAATCTCACCTGGAAAAAGCCGTGAAAAGTTTAAACAACATCGAGAGAGGGAGTTTTGTTGCTTACCAGTAGCAGTGGTCCCGCGCCGTTTCCATGGCAACTCTGCGCGCCGGCCGCTCCAGTGTTTGAAATACTCGAAAGTTCACGCGCACGGCATTGATTAAACCACGTCAAAATCATGCAGCACTTAAAATGAAAAGTTTAATATCCACTTTATTTTATTTGAAAACGTGCTTGCAGTAGCCTATTGATTATATCAAATATAATATACTGTTGATTATGTAAAATATATTTACAATATAGCTTTAGAAATGGTAAACAGTGTTGAAATAAAAGTATTGCAAAAACTCATTAAAAACTATACGTGTATATAAGTGTTAGTATATACACATGCATTATAAGCTTTATGTTCTATGCATTTTGTGTGAAAAAGGCTATTGAAGCTAAAAATGTACAGTATTTGTGACGTGGTAACATAATTCACATGTTAAAACCTATTACAACGTGCAAATATATTTCACATGAGCTCCACATTATTACCTATAACATGTTTTCCACATGTGCCACGTGTTCCATTAAGTTCACATGTGGTGACATGTTGTTCACATGTGGTCGAACATTACTGCATGTGGTGACATGTTGTTCACATGTGGTCGAACATTACTGCATGTGGTGACATGTTGTTCACATGTGGTGAAACATTGTTCACATGTGATGACATGTTGTTCATATGTGGTCACATGTGGGCATATGTGGTCACATGTGGTCACATGTGGGCACATGTGGAAAACATGTGATAACATGTGAAATTCATGTGTTTTTTCTGTAAGGGCGCCGGCCCTGTTACCACAGAGAGAGGCTGAGGGTGTAAGAAATTACAGATGAACAGAACCGAATCTTTATTTATTGCCACACGACCAAGATTTATTACCAAGACTTTCCCACAATGTCGACACAGACGGGAAAATACAGGGACAACTGCTGAAGCAAGAGCTAATGTGGCTCAGAGGAATATCTCTTGTCTTAAAGGGATAGTTCACCCAAAAAAAGAAAATTCAATAATGATTTACTCACTATAATCATGTTGTTCCAAAACTGCATGGACTTACTTTCTTCTGTGGCAGAATGACAGTCTCAAGTGACCACTCACTTATATCGAATGGAAGAGAGGAAATACAATGAAAGTGAAGGCTGTCAGTCACCAAAAAAGAAAGAAAGAAAGACTGTTTTTATACCTTTCACTATACTTTAATGAAATAGACCGATTCTTAAATGTATAGTTCATCCAAAAATGTAAAAATGTGTGTTTGTGTGTTTCCCTAGAAAAAAGAAATGGAATGACATGGTGAATAAATGATATCCTTTTTGGTGAATTATTCCTTTAAGTGTCTTTCTCATGGCTTGCTCCTTATAAGGATTGAACCAGTAAAATTCCAGATCCTAGAACAGAGTCGACGACAGCATCCTTACACGCTGATGTGAGCATGTTGATCTCTTTTTTCTTCTTTCTGTCTCTCTATGGTAGTTTGTCCACTTCAGCCCTCAATCTTTGATCAACAGCTCTATCTTCTTCCCGTAAATCCTACAACCGTCATCCAATCAGCACAAGGCAAGCCTGACGTCTCCATAAAACACCTCTTCCTCAACACTCCACAGATGATCCCAATCAAATGAAAGAGAAGAACACTCCTGTGACCGATCTGTGGAGTTACGCTAATCTGTCCGCTTTTAGTCAGGAACGTCATGTTTGATGGCTAAACACAAGCGGACGTTTGTTGCCATTTCACTCTTGATGAAAGCCTGTTATTACCAAAGACATTATAGAGCCGGTGGTGTTGAAGCGTCTCTGCTTTCATCTTCACTCACCGTGGCCTCTTCATCTTGATTGGGATAAAGGGTAGACTATTGAGCTCCAGAGAAATGAACCTCTTTTTCTTTATCACACTTACACAAACACACACACACACTTGACAACAAATAGACACTTACAATCACACACACGATTCTGTAGATGTTTTCTCTAAATTTCGACATGAGTGCTCTGATATTTCTCAATTATTGTAGGACTGATAGAGTGTTTTTTTTTTTTGATAAGCCACACACACACACACACACACACACACACACACACACACACACACACACACACACACACACACACACACACACACACACACACACACACACACACACACAGTGTACCACTGTGCCACCTGGAGGCTTATCTGTCATGACCTCGGATTTAGTGGCAATAGAAAATGATAAAGGATAGGACAGGCACTCTGAGAGGCAGTGAGGGATCACACTGATGCCGTTGAACCATGTCACCAGCGGCGACACACACACCGGCGAGTGATCAAATAGGCAGTGCTAAAAAATGTTGACACTTACAGCTCTTACTGTGAAGACTGAGGGTGAAAATGGCACGGAGAGAAGAGATTACATGGGGGGAAATGAGAGGGACAGTCAGTCTCTTAAATGTAAGGCCATTGGTCTTAAGCAACACATTTTCAGAATGTTCAGAGTTCAAACCAAGCATTAGATTTTAAGCTTTAATTGACAATAAAAATTATTTTAAAAATAACTGAAAAGAAAACAATTTTAAGATAAAAAATCATGTTTAGAATAAGGAAGGTACAATGGAAGTAAAATACATACTGATTATAGCCACAAGACTAAAAGGGGTACTTCACCACTGGCACAATGAGCTTTCAATAAAACGAGGCTGCCTATAGACCTTATGCACCAGAGAAACGAGGGCGCCGCCATCTTTAGAACTTTGAACTTCCGTTTTTGCGGTCGCTCTGTATATTTCTATGGCAACGCTGTCCAGGAGTAATTAGCTGGTGAAGTTGATTTACTTATTGTAGAGTTAACGAAAGTTATCATGAGCATTGTAATGTTTATGATAAGCATATGTCTTAACAAATGGACCTTGGAAATTTTTTAAACGAGCCGTTCATTCATAACTACGCAACATCGCTGTGAAAAAACAGACCGGAAGTCAAAAGACAATGAGCTCAGCGCGGAAAAGGGGCGTGGCTACATAAGGTCTATACAGTAGAATGGCGGGCTAAAGGTTGCAAAAAATTGTACAGAATGCAGGAAACAACCTCTGTGTTTGTAATCAACATTTCAAACTGGATGACCACGAACATAGTGTTTTAGGCCAAAATGAGAGGAAAAAATAAAAGCAACCGCCGTACTGTCAGTTCCTCCCGACAGGAATAATATGAGTTAACTACAAGTTAAGCTTAATCAACAGCATTTGGTTAATGTTGATTAAACATTACAAGACTCACTGTTTCAAAAGTATAGACACCAAACGAAAACAAATGCATGTGTAAAGTTTATATCCAATTTTACAACTTTGTTGTCATGAGATTGTAATGGCTAAAACCTTAAAATGACCATAAAAAAATATGATTTAGACAGCTTTACAGCTGACATAATACAAACATTTTAACAAAACAAAACAAATTAATTTAATTAAAAAAATTTAAATCGTCCAAAAATCTGCTCCATTCACTTCAATTGTAAGAGCCTCACCATAATCTCCAGTTTTGCCCTTTTTTTTTGTAGTAATCAACATTATTACACAAGTTTTAAGGGGATAGTTAATTTGCTTACCCTCATGTTGTTTCAAACCTGTATGAGTTTCTTTCTTCTGCTGAACACAAACAGAAGATATTTTGAAGAATGTCATTAACCAGACAGGTAGCCACTGACTTCCATTTTATTTTTTTCCTAGGAAGTCAATTGCTACTGTCAACTGTTTGATTACCAACATTCTTCAAAATATCTTCTTTTGTGTTCAGCAGAAGACTTTGGAACAACTTGAGGGTGAGCAAATGATACCAAAATTTTCCTTTTTGGGTGAACTGTCCGTTTAACTTGTATTAAATATAGAATATTCCTTTACATGACACTTGTGTGATAGAATAACTGAATGACCTTGTCTGTGTAAAGATATATCCAATGCTGTTGTCATGACAAATAATGTGGTAAAGATTGTAAACTTGGTAACGTTTAGACAATGTCTGCACAAGGATACCCAGAAAGCAGGTGACATAACTTCCTTGTTTACATGGAGCTCAGCAAGCGGTTTGCCAGACTGTTGTCTCGAAACAGCAGAAGAACATAAACATCTCCTTCCTGTTGTCTGCATACGTTCCAAATGTCTGACGCTGAAAACCAGCCAGAAACAGTATAAACAAAAAGATGTCTGCTACATCTTCACCTGACACCAGGTGTTTGACAATATGGCACTGATGATGTACTGGTTGACGCCCACAGGAATTATCTTTATAGCTCAAATAACTAAAACAATTAATGGAAGAGTTAATGCAAGTGCTTAAACAAAAACATGAGCTTCACATTTTGGACTTTAAATCCTCTCAACTCTGGCAGTGTTATGTTGCAGTGTTAGCAGGTTACTGTAATCATGACTTTAAATAAACACCACAATTTTTTCCAGAAAATTGTAAATTGTTGAAAATAATATAAATGATATTATTAATTAAGAAAGTAAAAATCATACATTTTTAAAAGCCAGGTCAAATGACCACATTACTTAAGAAAATAATATAGTAGTGAGGCCAATATGACCATTATTAACAGATGACGGGCAATAAAAAGATTTCTGCCTTGCTTAATCTGAACAGTTTATTCTAGTAAGGCGTGGGAAAGCTCCTAACTGCTACAGCTCATTTAACACTGCCAAAACTTAATTAAAAACCAAAAAAAAAGAGAGATGCGAATGGGGAATTTAGTCATAATAAAAGACACAAACAAATAATGTCTCATAATTGAACAAAAAAATCAGATAGCCATAACATTACAGTCCCATTTCCTCGTACATGGGTATTTAAGAGCCTTAATGTGCTGATTTTTTTTGTTAATACAGTGCGACTTCCTCCAGTAGGGCCATTACGCTACAGACATAATGTCCATCTTGGGGCCAAACGACCTAGTGTTTGCTTTGTCATAAACACACAGGCCCTCAACACACACACAAACGCTGAGCTCATGTGATCCAAAGCCTGTAATATTGCCCAACATAGCCTATCACGCCTCAAGAATTGCCAAGACCGTGAAACAGTGAGCTCATCTATACCGTGGCCAAGAGCACCATTTGCCCTGTGGTAATGACTGCAACGAGAGGTGTGTAAAGAAACCAACGTATAACAAGGCCTTTGTGTACTGTAAGTAGCAAACAGTATGTAATGTAAGGAAGCAGAAATAATAAATTGATTAAATTGAACTGACAAATAAATAAATAAATTGAAATTAAATTATATTCAACTGCAATTTTTAACTGACAAGCATAGATAGATAGATAGATAGATAGATAGATATGGTATTGGGTGGATCTATAAAAAAAAAAAAAACTATGATGCATCACAAATGGTTCTCCAGCGCTTTGTCAGGCCGTAACTATAGTTAACTGGCGAGCGCTTCAGTGAGCTCATATCTGCCTGACATTACAACAGCAGCTGTGTTGAGCTCTGTGATGAGGTCATCTTTACTTGACATCTGGGTCCAAGGCAGCTGTGTTTTGGCACGTATAGAGCCCGTTCCGACATAGCTGCCTATACCACGCCCATGACGTCTGTGTCTGCGCCACATCAGTGTATGTTATCGGATGAGATTTCCGGAGCATTTCCCCTCAAACTCTATCATTCCCAATATCCATCAATCATCCGCTCGTATCAAAATGATCAGCATCATTTGCGCCTTAGGTTCAAACACTGCTCACACCCTTGTGTTGTTTTTGCGTTTATAAGAGCTAGATGAAATGTAAAAAGAGGCATTAATCAATCAGTGCTGGCCTTCTTGCAGCTGGCCTGCTCATCCGGTGGGAGGTTTTTATGAATTATATAACTTTGATTTATTGCGTGTCAAGAAATCGGGGTCTATTGTTTTTTTTTAATGTTTTTTTTACAGCTGTAGAACAGGCCAACGTTAGTTCCTCTTGTGCTGTACTTCCCAATGGCGAGTATTGCAGGGGAGGAGATTTGAGAGTTGGAGTGAGAGGAAGTGAGGATCATTCATTTGTCTGTTTATAGTGAGCTGTTCTTTGAAGCCAATCGATTTCGATTCTGGGCTAAGATTCTGCTCTAGCACTGGAGTAGATTGGAGTAAACATGTGACGCACACGCAGATGCTGACCGTCTTTCTGAGTTAGCTCATCAAAGCAGACATTTCCATGAAATGTCGTCCAGCACTCTCATTGCCTTTCTGTGTAACAGACAGGAAGTAGGGTCAATCTGGCCATGTGACATAGTAAAACCTTCCAGACTACTAAGGGACTCCCTTCTCTAGCATTCTCTCTTACTCTCTCTCTTTTCAGCCCAAGGAACATGCTGTTCCACCAGTAGCAGCTGTTTGCACAACTCAGTCCCATATGGAATGATAACCAGTCAAGGTCCTCCATCTGAAACTCATTTGCCTTCCTTTAGTTCCTTCAAACAAAGTCCACACAACAACCCTAATGCCTCTGGGTATGTTTTGAAAGACATCTGCATGGATGAACAGTGAATAGTGAACCAATCACAAGGTCATGGTGACATTGGATCATGTAGTATGTGATTACACATGTGCCAAACAATGTGATGTTAAAAATAAAGAATACATTATTAAAATTAGCATCAATATACAATTAAAATAATATTATATGAAAATATGATATTATTATAAAAATATAATCTAAAATATTGGTAAAAACAAATGTGCATACTGAACAAATGCACTTTGACACCAAAATATAACAATGTTAAATATAACTTATAACAGGATGCAATTTATGTTTTGTATTTTAAAATTTGAAATGCTCACACACACACACACACACACACACACACACGCACGCACGCGCACGCACGCACGCACACACACACACAGGGTTGGACAATGAAACTGAAACACCTGGTTTTAGACCCCAGTCATTTATTAGTATGGTGTAGGGCCTTCTTTTGCAGCCTATATAGCATCAATTTGGAATGACATATATAAGTCCTGCACAGTGGCCAGAGGGATTTTGAGCCATTCCTCTTCCAGAACAGAGGCCAGGTCAATACTTGATGCTGGTGGAGGAAAACGTTTTCTGACTCCTCCAAAACAGTGGTGGCTCAAAAATATTTAGATCTGGTGACTGTGCAGGTCATGGGAGATGTTCAACTTCACTTTCATGGTCATCAAACCATTCTGTCACAAGTCTTGCTGTGTATATTGGTGCATTGTCATGCTGATACACGGCACCTCCTTCAGGGTACATTGTTTGAAACATTAGGTGCACATAGTCCTGAATAGTTTGGTAGTCCTTGGCAGTGATGTGCCCATCAAGCACAGTAGGGAATGCCATGATATTGCAGCCAAAACATCACTGATCCACCCCTGTGCTTCACTCTGGGCACGAAACAGTCCGGGTGTTAAGCCTCTATGGGGCTTCTCCACAGACAGTGAAGGTGGATCATTAGAGAACAATACATGTTTCACATTGTCCACTGCTCAACATTT
Organism: Rhinichthys klamathensis goyatoka; assembly: GCF_029890125.1. Lineage (NCBI taxonomy): Eukaryota > Metazoa > Chordata > Actinopteri > Cypriniformes > Leuciscidae > Rhinichthys > Rhinichthys klamathensis. The sequence continues at coordinate 634,532 of NW_026606559.1, forward strand.
GCACAGCTGACACCATTGGCAAGAGTGAACAAAGTTTTGGTTTTAGCAGCCCGACCATGAATATTTACACTGTTGAGCTCCAGGCAAACAGTTTTGGTGGAAACAGGAGAGTAGAGATACACATTTAAAAGTGCAGTGAGTTGGGAAGCTGTGGTTTTACGTTTTTTGGATAAAATCCGGGTTAGTACCTGGACATCCCTTTCAGACAGCGTCCTCTTGAGTCAACAGTTACTCCTGTTAGATTTGGTTCATCCTATGTGGTAGTATGCCAACATTACCCTGGATACCATAGTTCTCCATACACCACAAAGATGTGCTGTCCTCACAGATGAGCCAGCAAGACGCGCACCAACAATTTGTTCTCTTTTGATATGTCTTCCATAATGTTGTGTGGATTTCAGTTTTCAAAAAAAAAAGAATCTGCAATGAATTTGTACATAGAAAGAAAATTTGTCTGTGTGACAAATCTACGATAAATCTTACAACTCAAGCAGCAATTGTGAATCAACTATTAAGCAGATGAAGTTATTATAAGAGGAATGAAGTGGAAGATTTATTTGCTGTAGAAAGGACAGTCAGCTCGAGCTCTCGTGAGGACGACGTCTCTCCGTAATGGACGAGAACATCAGCCTCCATATCAGTTGTTAGTACAACTCACTTCCCGAGATGGGGGAGATATGTGGACAGATCTCAGGTCCTGCAAACACACGCACAGCACTAGAGAAAAATAACAACAGCGCTGGACTGAGACGAGGCTACATGTGTACGACAGGGACAGAGGAGACACGGGAGCATCCGGACGTGTCTGTCTGTGTGGTTTCCGCTGTCTCACTCTCAAATCCTTTCATTTGTGAAATGAGACATTTGTGATGGTGTTTCTAGTGCTAACAGCTGGAGGGATGTGTTTTCTGCCTGATCAGTGGTCTAGATGGAGAACAGCCCTCTGAGTTTTGACGAAAGCTTTGAACGACGTGCACTACACCTTTCCTCTGGCCTTTGCGTTCCCACATCTAAAGAGAATAGAAATCAAACACACGTGCACCTTGCAAATGCACATTAGCAGCATTATAAACAACAACAACTGCAACTCCTTGAGCTCTCAGCTTTCTTTTTGGCTGGCTGTCTGGAGCCCAGCCCTCCAGCTCCTGAGTGCTCCCACTAAAAGCCCCTTTCCTTCCTCACACAGATGCTAATGCACGGATAATGAGATTGGTGAGAGGCTGATAGAGGCTCAGAGATACTAACATTCTGACTACATCACCCATAATTCAATTGGGCCAGCATGGCCTTCTTCCTTTTGTTTGCGAGCTGGAGGTTTTAAGGCCACACCACTCTCACATCCTCCTCCTCCTCCTCATCTCTGGCTGTGTTCGGAATAGCATACTATACAGGGTAATGCAGATATTTTTTGAAAGGGAACCAGTGCAATTCCGGCCAAAAAGTGAGAAAGAAACACCTTACAGTAGTTGTTCATACTTCATTTGTCTTACAAATATGAGAAAGCAAATACCCCCTCTGTTTAAATGGGCTAAATAATATACCCATACTATTTTAGCAATAAGCAGTATAGACTCAGTATACATATACACAGTATACTCATTTTCAGATGCGGTATACAAACAGAACATACTAAATGGGTGAATGTATTCCATAATGCACTCCACCTTCCAGTTTCAGTGCGAGACTGTGAAGCAATATAAACAGTGATTCCGAATACTTCATTATTTGATCTTAAAACAAAATTTACACACATTACATTTAAATGCTAAAATAACCTTTAAGATAAATAATTAATTTATAATCTACCGTTCAAAAGTTCAGGGTTTACATATTCTTCACAGATGAGGCAATTCCAGAATGCATTAGAACATGGAAAAACATATAATGAAAGAAATGCTGATTAAAAATATATTTAAACTTCAATATCAAAGTATTGCTAAAAGTAGTTCATTCTAATTAGAAACGGATTCTTTTACCCAATGTTGTATTTTTATGCATTTAATGTACACTACCATTCAAACGTTTAGTGTCAGTGAGATTTAAAAAAAATAAATGAATACTTTTAACTATTATATGAAACTGATAATAAGTGACAGTCCATACTTTTACATTGTTATAAAAGATTTGAATTTCAAATAAACACTGTTCTTTAAAACCTTCTATTCATCAAAAGAATACTGAGAAAAAATATATCACGGTTTTCACAAGTTTTAAAATGTTTCTTGAGCACTAAATCAGCATATTAGAATGATTTCTGAAGGATCATGACACTGAAGACTGGAGTAATGACGCTGAAAATACAGCATTGCCATCATAAGGGTAAATTACATTTTAAAATATATTAAAATAGAAAATTGTTATTTTAAATTGTAATAATATTTCACAATATTACTGATTTTACAGTATTTTTTAACAAATAAATGCAGCCTTAGTGAGCATAAGAGTAAATATGAAACAGCAAGTTATTGTGGTAAAATTATGTTGAAATGTAAATCATTATATAACATGTTCAGTTTCACAGTTCCAAAAAGTAGTAGGCTATTTACTCAGTATGCAGTACACGATATGCAATCCATTCACATCTACTGCAGGTAAACCACACACAAAAAACACTATCGAGAACAACAAAGTAGATGCAGACCACACATTAGGGATGTTTGGACAGATCATGTTGGTTTAATCAACCTTATAACAACAACAACTAAACAAAAAACGCGTTTAAAAATAAAGACAAACCAAACAGGGAGAGTTCCTCTGAAACATAGTCCAGATCCCAGAACCCTTATACAGCTTTGAGTTACAAAACCCTGAGAACAAGACATTGGCAACAGGCTCTCATGGATCAATTTCATATTGGACTCTACCGGTGTGCCTGTGTTTTTTTTGTTTTGTTTTTTCGCCGCAGTATCATAGGCAAGAGGAAGGCGCATTATGTTATACAAATCATCTGTGAGTGAAAGGGAGTGAGAAGCCACCATTTTATATAACCGGAATGTGCCTGGTGCTTATTGCTTCCCGAGCCCATTTCGTTGTGTCGCAATAGATCTCGTTTATGCTTTCGCTGTCCTGTGTTCTGCTTTGTCCATTACTTTCCCCGGCGAGACAACTACAAAAAAACAAGGCATCTGTTTTCAATCACTGTGGGCCCACACCAAAACCGAACGGCAAGAACACAACGCAGCACACACACAGAGACGGCGAGCCCATGGAGAGGGAAACACACTTCACAGAACATTTAGGAAATGGGAATTTGATGTCAATGGTGGAAGACAAAGAGCAATCACTTTTTTCCTCCCCCCCCCCCCCCCCCCCCCCCCCCCCCCCCCCCTTTTTCCGCCCCCATAACTAGAAGAATAATCTTGAAGCGATGGTTGTTGGATTTTCAAACATGACACGGTGTTGGATTTCAGTGGTTTGCCTTTATTATACATAAAGTATGTACACTTAGGGAAAAGACGAACATTACATTTCTCATCTCATCCATTTTTGGCCTGGTGAGTGACTTGTACTGAGAACATTTAGGAAGTTCTGCGCTATGCTTTGCTAAGCAACTACAAAAGGTAATTTGCTTGTATAAAGACTTAATACAGCTTCTTTGTCTTTGGCTTAGCATTCGATATCCCCTGAGAATATCGAACTCTAACAAATAAGAAAGCGTTCCCATAGCAAGCTAAATAAACATGATTCTGATGTTAGAACCATCAAATGCAATAAATGAAATGAAAGATTTAACATTCTACAAGATTTTAAAAGGCAAGCATCATCACAGCAATTTCCGCTATTATATAGTGTACGGGTCTTTTTAAAGTATTAAGCTTCAGGCTGCACCGTTTGTGCTACAATCATAAATAATATACTCTAATATACTAATATTTGATAACTCAAATCTTGCAGCTTGTCGAGGAGAGGTGTGCTATACTTATCAAGGAAATCAAACTTAAAGTTTTCATACGGCAAATGATAAAACAGGCAAAAAGCCCTTGATGCTCCTCTAACTTTTGATCACCTAGAAACAACCTATCCACCATATTATATTAGTGTGTGAGTGTTTGTGTGTGTGTGTGTGTATTATATATATTAAATATATAAGGATTAAAATGTACAGTATGAAAGTGAAAATTTAAATTAATTTAGCAATTTTCCAAAAGAAAAATTTTTGGTTATTAAATTATTAGTGTTTTTATTAATTAAAATATATTGTATTATATCTATAATCCATTATAATTCATCATGAGGGTATATATATATATTAGGGCTGTCAAATGATTAATCGTGATTAATCACATCCAAAATAAAAGTTTTTTTTACATAATATATGTGGGTGCATTGTGTATAATTATTTTATATATATAAATACACACACATGCTTGTATATATTTAAGAAATATTTTTCATGTATATACTGTATATAGATTTATATATAATGTATATTATATATAAATTAGAGGTGGGCATAGATTAATTTTTTTAATCTAGATTAATCTAGATTAATATTGAAATTAATCTAGATTAATCTAGATTAAAATGGCTCATTTGAATTCTCCCGAAGGCATTCAGAATATGTACCAAAATAATGACTAAAAGTAAGTCTTTGAGAATAGTTTGCCTCGCGTAGGGATGTGAATTTCTGCCAAAAATGCCATTCGACAATCGAGGAGCAAAAGGCGAATATCGTAAAAACAAACAAAAAACAAAACAAAAAAAACCCCGCAATTTCATCTTTAGCGATTTGTCATCAAACAAACTGTTTATTAATTGAACAACATGTTTTCGTCCTTTTTTTTTTAACATAGTAGGCTAATTGGAAGAAGAAAAAAAACACGACAGTCCGTTTTTGCATCGCCAATGTTTGTTAGATCAAAAAATAATGTCATCATATGTCATAAGAATTTTATGTGAACCTGCCTTGTTACTGCAATAGCCTCATTTTTAAACAAATTAATTTCAATCAATGTAAACTATTCGTGTGATTATGCCACTGCGCAATACACGCAATACACACACAATGTATTACCTGAATAAAATGAAATCGAATGTATCGTCCTGTGGAATCATTCATTCACAGACAGCTTACGAAGATGTTCAACTAATAAAGATCTTCATCGCTGGCAAAAATATGATGCATTTGCAGATTTGCATTCACTAGACTAGACTGTAGATCGGCCACTTCATCCAACGCTCTTGGTGCTCTTAAATCTTCCTGTTTCGACTCCGAGTGTGAATTGAAAGCGCTTCAGACGATTCAGTGCGCGAGGAACTGAACAGATCAACTGATTCGCGAACCGATTTAGACAGATCATCTGACAACTTGTTTGATGAAGTCTTTGAACAGAATCGACTCAAAAGAGTGATTCATTTGTAAATGAGCATCGCTCATGCCCATACAAAGGACACAGCGCGCTTGGAATAAACTCATTTAACAACGTATTGCGTGGCTTTCCTGTCCCTGCCTTAACCACCAGGAAAAACACTTAAAAATGTCAGATAATGACACCAAATATATGTTTTTTGTTTTAATTGAAGTGTTTTATTGTTAATAAAACATTTGTAAGACAGTTATATTGCAAACAATTTTTTTAATATATTGTAGAACACGGTCAGTACCATGAAATTGGCTTGTCCCTCTGGTCAGGAGTCGTGGTTTAGTGACGTATTTTGATTTAAAAAATATATTTTTTTCCCCCTTTAAATGTCATAATACAAAGGAAAGTAGTATATTTATTTAGTGGACTACTTAAAAAATTAAAATATTAACTAAATATTATAAATAATTTACAGGGAATAGCTGTCCCTCAATTTCATGTCACTGGTGTTACAATTTATAAAAACCACTACTTTGAAATAATGCAACATCCTTGCCAACTTCTTTCTGGGTCAAAGGTTAATTTGGAGGCGGGGCTGTTTTGAAAAGCACATGGTGAGTTTGCACTCTCTCTTCATCTTTTAGCAATTTGATAAATAATTTGCTAATTTCATGCGAGGACTTAAGATGTGTCACTGGTGTTCTACAGATTATAGTAAGGGAAAAAGAAATTTGATTAAAATAATTGTTCAAATTGCATGATTAAGTGATTTATTTGCAATTTAAGAAGTGTGGTTTGAGCTACTGTGGTAGCCATCTTAGATATGTTATCTTGTCTGCAGATTTGTCACTGGTGTTATCGTCACTGGTGTTACTGTTACTGCTGGTAACACCAGTGACATGACGATAACACCAGTGACAATCAATAACACCACTAACGTTTTTCTCAACATAAGGTTTCATAAAAGCCTCAACAATAAATATTACTAATAAATTGATAAAAATTTGTTTGAAATAATCTTATGTTATGTCGTTGGTTTCACATTGCGTCACTGGTGTTACTGCATGGGATATTGGTGTTCTGGCATCAGAGTAGCCAAGTTTTATAGAATATGGTTTTTGTATCTACCTAACTGTTGCTGCGTTCATTAGTAAGCATTTTAAGGATATGATCATTCAATTTTGATCACTCAACCTCAATTATTTCTAATGTTACAACAAAAAACACAATGGTAGAAATAGAAAAATGTCACACAATAGAACTTTACACATACCTGGTTAAAGCAAATTATTACTAATCAAGACAATTTCTTAATATTACATTAACTTTTTCTGTCTTTGATTATGTATGCAAATTAAATGGTCAAATTACATTCTGGAAAGCCTGAATTGTCATCTAAAATATAGGTAACACCAGTGACAAAAAGGCAGCTCAAGCATTTTTTTTATGTAATGTAGTAAAAATATAAAAATACATTAAGCTGTCATTTAAGTTGATTTATAATGTTAAGAGGTTAACTATTATCTGACTATAAGTTTTGGTATAAAAAAAAGAATTACATTTTTTTAAAGTTGTCTGTTCAAAAAGCCACCATTTTCATAGAATGACCCCGCCCAACGTAACAAAGTAAAAGTACACCTTGTGTCCCTGACAGGAAAATACCCTACTGCGCGATCTGTGACAGTAGGCGCGGCGTCATACTACACATTAGAATTGCGCGAAAATATAACGATATTCGAAAAAGCTATTTATGATCCCAACCCAACTTTGATTAACGGCGATATTTTTTTTATCGCCCGATAAGAGTCTCACGTTAACGCAGCACGTTAACGCCGATAGCGGCCCACCACTAATATAAATATAAATATTTTATATATAAATTATATTTTTTTCTTAAATATACATGCATGTGTGTGTATTTATATATATACAAAATAATTATACACAGTGCACCCACATTTATTATGTAAAAAAAAAACTTTTATTTTGGATGTGATTAATCGTGATTAATCATTTGACAGCCCTAATATATATATATATATATATATATATATATATATATACACACACATCATACATAACATTGAATATTATCATGAAAATGATTATTAATCTTAATACATAGGACTAGCATAAACCGGGCTCAGACAGGAGTTTTTAAATCTTAACTGGTAGTGAAATCTGGTTGCATTATGTACCCAAGTAGAATCTTTACAGATCTTCTTTTTTCAAATCTCAAACCTGCACACACTACAAGATTTGAAAATATTGGCGCATCAAACACTACAAGACATTCTTAAAGGAGAACTCCGGCGCAAAATGAACCTTTGGTCTAACATTGTTACCTAGTCAACCGTTATCTGAGATTTGTTTTCATGATTATCGAATGTAAATAGTTTTATCTCTAAAAACAGTTTAGCCTATAAAGCTAGTATAATGCTAGTATATTGGGCATAGTGTAATGACAAATAAAAATCGCTTGTTAATACCACTAACAAGGCTGAAAATAGCCCCACACTAACACGGTAGCATAATGAGGGTCCCTACCTTCAAACCGAAGCATTGAGAACTTTGTCAGTGTCCAGACAGATTAATAAGAAGATATTTTAAACATACAGTCAACTTCGCGAATACAGGCAGGAGCCATCTTTGAAATACAGCCTTTACCAGTCGATCTACGAACGCCGATCCAAGTGCGCTGGTGAGATGTGAACGAGCTATAAGTTGTGATAAGGTGAGCGCGAACAGCAGGCTTGGATCGGCAAGTTCTCAATGCTTCGGTTTGAAGGTAGGGACCCTCATTATGCTACCGTGTTAGTGTGGGGCTATTTTCAGCCTTGTTAGTGGTATTAACAAGCGATTTTTATTTGTCATTACACTATGCCCAATATACTAGCATTATACTAGCTTTATAGGCTAAACTGTTTTTAGAGATAAAACTATTTACATTCGATAATCATGAAAACAAATCTCAGATAACGGTTGACTAGGTAACAATGTGTAATTAGACCAAAGGTTTATTTTGCGCCGGAGTTCTCCTTTAAGAATGCATTATAAAGGCAGCTGTGTTGTTGCCACATCTCGAGCAGCAGTTCCTCCATCTCCGTTGTCCACCGGACTCGCACAGCTGCTTTTTGTTTTGCGGCTGCCATTTCAAAAGTTTCGTCACTTCCACCTCATTGTAAATTAAGATTTGATCTGTAAACGCCTTACATTACCATATAATCTGGGCTGAACATCGGAACCGACTAATGCCCTGGAGGCAGTTTTTTCTCTGAATGTCACGAGGGGTAAATCGGGCATAAATCGGCCTTAAACTAAGCCCGGCTTTAGCAAACTCACTGCAACCCCCCAGCTGCTAGCCTAGCATCATTGCAGCGTTTGTTCCCTGGGCAAGCACCACTCACTTTCTACAGAAAGGAAGGAAAGTCGAGTTTAATAGAGTAGCTGAATGAAAAAAATAAAGCTTTGCAGGAAAAAGCTGGATTCAGGCAATTCAGCTTAACTAGTGTGCTCCAAGGTTCGCTAACACTCAGGCTAGACGTAAATTTGTCTCTGTGTGTGTGTGTGTGGAAGACCTGCCAGTCACCCAGCAGTAGGAATCTTTGCGACAGGTGCAGCTCAGACTCCCACAGCGTAATTCACGTCTGGGCTTAAGGTGTGATGGGGACTGGCAAACACGCACACACACACACACACACACACACACACACACACACACACACACACACACACACACACACACACACACACACACACACACACACACACACACACACACACACACACACACACACACACACACACACTCTAATTACCAACCTGACCTTGGTTAGGTTATTACGAGTACCTTCTACTGCAGGGAACGCTTTTCCCTGCAACTTTTCGGGCAGAACGAAAACATGAATGTGGAAACCGCTGAGGTTATGTGAAGAAATGAATAGTCCACTCACAGCAGACAGAAAAGGGGAAACAATTTAACTTCAATTTGAAGTTGTTGCACTGGTTTATTCATACGAGGTGTCCGTGAGGATGGAAAGGCCGCCTTCTTTAAGGAGCAATTATTCACCCTCATTTAGCGTCACCGGAACGCCGTGACACACGCAAAATTGAGAACGGAGAAGAATGAGAGCATTTACCACACTTCCCCTCATATAATACCCTGAGGAAAGTTTTTTCCGCCTCCTGCTATATGGCTATATTAAAAACAAAACCATTTCAAGCATGAGAATATGCTTCAAGAAAGCAATGCTACTAAGTCATGAAGGTAATACAATTACAGTTTGCAAAGACATGTAAATACACACTCGTGCACACAATGCAAATCTCTTCGCAGGCATAAAAGAAAAGACCTTCACTTGCACGCACACGCACACACACACACACACACACACACTCACAATATTATCTGAGCGTTCACAGTTATTCAGATGGCCCGGGGAAAGAAATCATAATGGAAGCCAAAGGTGCAGCAAAACCTGTAATATTACCACTTTGCTGCTGCTTATAAAAAGCCAAGGACCAACTGAACACTCACATACACATTCAGACAGACTAGTTTAATCCAACAGTTACATAATGTAATGTTAATGAGGACAGTCTGGCCATCTAAAGTTGTTAAATTACTAAAAGATGACTGCGGTATCAATAAAAGATTACTAACATTACATTTTAAAATGCTAATGCTAACGTTTCAAGTATTGATTCGAATCAAGAGTGAATTTTAATTTACATTTTTACAGCCTCATCACACAACACCAAAAGCCTAGACTTGCATTTACATATTCAAAGCTCTGAGCTGATGCTCAAGATAGCCGCTGGAATGGCACTCAGGTCCATGTTCCTTCCCGTCCACGGCGGTAAATGCCACCTGATAGTTCTATTACAACAAGGTACAAATTTGCTTGCTTGTTCTCTCTTTTCAGTACTTTTCTGCATTCGTACTAGTGTCCGTTACTTACACATGCATGGTGAAATGATTATTCTTGACTATTGCAATGATAAACTACTTAGGATGTTCCTAATTGCTTTTTATAAATATGTCATTCTGGAGCAGCTGAGGCTAAAACTGATGGTATGACAGCATAAAATAAACACACATAAGCCCTATTCAGACTCCTCCCTGAGAAAAGTTAGGTAAGTTTGTGTTCCATGGAGATATACTTTGTGATTTTAATCCTGTCTGATTTAAGCATGTCTGTGTTTTCCTCATACAAAATATTAAAAAATAAAAAAAGGAAATACCTGCATTTTTTCAGCTAACTCCTCTGAGAAATCTAATCCTACCCAGTGAGGAATGTCTGTGATTATGGTATATTATTTTCACAATGAATCTCCTTAATTATTTTGACATTAGTTGAACACAGCACTGCCTTGTGCACCTTCATTATGCATTTAGACCTCCAGTCACTCAAAATGATGTTTCAAACACTAGTGTCATCCCATCCTATGTAAAAAAGAAAATGAAATCAAAAAGCAGTTCAATCACTGAAACAGCTCAGAATGTCCACAACAGGTACAAGCTTTAAATCATTTCCTTTCCTTCATTATATACACATAATGGGTCTCATTCATGAAACATTCGTAAATATACGAGTGATTTGCGCGTAAAGAGACCTTCCCGAAAACTCTTCTCCTGATTCACAAATACTTCGTAAACGTCAGATGTGATAGTGAAATGTGTGTGTGTGTTAATGAATTCCAATCAGTCGTAAATGGGATGCGCGTGCACGTTCATTCTCAATTACCATAAATCCCGCCCATTAAATCCGACTGACAACTATATATGGGCATCATATTATGACATGAATGCGAATGAAAAAAAAACATTCTCAGATGCAGAAATTGAAGTTTTATTATCAGAAGTTCATTCAAAACGCCACATTTTATTTTCAAGCGTACATAGTGGCGTATCGGGTCCTAAAAAAAGGAAGCTTGGCAGCATATTACAGATGCAGTTAATGGAGTTTCATCTGTTAATCGAACATTCCCAGAAGTGAGAAGAAAATGGTTCGACATTAAGCTTGAGAGCAAAAAACGAATTAGTTCACTTCGGAAAAATAGTATTCAAACTGGAGAAGGACCACCATCGCAGATGCTATACTGGCTCTCATAATAAGAAAAACCGTATGTAATTACTATATATAATATTTTTTCAAAATGCTGTGCAAATATGTACCCGATTAAGGTGAATTAAAATGCAGCCTTATTAATGAGCAAAACGTTCGGGTGTTAAGCGCACTATTTACGCGTGGCTGGGAGCAGGTGTAGATTTCTTGTGTACCAACTAACATTTGGAAAATACGAACATTTTAATGAATCCGAAAATTTACGGCAGCACCACTTTACACACGATTTACACAAAAATCCGTTCTGCTCGTGTTTCATGAATGAGACCCAATGTTATAATTACACAAGGTCTTGTTTTAATGGGTTTCAAGACGCACACATCTAGAAACTGAAACCAAACATGAAATCAAAACTTGTAATGCAAATGTCATTTAGAAAACCAACCCTGTCTAAACTGACTTTCTGGAATCCAGGTACAATCTGTCTAAATGGCAAAAGTAGGTCACACAATGTCTTTGATCCTTTTATTCTCCTTTCTTTCATTTGTTCCTTGTCCATCACGGGAAGAAGAAATTTCAGAAAACAATACAACACACCAATAGCACTCATACAAAGAGCCCTCACCCGCAGACTCTGAGAACATTTGACATTTTACATGATGATTCTATTCCATTCGCAATTCGTAGAAAGATTCCGGCAAAAATGAGTTTACACAGGGTGGAAAACTGGAAACTCAAACCAAAGTCCTCTCTTGGGAAATACATACAAACATGCATCACCAGCAGGCATGTGGAAACACAAAGTGTATGTGGAGATGTTCAGATGTGAAGGACATGTCTGCAGGCAACAACTCGAACAATTCGCACACACTTTCTCTGCTTCTCCCTTGTACCAGTTATACAGTTAACGTATGTGTAACAATTTACATAAATACTGCCTCATGAATAATTCATCTCCACACAATTACAACATTACATACTAGCACCTCATTATGGCATCATAATTATAACGCATTCCTGCCAAACAACGTCCCTGCTTGAAGCAAACTAGTTTTGTTTGTTTAAATGTGAGAAATAAAAGTCTTTACTTTTCTTTATTATAAGTACTAAGAGACGTTGTTAATTTAGTTCATTTAGAGAAAATCAGACACAATAAGAATGTCACAGCAGAACCAGCACAACAAACAAGCGCAGAAAGGACTAGAAGTTTGAACAGCATCCACATAACAATGTAATGAAAACCGGAAAAAAATGTTTCTTTAAAAACCCACAACACTAGACAGTAAATGTTCATTAAACTGACTTCAGCAGTATACACACACACAAACAATAATAATTGATAATAATAATAACTTTTACATTCTTTTAAAAAGAATGTAGCGTTACAAAAAAAAAAAGTGTGTACCACCTCTAACGTAAACCTGTCAATTTTCCTATAACAAGCACAGTTGATAATATAAAGCCAGTATATTGTTTTTTTTTCTTCAATGAATCAACAGAGACTTATAAAATAACATTTTCAGGAGACAGATTTTTATACTGTCCGTTTACAGGGGCCATATTTTTCCTTAGATTAGCATACACCATTTCAATTCACATTTCTCTGTGGCATTAATGCACGTTCCTGTCCCATAAATATTTCAACACTAAAGTATTCTACAATCCTCTGAGGTACATTTCATTGCGAAATATTACATTTGTAATATTCTTTGAATATCTAAAGGTGAACATTAACACTAGATGGGTTTGTTTGCATCTTCTTCGTATCTTGAATTCTCATGAATATGTCCTTTCACATTTTGACCTTGTAGACATTCTCCACAATAGGCAGCAACCAGCACAGGAGACGGTTGATAGACTGGTGAAATAAGTTTAAGAGGGTAGTTTTGTTGCTCAGAGGCATTGTTAAAATGAGAGAATTCTTAATGAAAATAGGTTTAATAGGGCAGAGGGAAACTCTTCGATTGCATTCCTGTTTAATTTAATGAGCCTTAAGCCAAGCGATTTAGTTCTTTTAATTGCCCTTCTCTCATTGTTAAAAAGACGTATGTGGCCGTCTTCTGCAGCGTAAATTCCTCTGAATAACAGTTTAGTTTTGGTTTCTTCCACCAAGGAAGGACTGAACGCTTCTTTCTGTTCCTCTTGAATTCCACTAAAAACAGCACAGCACGGTGAAAATTAAATTTGAAAATAACTTTGGATGTTTAGATTACACAGCTATTTCCATGAAATTCATATTCAGACAGAGAGAAAATAAATAGAGTATCAGCTCTGACTGTTTTTTTAATGAAGCAGGTGCTGGTGGGCGGGAACATTGCTGATTGGCTTATTCTACAAACCAATCACTGTTTAACTCTAGGTGGCTAATCAAATTCTTCTTCTTCATAAAACTCATCAATTTCAAATTTTCAGCTAAAATGAGACTTAAATAACAGCCCTGCTCAACAAAATAGAGAGCTGCCTTGCTGTCTCCAGTAAATAAAAAAAAATAAAAAAACATCCTTTAAGCAAGATACACTATACAAATTCACATACCATACACATAACATTCACATAAAACATAAGATTAGATCAAATGCATTTCTGTCATGACAACTCTCTGAGAGATTGGCATAATAATGGTAATAGATATTGGTAATGGTAATGTATTTTGTTCTTGGCGGAATAGATCTGCTACGCTGCTGCTGCTGCATCGCAAGTACTGAGATTTGCTACTGCCAATTCATTCAAAGACATTGCTGTGAGCATGTAAGACATGATGCTGTAGCTGCACATGTAACATGCATGAATTAACCCCTGTAGCAGATCTATACAGGTGGAGCTGGGGAAGGTGAAGTGTTTCAGACTGCAAACAGCAACACTACCAGTATTTGAATGTTGAGCCGCAGCTCATTGGCCGCTGATGTAACAGCAACCAATCAGCTGCGCTATGCGCATGCCCGGTGTACCTGAAAGGTCATGTGACATGCTTTTTCAGTCATGTAGTGTGGACGGAGATCGTTTCTGAAACGCAATGGAAACGCCAGTATGGACGAGGATCGTTTTCAAGCACTAGTGTAAACAGGGCCTTAGAAGGCAGTAGCTCACTAGGTTTTGGAATGGCCTATGAATGGCCACATATATTATTAAAAGTGTTGTACATGTAATTTTTTTGACTGTACTAAAGCATAATAAACATTTAGGAAAAATGCGAAGTTCACATAATTGCTACAAAAACAATGCTACAGCCAATTATACAGCAATTTGAAATGTGCGTTCCATGACAGTCTGTTTTTGTTTTGGTCTGTGTGATCCCGCCCACTGCCAATTTACCCAATAGTATTTCAACACCCCAGGATGCCAGTTGACGAAAAACACAGCGTATTGCAACCATGGAAGCCAGCAAACGAACTGGATCAGAGATCGCAGATTATACCCGAATAAAAAGCCTCGGCATCCATCTAAAAAGCTCTATGACCAGAGGCATATTAAAACGCAGATGAATCAACTCATAAACTCACAGTGTAAGCCTCATCTCCTTCCATTATCAATTGCGCTCGCTCCTTTTGCGTGTCCAAAAATTTGCAAACCACGTGAGCATTTGGGGTGTAACAATACATTGATATGGATCGATGCATCGATCAAACGTCTAACAATACGATGCATCGATGCCACGCGTAAAATATCAATATGAGGTACCTTTATTTTGACACTCTCCACATCCTCACGTAATGTCCGTCTACGCATTTCCGCATTTGGTTTAATCACCATACTGTCTGCCGGTGTGTCTTTGTAACGTTAATCTCCTCATCTGAAATAGATGCCTGACAAAATTGACTGAACCCTAAACACGTTTTGTCACAAAAGCCGGTATTGTCCACTGTCAAGGTATCGCAAAGTCGTATTTTACAGCAGAAACCGACAAGCACCCTTGTTGTTTGTGAACACAACCCGATAAGTCCGTTTTAGCAAATCAGCGCACAGTATTCAGGTCAGGTGACAAGGCTGCTAGCCACTTCGAAATGACGCGCTAGCTGAGAGGAGTTTCGTCAAAGCTGACTAAAAGTCAGGATGGATCGAGGATGGATCATTTCAATGACCTTGATGAACCTGTGATATCTTCTTCGGGGCGTAAAAGGAAAATAAAAGCTGAAACTTTTTCACAGAACCTTGCTAAAGCAGCATATTACAGTGTTGATGGAAAAGCTCCCTGTATTGCATCTAATCACAACAATAAAGTTTCTCAGGCGTCTATGTCAGCAGAGGAGATTAACTTTACAAAGCTTAATCGAGTGTTTTATTATATATCATAGCAATTACTTGGTTTTGTTTAACTCTGTATTTTGTTGTTGTTATTATTATTACTTAATCAAAACAACCCAGCTGCAGTTTGATTGATAGTTATCTGTTTTTGCAAATGAACTCTTCTGTTGTAAATGTCCCAAATGGGAGAGGTTGTGCAATTTTCAAAGAGTTTAATTAAACGTTCATGTTATATATTTTGGTTGCATTTGTGAGTTAATAAAAATGTAACTGGTTGTGTAAACTTGGCACATAATCTCTAAATATCGCTAAATCAATCAATATAGCCCTGAATTGAATCGAATCGCAGAATTTTTTTAGGTATTGGCAAATATCGTATCGCTGGCTGAGAGAATCGATATCATATTGTATCGTGATGAACAGTCCGATTTACACCCCTAGTGAGCATCGAGTCTGACGACGAGGTGTCGGGGCAAACAGCTCTCTCCAATATTTTGAATTTATACTGCAGAACCCATTTCAATCGCTAGCTGTCAATACTACATCCTGCACCTTTAACTGCTCCTTTTACCTTTTACTGTTGCTGAAACAGTTTCAGCCTGTAAGCTGACCACACTAAAAAGCTATGACCAGGGTTAAGCTCAATCGAAAATATTTGAAGCATAAGTGTGTTGAACTAACTTCAACCTTTTTTTATTAAGTCGAAATTATTTTCTGTGGTAATTGACCTTAAGCAACAAAGGCTGTTGATTGAGTTCAATTTAAATGGTAAATTCTATTACTCTGACCACAGGAAACATGCAAACATGCCTCTTTCACTCCCTGCTCCCTCTCCTCCTCTCTGTAAGATGACCTGTCTGTTTCATATGAGGCCTGCTGCGTTGCAGAGAGTTCTGACAGGCATGCATGTAAATGGGATACACAGATACACAAACCATCTGCATCCTGACAGACCGCAAGCTTATGAATATTAGAGGACAGATGCTTTAAACAACTGTGCGTGCATCTGAATGCACACATTGGACATCAAGCTACATGAGTCCATTTCCACCACTTCCAGAAAATCATACCTATACTTATTCACCATCACAGCTGTCATCATCTTCTCTATAATCATTATCATCATCAGTGACACCAAAATCAGAAATATAGTAGCAACATACATGGTATCCTAATTCCTTTCTATTCTGTGAAAAAAAGACTTGATGCTAGAAAGATGCCACTGTGAACCTGGTTTAGACATGGTGTAAAGCCTAGCTTACCTTTGCCATCTGTGCCTGCACGCCACTGGCCTTCAGGGACGCTACAGCTTTCTGCGCCGCCGCCGGACTGTCGAAATCCACAAAGCCATATCCTACACACACACATACAGAGTAAGAGTGAGATAAGAGATATTTATACACATTATAAGACACATATTTTTGCCAAAAATTGAAGATTTCTTTATCAGACATTAATCAGACCTTATCAGACACAATTATCAGATTCAAAATGCATGGGTCAAAACAAGACCGGTCTGTTGTTTGTCTTATCATGCTGATCGTGGCGACACAAGAGAGTCTGCATGTTTGAACACAGCCGCTTGTGTCTGTGTGTGTGCTTGGGGAGACAGGAAACGGCCATTTTGTTCAAGGCTCATGCTTGTCAACTATTTCCTCAGTAACAGGACAGAGAAGGATTCAGCCTGACCTCACCCCTGCTGGAAAATCCAGCTTAAAGGAAGAGTTCAGCCAAAAATGAACATTCTATTATTATGTAATCACATTGACTTAATTCCAAATTCATATGGTTTTCTTTGTGGAAAGCAAAAAGTGCATTTTTTACATATATTGCACAATGGCAACTCTTTTAAATATAATAAAAGAGAAAAACTATCATTCATGCACTATATTCCAAGTCTTTAAAGTCATACAATAGCTTTGTCTGGTGAACAGATCAAAAGTTAAGCAGTTAATCACTGCTCTTATTGCCACGTTCATTAGAGTTCATGAGCATTTTTTTTTTCAAATTTGATCCAATGATTCGGTTGATCCAGTTAACAAAACAGTTAAAAAAACTAAATCGTTGCATCCCAAATGACGAACTATACTAAACGCACTATGTACTGTAGTGTATACACTGTGTAGTGTATACATTTTCTAAGGTTATTTTGTCATTCAACATCATAGCATAGCCCCTCCCCCTCCGTGACGTAATTAAAGCTGTGACAGTTGAGCTCATGAAGTGTCAACATTCCACACATTGCTTTTTCGTTTAAGTGCATCATGCGGGCATTACAAAGTGCACCTTTTCTACCGTAATTGTAATTTTCAGTGTGAACACACTACTCGCACTATTTATACTACAAAATGGTATAGAATAGAAGTTTTTTGACAATTTACAGCACACACGCACGCACGCACACGGACATGGACACACGCACACATATATAAAGGGTTAGTTCACCCAAAAATGAAAATTCTGTCAGTAATTACTCACCCTCATGTTGTTCCAACCCCGTAAGACTTTTGTTCATCTTCGGAACACAAATTAAGATATTTTTGATGAAATCTGAGAGCTGGATCACTCCTCCATAGGCTTCTTAAGGGATCGAAACTGGCCGGCCCAAAAGTTATGAAAGACATCGTTAAAATAGTCCGAGTGACTACAGTGGCTCAATCTTAAGTTTATCAAGCGACGAGTAATTACTGACAGAATTTTCATTTTATGGTGAACTAACCCTTAAGTGGTTATTGATCAGGAGTTCAGGGTCCACTAGGGGGCCTCAGCAAACTTCCAAGTATTTAAATTAATTATAATTTTTTTTTTTTTTTACTTTTATTTATTTCCGTTTTTTCCCTCAATTTATTTCCGATTCCCGACAATGCCTTTGGGGGAGTGGGGTCAAAAAGTTTGAGAACACACTGGTATTAGGGCTGTCAAAAAGTAATGTGTTAATTTGGCAAAAAAAAAAAAAAAAAAAGAACCATTTACCCAGCATCTGTTTCTTTCTGTCATCCTTTGGCTGTGCTTCAGTACAAATTAAACCATTCAAGTGCAATATATATATATGCACACATGGTTCATGGCAAACCAGCTAATAGCCAGCGTAGACCAGCAAGAAAGCAGTTACCATGTTTTAAAACTCAGCTACTTTTCCAGTAGGGTCCATTTCGTCACCCAGCTCTTTAACCAAACATTTATTTGGCAGTAAGCGAGATAGAAGATCCATGACTTCCTTTACGACATATCGTATTAAAAACTGCAGTGGCGAAGGTTCTTAAAAACCCTCGGTACATTTGAGGCACATTTGAGGCAGTGTGTCTTCATTCGGCAGAGGCATTCTCACCATAAGCCTCTCTAAACTCTAAACACACACACTCTCAAAGCCTGACTGACATTCGAAACCACAGATGCCAGAGCACAGAGCTTTGGAGAGCCCGCGAATGGTTCAAGCCAACAGCTCTATATGCCAGACATATGTGTTCATTTACGCACCCACACACACCTTACATATAGAACAACACGCCATCCGCTTTGAAGTCTCCCGGTAAACATGGATATGAGAAGGAGAGGGAGAAAGATCTCTACAGCAGAGAACAGAGCCATCCAGATGTTCCAAAGAATGCAGATGTTTCATAAGCCTAAGAAAACAGAGCGTGTGTGTGAAAAAGGATTTCCAGTAGACTGTTCTTGATCCAGAGAGAGGAACACTTCTGGTTTAAGAGATCGCTGCAAGCATTCCTGAGGTCACTGACCAAGAGAGCTAAACAGCAGCCATCAGGAAGTGGGCTGAGAAAGAGGTTTCAAGTTGAAGAATGCAGGGATCAATTTCTATTAACAATGTGACGCCCAGGACCGGAAAAAGGCCTGAAAAGAAGCTTGATAAAGAGGTGAAAAAGATAAAAAGAGCCTGTTTGTGTGTAGACATCACGCAGATGAGGGTTTTGCCTGGAAGGGTTTTCAAAGCTTTACGTAATTAAATCCATAAATACAAATGTGCCTCAAATGAGTGGCCCTATTCTCTTCCTTTCTTTTATTTTGCCTCTCCGTATTTTTCCTCTGGATATCAAGACTGTGAGAAAAAAAAAAAAGAAGCTGTGCACAATATCTTCTTCCTCTGCACATAATTCCAATTAGAAAAGGAAAGCGAGGTAGTGAAAGAGAGAGCTTGTTTGCGTGCTGGTGTGTTGAACAACATGCAAATATTTACGCTAACTCAGTTTAATGAGAGGCTCGTGATTGAGTAAAAGAGAAAATCAAACACACCCTCAATGTTGCCCACAACCCCCACCACCGTCATTCTCTTCATCTGTCATTACGGACGAGGGGAAAAAACAGCTGTCTAAAACTGAAAATATCTTTTTTTGCACAAACAAGTTCATAATTACCAAGTCTAGTTGCGTAATTCAAAACACACGAAGCAAACATGCATTTAAACACGTGTTTAACGAACGGCCAACAACCCATGTAAGAAGAGTGATTAAAACGTTGCGGAGCTTCATAACTTACAAATGATCTCCAGAAGCAAACGGACCGAACAAACTTGATTGTAAACAACTCTCGATGGTTTACTCCATCATATGGGATCAATCTATGGCAGATAGGCCTGTAATTGCAATCATTTAACTGTTAACATATCTTTGAAATGAATACTGCATACCCTGTGCAAAAAAGAAAGAAAAAGAAAAAAGGACGGCGTAGAAGCAGGCAGAACAAACATAAGTAGATCCAGCAAAGCCGTGAATGAAGCGAAGCCATCTTTTTGTTCGTTTCCTGTCTGATATCCTTGGCTCCCATAAGTCCTGGCTGGAAGCCCATCAGGGTGGAGGAGCCTGGCAGAGTAGGAGGGCAGTTAACTCCAGGAAGTGGAAGTCCTCTAAAGCCTGGAGTGGTTTCCTCTGCTTCCCAAACACCCCCTCCCTCCCCTTCCCATGTGGGCATTAATACTCATTTTCGGACATATTAGATGTGCCTTCAGAGAGAAAGAATGGCAAAGAGACGTATACGTACACACAAAACAGGAGAAAAACCTGCAGAAGCCAGTTTGGCAGATTGTGTAGGAAGACTTGTTTATTTACAGCACCGGCTGAGTGTTTCCTGAAAAGAGGCTGTCTGCTAAATCATCAATTTCAGCCGGACGCTTCCTTCGCCCCATGGCTATTTTTAAACACCCACGACTAGGCCCGGACTTTTCAAATCAACACAGGAGGAACCCTGTGCTTTTCCTTGTCATGGCTAAACCTGTTAGTCACGCTAACGTCTTATCCGGTTGTAAAGACTTCACCCACAATCACGCTAACACGTTTCCGCCTCTAAAGATCATCCAGACAATCTCCCGACTAATCTGACTCTTTCAAAAGCGGTCATTTTATGAGGATTATTGATTATTTTAAGTGAGACTGGGAATGCTCTGTGAGCATGTTTTTAATTCAAGCCGATATTGACTGCGGTACTCACCTTTGCACTGGTTGGTGTTTTTGTCCAGGATTGCCTTTGTTGACACTATTTTTCCATACCTGCAGAGGACAAAGAGAACAACAGGGTCAGCTCAAATGAAAGCACATTTCAATGCATAACATGAAACGTGGGCAAAACTCTGTTTTGGACTTTTTGGTCCACTAACAGCGTTTAATCTTTTTAGCCATATCTCAAATTATGCGTTGTGTTTGATTACATTACCTAGTGGGAATAATGGAAATTACATTTTAACCTTTTTTAGAATAAAATATAATAATATTGCCAATTTTAATTTCATAGTTATTTAATGCATGCAATATTTTCACACTTTTGCATAATTTGACAAAACATCAACATCATTGGAAATTACGGTACTCAATAAATGTATTCATTTAAAAATTCAGAAAACTGATTTTAGAATGTTATAAACAGTGTCAATATTCAATAACATTTATTTATTAAGTAGATTTTGGGAACTTCCATCGGGGTCTGGGACAGTTTTAAAGTGACAAAAAGAAAGTTAAAATTTGTTAGTTAATAAAAGTCAACCCCTGGGACATGAAGTGCCTGAACTTGATGAAAAACCCAAGTGTAATCTTTGCTCCGAACTTAATTAAAAAGTTGAGCCTAACTCAAAGAGTACTGTATGTTTAATAAGGTTTAGCTTAGCTTCATTAAAAATCTTGAAGAAAGGATCTACATCGATACATCAATACATTCCTTAACAGGACACCGTAAACAAGGAGAGGGTGATTTTGGGCGCAGGATGTGAGTTTCAAACCCCAGTGATTTAATTAAACATTGGAAGCATCACAGAGCACCAATCCACACCACAAAAATCCCCACCCTCGTTTTCACTTTTTCACCTCAGCTCACAGCACTGACTACTCTTGTATTCTTGCAATAATCTTTCTCTTTTTTTCTCTCTCTGCTCCACAAAACCCCTATTCACATAGCGAAATCAGTCTTGTCACAGAAACACGAAAGTGTCTGCACAACAGATGAATCCCTTTCCCCTCTGCAGTCCCTCTTTTCCCCTATTCCTCCCCTACCACCTGCCTTCCATCCACGATGGAGGTAATAAAGTTACTTATCGCTTCCGTCTCCGCCTGAAGACTGGGAAGACTGATATAGCCATGGCGCTCCTGATGTGACTTTTTTAATTAATATTTAATGCGGCTCCCACCTCCAGGTAAAAGCGGGAGACTATATTACCCACCTTTATAAGGATGGAGGCGTTTAATAAGGGAAAGATCATTTTACTGTCACTGTGAGAAGCGGCGTCCCATCGAGGCATTGTGTCGCTGATGTCTGGAAAATGGCAGCTAATTCATCTCATATCCCTTATAAGCCCACAAACTGCACAGCTTTACAGAAGAAATACAAATAATTATCATAAGCCGCTGTAGAACTACGAGGTTGATAGCAGAAAAACAATTGCCGTTTATCAACAAAGTTTTTCTGCAATTCACACCATAACACAGCGAGTAAGTGTGGGCGGATGTTTTTTGCGAAAAACAGATAATCACAACTCTGGGATTGCAGAGACTCATTATAGAAACAATACTGGTTTTGTTTGAATTTTTTTCGTCAATATGGTTTGTCAGTAAACAAAGTTGAAACTTGGGGGATGAGAACAACCACATAACAGAGAGTGGAAGACATGAAAATGCAGAGCTCTGCTGGAGAAAGCATGTAGCGGACCAATGTGAGGGAAACACATGAGAATCATTTGACTCGAACGCTTGATTTGCTGCCATTTCATCTTGCAAAACAAGTGGTTGGACAAACACAGGCGTCTCAGATGAGTGAGTGGGTCGGGGGTGGAGCTGAGAGAGGAATGTAGTCAATATAGCTGGCAACGTTTCCGCAAGCCAGTGCCATGCCGCGGTCATGCACACGGATGTCTCACTAACACGAAACTCACGAACAGGAAGGTTTCCTCACAAACATAGGCGTAGATTCATTCTCCTACAGCCAATAAGGGATGCAGGGAGTGAAATGTCCAACTAATCATTTGTCTGTCTTGTTTTGTTTGTTTAGATGCTGATAAATGAAGCATTGAGAACTACTGAGGTGGGATAAATGTTCAATAGACGGAGTCTGTGGTTGAGATTTATAAGTTACAAAATGAAAGTCTTTGTTGAAACCTCAAAAACTTTAATGACCCCAATGCCGTACTTTCTGGTTAACGTAATGTTCTTTCAGATCATTTGTCAGGATGACACAGCTAACATTGCAGCCAAAGGTGGAGGAGCTCACTGTGAGAACATCTGGCAAAGTGTCCTGATCACTCTCACACTAAACAATGAACATCAGGGTAGTTTAAAGTTGACGGAGAGCATTGATGCTGGCATGTGACGTTACTCTACACAGGCTAAAAGTGCATTACGGAGAATTGACATGTATGTACTTGCTCAATAATGTAATTGTGGGTGTTTTTTGTTCTTTTTTTTAAAATAATGTTTACCCCCCAAAATCTTCTAGTTCTGTCATCAGTTACATACCCTCATGTTATTCTTATTTCAAATGCACATGTAATGTTTTTCTGTGGAACACAAAACAAGATTTATTTATTTTTAAATCTAATCTTCAAAACTAATTGAGAGGAAGTAAATCATGACAGAATATTATTTTGGGGTGGGGAACTATTCCTTTAATGGGGTCTTATAGTCATTAGCTCCCAAAGATGCACTAGCTTTAATAATTAGCATTGCAAGCATTTCATTACAGTATGCAGTGCACATATGTAAAATTCATGCTGGCAAATCTCCAGTGTTATAAGTAATGAAGTGCTGAACCCTTCTTTTAAATGGGTTGCATTTCAAGATTATTGCCGATCAACTGAAAAACTTTCTATGGACGCTGACTTTTGATGAAGAACAAGATTCAAGTGTGTTTACTAGCTGAAAACATTCAGAACCACAAGCATGGAGTTCCCCTCATGGATGTCTGGAGTGCCAAGAATTTGACCTTACATAGCATCAAGCCAAAGAGCTAAATGGTTTACAGTGAGAGAAGTCGCATGTTACAATATTAGTAAACAATCTACTTTATGATATACAGCAAAATTATACTCATTAACTCAAGGACAAAAATAGCATATTGCATCATGTCCCAGCCATTCCAAACACAACAGAGCTGCAAATCACATAAATCTCATTCATATTAACTTGACTTTTTGTTCTAATTAGCCATGACTGACAACAGTATAGTTTGCATATTGTGGCGAGCAGGACGAGGTCGAGGGCCGTGAGAGATACGAGACCGGTGCGTCCAGTGGCGTAACGAGCCAACACCGGGCCCTTATGCAGGATTATCAAGGCGGGCCCCCTACTACAACACGTGATGACGCAATGTCCACGAGTAGGCTTTTGCATGCAATACGCAAGGAACTGTTTACACCTGGCCACTTCATGCTTTTTCTGTGATCGTATAGCTATCCGATCGTGAAAAGACCAGGTGTAAATTCCCTTCGAAACGCATTCGAGACGGATTTGAATCCGGTCGCTCAAACCACTTCAGGAGGTGGTCTGGGCCGCATTCCAGACGACACTGGACAAGTGTAAATACATCTGGTTGTTGAAACCACATATGTCAATTTTACTCCTCTAAAAATGCTAAAAAAAAATAAACAAACGTGTGAGAGCGTGGTATAGGCTATATGTCATAGTCAGATATGACGACGCTTCTGCAACAACACGCATCACCGCAGATGAGCATCTATTCATCAAGCCAACGCACAAACTATCGCAAATCAAAGTGAAAGTAAGTCGCAGACGCTCGCTTAACACACAATCATCTTCATTAAAAGTAAAGAAACGAAATGATCTTACCAGTACTGTTGCCGCTCTCTCTAATTGCGGTCTACGATTTAGACATTTTAGCTGATGATCAATAAAATGCAGCATCTGTTGCTTTCGGTGACGTGAACTCTATTAAATCTGCATATAGCGCGGAAATTGAAGATCGGATCTATATCTGTTTTGCAAAAACACATTTATGTGACCAGCTGTAAATGGAATCGTTTTGATAAATCAGTAGCTATCCGATCTGAGAAAACGCATGAAGTGGCGCGCGCGTGTAACGTTAAACAGCCGACCCGGGGATTCCCCAGTCCCAGCTCAAAACAAATTACACCAAAATCCATGATTGTTCGTTTCACACATGTATTTAATGATCTGTAAAATATGTTGTTGTCATTATATATTTAAAACAAAATCGTGATAAAGTAAAATGCGATCAAACTAAAAGTAGTAATCTGCGATAGGGGGCCCCGGCTGTCAATCAATATCTTCCAGTCAAGCGGGCCCCTGATTGGTCCGGGCCCGTAAGCAACCGCGTACCCTGCTTACCGATAGTTACGCCACTGGGTGCGTCGCGCAGGTGTCGCTCATTGGTAATCACGCCACCGGCCTCGCGGCGTCCTCCCACGGCCCTCGACCTCGTCCTGCTCGCCACACATATCAAGGCACTTTGTCGGTCGTTTGGTTTTTATTTTCAACAGTTTGCAGTTGGTTGGCCTGGTCACAATGAAATCTCACTGGTCCAAAGTCATGCTCTATACAGCTGTGTATTAAAGAAATAACCAATATACTTTCTATACCACATTTCTGGTCCTATAGTTGCATAATCATAATAAAATGATTATTGGCCCTCTTGGCTCTTCACCACTCATCTCTTCCTATTTGGGGCCACAATCCAGTAATGTCCACCCATGTGCAAAAAATCTGGGTGTATTTTTTGACTCTGAATTAAAGTTTACAAAACAAGTGAGTGCTGTGGTGAAAAGTAGCTTCTACTACCCAAGATTAATAGCGAAAATGAAACCTATGCTCTCACCTAGGGATTTGGAGACGATCATCCATGCATTTATATCATCAAGACTGAACTATTGTAACGTGGTATATTTGGGACTCTCTCAGTCTTTGCTGAATCGATTGCAACTGGTTCAAAATGCCGCTGCTAGATTCTTGACCAGCATGAGAAAGAGTGATAGAATCACCCCAATTCTAAAATCCCTTCATTGGCTACCAATCAGATTTCGGATCGATTTTAAGACCTTCATATTCATTTTTAAAATTTTAAATGACCTGGCACCATCCTATCTATCCGACCTTATTATTCTGCACCAGCCAGTAAAGAATCTGAGATCGGCAGATAAATTATTGCTCCAGGTACTGCGGTCCAAACTCAAGCGGAAAGGTGACCGAGCCTTTTCGATAGCTGGTCCCAGGGTATGGAATACTTTACCTCTCGCCATCCGCGCCATCCCCACGCTGCATTCTTTTAAAACGGCTTTGAAAAAACACTTCCATAGCTTGGCATTTAACTCCGACCCAAGAGAGACCTAAATATATTAATTTTATGTTGTTGTGTTCTGTATCCTTTCGGTTTGGTTTTATTGTTGGAATTGTACAGCACTTTGGGCTGCACTTGAGGCAGTAGAAATGTGCTATATAAAAAACTAAACTAAACTAAACTAAAAATAGCGCTACCCTAAAACGTCTTTCCTTTTTGCTGATGTCACAGATTGGATGTGAGAGCAGGCAAACTACATAGTGCTCAAATGTTGTCAAGTCAGAAAAGCCCCTTTCACACAGTGCGTTGATCCCGGAAAATTGCCATAAAATTGCCAGAGTGCCTTCTGAGTGAACGCAAACATGTTCCAGGATTGACTCCGGCATCGATCCCGGGAGGGGGACCTAGTTACATTGTCGGGATCAGTCCCGGAACGCGCCCTGTGTGAAAAAAAGCTGTAATCAATGCTGCAAGGGGTGTGTTGTAGTGATGACGCTGAAGCTGAGATCATTCGCCAGCTTAAGTGCAACGGTACGTTGTGCTAATTTATGATCGAATCAGAAAGAAAGAAAAATGCATGAGCGTGGTTTCGCAGAAATCGCAGATCATAAGCAAACTTAAGACACTGCAGAGACATTACACATCACATCTTGACGAGATATTTACGGGATGTGTTTGAACGCGAGCACAGATTCCGGAAAATCACTGGCGGTGTAAATGAACCAAAATCAAACGATCACGGGACAAATCCCGGGACACATTATCAGTGTATTTTCCGTAATCTTTGTGTGAAAGGGGCGAAAGAAAGAAAGAAAGAAAGAAAGAAAGAAAGAAAGAAAGAAAGAAAGAAAGAAAGAAAGAAAGAAAGAAAGAAAGAAAGAAAGAAAGAAAGAAAGAAAGAAGGCAACAACGCCCTTACAATAACAGATTACCAGAGAGCTTTAATTAGACTGCTGATACCACACACACCAAAACCTCCAGTGAAAGACCACAGTTCAGCCAGTATGTGAGATTACAATGTTCTAACTCTGGTGATCTGGACGAAGGAACCTTCTCTCCACATTGACCATGACCAGAGCAGATCAGGTCCAAAAGAGAGGCCCACAAATGACACACACAGGATCACACACATGCCACCACCACCCTTTCCAACTCAGCACACACTGAACCCTCTGAGTGCTTTAGTCAACCCACAAGCACACAAAATCAAATCAACATGAACACAAGAAACTGTAAACACCACATGAGGTTAACCAAAACGCCTAGAACGACTTTCAATGAAGATAAATATATTTGTAGATCCACACACGCACTTTTGAAAGATCGCGACACGGCTCAACGTGCTGTGACAGCCCAAGCTGGGAGCAGATCCCAGCTGATTTGATCACCGTCAAGACAACACGTCTTGTGTACGAAGCTTTCAGCTGCAGTGTGTGAAGTGCTAATGACAGTTCTCAAAGGGCCGTCACACACTCTGATCTGTGTTTTTATTTTCCCCAGAGCACCGGCAGCCACGGATGCCGGACTGTTTGATGTCTCGTGCTGAGAGATGTGAACCAGCATTCTTTCAACTTTTATCCAGGTGGGTGTGTAGGATCTCTTAATTGGCTACCAATGCAGCTGTCTCGTCTGACACGCCGCTCGACACTTCAGCAGCGTAAGTTACAAGCATCTGATGTTTGTTTGTACACTCGCTTGCACCGTTGGAGTCAAGAAAGAAGCCCTGTGACTTTGCAAAAGGAGAATTCACTTTCCTGAAGTGCCATGGCATTGATTGCATGTATAAAGCCTCGTTCAAACTTGTTAGAAAGTACAATAATAAAAAATAAGCCGAGGCATGACTCAATATACATGCAAAATAACATGTAAAAAGTTCATAATGCAGCATTTCTGCTCACCAGTCTCTCAAAAAAACTTAAAATTTACAGTAAAAAAAACAACTGCCTTTGTTGCAGAAATATATAAAAAAATATATTTAAAAAGTACTTTTGATAATTATTTTGAATGAATATTGTAGGTAAAAAAAATGCAGTGGCAGAAATCGTACTACATTGTCTAAATTGTCTAAGATTAATATATATATATATATACATATATGACCAATCTTTTGTTGTGAGCTAAAAACTTTTGTCATCACCTCAAACCCAGACAGAATATGAACATTCTTGTATATTATTGCACAGCAAAATAAAAATGTAGCATTAGACTAACTCATCTCATATTACATTTTCTTGACCTTCTCTCACCAAGGACACCAAGTGAGCCAAGACTGCCACGGGTGTCCTATTATTCAGTCAGAGACGAAAGCGAGCGACGTGACTAACATTCGGTGAAGTTACCAAATGCAAAACGCTTCTTTAAATCTGTGTGTGAGCAACCTATTTGCAAGTGTGGCTGTGCAAAGTTAATCTTCGTTAAATCACCTACAATAAGTCTTCAAATCACACATGCAATCTGGCAGATTGTACTAGCAAATTAGAATCCTTTATTTGTGTACCTACCTTACATTATTAGGGCCCTTTATTTATTATTTATGGTAAATCTAGGTCTGTGTCCAAAACGCAACAGGAAGCGTGCTAACAGGACAAGGCTTGCATCACTTTTTTTCTTGGTACCAGGGATTGCAAGCGAGTGTGTCTGTGGTTTGAACAGTCGAGGAGAGTTCAAAAAAGATGACTGACACCTTCCTTGCTGTGCAACGTGATCTCATGAGTATTCGTATGTATTTTTACATAAAGTGTGGTTTCTACCAAAGGTACATTTAGGTTTCCATAGACACTGAAACGTACATTATTAATATATTGACAGCACCAAACATAAATTATTTAAGTGTGAACAACATTACAGATGTACAAATGTGTACAAATCCTTATTCATGAATATTAAAATAGTGGTATTAATATTTTGACTCTATTCTATTCACCTGACATATCAATGACTGTTTCAGTCTATGTGACGTTTGCTGCAAATTCTTATTAGAGGATTACATGATGTTAAACAAGACTACACTTTGAACCCTTAAAATAGAATTTCTGTAATTGTTTAACCAATATTTATCATGTAGTATTTATTTTGTTGGCCGTGGGACACAAAAGGCGTTTTCGCAGTACAGTCCTATATGTTGTGACTTACAATCGAACCATAAAATACGCCAATTTTTTTTTACATAAATTCACAAAAGTAATACATTTTATTCATGCACTGTAATCCAAATTCCATTCTAAAAGAATCCATACAATTGTGAGGAACAAATTGAAATTCAAGCTTTGATTCAGTGATCTACTCTCCATTCCGTTCATTGACTGTAAATGTCAAATCCCGCACTCGTTATAAATTTAAAAATGCCTGCCTCAAGAAGCTTTAGGACACACGTTTTATGGCAGTGATATCAAAAACTCATTGAGTCTCGCCTGCTTCATTACAGATTGTGACATGTCATGTTTTGGGTGATGTGCGTTTGAAAAGCGCACTTTCACGAAGTGGATCGGGATCAGATCTTCAGAGATTATTAACTTAAATTCTGCTCTGTACCTCACGCAAAACTATATACTGCCAGAGAGGACTGCGACTGCAACACATTGTCATTTGGACTACTTTTGAATAAATTATGGTGATCACAATTGTCTGTTATGTTTTTCTTTGTTACTCTACATATTTTTTAAGAAATAGTTATATGGGTAGGTTTAGAGGTAGGAGTAGGATTGACGTTTCAATATATATTTTTTAATGCTATATTGTTATTAAAATAGTTTTTTTTTTTTTTTTTTTACTTTTTCTAAAATGTATCTAGAAAATAGTACAAGAGCAATTATACTGTTTTTTTTTTGTTTTGTTTTTTTGTCTGTTACTGTTTATGTTTTGTAACTGTTTGTGGTTGGGCCATGTGTGTCCTTAATAAAGCTTTGATGATGATATACAAATATCTTTATGATATAAATGATTCATAAAGATGTAATGATGTTTGATGTTAAGTATTGTCAATACGTCCATACGTTTCAGAATCTATTCAAACGTACAAAAATGTAAAGAAAATTGTACCTGTAAATTATATAATAATACCAACGTATTAACAATGAGACAAGGCTGTCTCAGAAGGCACTAGACAGAACTGATATCAATACAACAGAGCCAAATCCAGCCCAAAGGAACTTTATCCCGGGTGTTTAGGCACCTTTTGACTAAGCTTCCCACTTCCTCTTACTTTCCCACCTCAGACATATTGACAGGAGCTGTGTGATACAGAGCGAGACAGAGAGATTGAGGTTACAAAGACTTCAAGATGACTCGTGATGGCTAGCAGCTTTTTGGCCCTCATACGCTCTTCCGAACATACCCAGAACAGTTGAGCTTCAAGAGGAGTCAGACACTCATCTGACCTTAGGTTAGGTCTGTATGCTGGAGACATGTTGCTGCTTTCAGGTTTAAAAAAAAAACAGCAGAGAGAAATAACTACAGATATTGCAGGGAAGTCTCATAAGGGAAACATCACTATAGCGACTTTCCTACACTATATCCTGCACCACGAAAACATAAAACCATTAAAGTTAACTGCAATAAAAAAAAATCTTCAGGAAACTAATTTTACATTGGACATCAAGTAACAAAGTAAACATGAAATGCATTCATATTTTATCAGAAAGATAAAATGTATTGTAATTGAAAAACAAAAAGTTATTTCAATTTGTAATAATATCTCATTACAATTTTCACTGCATTTAAAAAAAAACTGCCTCAATGAGTATAAGTGACTTTTTTCAAAAACATGAACAAATTTTGCTGTCCCCAAACATTTAAACGGGAGAGTAAAATCACAATTATTCATTTTAAATTACAAAAAGCGTCCTAATTGTTGTCCATAAACCTTGTGCTACTGTATATCTCAAGTCATTTGAAGCCACATGAGAGCAAACAGAATTAAATTGCCCCATTATGCTTTTTCAAATATTTCCTTTCATGCAGTGTGTAATATACCTGTTTGTGAATGTAAAAGGTCAGCAAAGTGCACGATGTATAAACTTATTGTCTCCTAAAAGAATGCATCGATTCTGAACTGCCGAAACGAGTCATCAGATATTCCAGTCGCACTTCCTGTTACAAAACAACGCAGGTTTGACTGGGCTATCTGACCAATCAGACCAGAGTAGGCTCTCGGAAAGGAGAGGTTTAGAGACAGGGCTTGACATTAATATTTTTATTTCAGCAGTGGCGTGTAACGCAGTCACTCCTACTAGCCACTTTGGCGGGCTGAATTTTATATAGGCCTAATATACATTTTTCAATTGTAGTCTTTTAAAAAGGCATCTGAAATAATAAACTAAGTGCAATCTAGTGTTGTTAAAAATATAGATTTTTCGATACTGAAATATCTGAAACTCTTCCGCAGGATGCACCAGCAACGCGTTCTCCCTCTTTAATCTGTCCGACAGCGAGTTGACACCCTTTACAGTCTATGGTTGACAGACACACAAACCCGCGTCCCTTTACTCACTCGTTTAATTTGCTCCGGATGAATATTGTTGGTTACAGGGTGAGGGATTGCGCATATTGAGCATAATTGTACTCATTCCCGCAGATTTTGTGCTCACACCCAAAGTGCTTGCACATAAAGACTTGGCTATATTGGCTATTTAAAGCAGTATAATGGGTCGGTGCGTCATGTCTTAAAGCAACAGCAGCCTAATATACCGGCTGCCAAACAATGAGATAATATTAAAAATATCTATATGGCAGTTTTTCCCTATGATATCGATGTCAAAATTGTGGCCAGTGAAAATGCGGAGTGGCTAGTAACTTTGAAAAACCACTAGCCACAGTGGCTGGTGAGCAAAAAAGTTAATCGTTGAAAAGCGAAATCATTGATCAAGCTGTTTCGGACACTGTGACAAAAGAGCTGATTCTGCAATGTATATTGAGAAAATTAAACTGTTTTTTGACCTTGTGAACCTAGAAGACCTGCTAAACAAAATAAGGACCCTTTAAAATAGCATAATAGGGGCACTTTAAGATGGTACTGGATAAAAGTGACATTTACATATGAGAGCGTACTGGACAAAGAGTAGATTCCGGCACCCTCCCTAAAAGCTTTTTGAAACATAACCTGTTCTGCACTACAGCAACAACATGAATAAAACTGGAGTTAAAAAATATGAATTATGGATCCATCTTCAAATCATTAGAAATACTAGCCTGCTTTTCACCCTGTGATTAGACATTTCTACAGCGATGAGAAGGAGACATAAATCAAACTGTAGTCTAACTATGAAAAAGAAGACGACAGATGTATTGTAAGAAAGCAACACTTTGAAATAAAAACCGTGACCTGTTACTAGCCTTGTCACTGGCTCAGAAATGGTTTGCATGCTCTGGATGCCTGAGTTTTTCGAGCCCAGGGGGGGCTCTGCCGACTGAAAATGAGATCCCACCCCAGAGCCTCCCCTAGATATGGCAGGCCTGTACACAAGGGCAATTCCTCCACTGGCTCTGTTAGTCAATCAGGCTGAGAGACAGAGAGCGAGGGAGGGGGTGTGTGGGGGGCTGCCATTTTGGGCAGCAAGCCTTGGATGCTTTTCAGTGAATATAAAATATATATGATATTATATATAGATAAGTAATAGAGAATAAAACCATGAAAATGCCAAGATACTACTAGAAGCCATATAATAACATTCTCATCTTACTCACACATACACACACACACACAAATGAGATCAATTTTATATCTGTTATTTCTCCTAGACAGCAATGAGATCAAATGGAGAGCAAATGAAGTCTCCTGCTCTCTATATTTTGCTCCTGGAAAAAATAGATCTTAGTAATCTTGCATCTGTCTCCTCTAAGGTTTAAAATTCAGAATCAAAACTTAAAGTTCAATGTGATCTTAAACATGTATCACTGAATAAAAGATAAGATAAAATGATTTTAAAAATAAAAATAAACTAATATAAACTGATATTTTGAGCTGTGATTAGTAATGTAGATCTATATTACTCTTTGTCAATCATTTGTGTGTATTTTTATTTCTTCTGAGACATTTTACTCCATTCAAATATTACAGGACTCCTGAGCTATGAAAGATAAGCCAATGAGAAAACCCACATAAAATGTCCAACTTTTTAGCGTTTTCTCTACTGATTTGGAGAGAAAATATGTGGAATATTGTAAGACAACAAAACATGTACTAATTATTCGTAGATGAAAACATAATCAAACAAGCCAAAATTTTAATAAACAAAAAAACGATGGCTGGGGGATATATACAACATTTCTGCATGCACAGGTGTCATGTGGATCTGCGAATGGGCAATAAAATTTAAATCTGGGCGCAGACAAACTGGCCAAAATCATACAGGACTTGAAATTCCTAATTTATCCCTTAAAACCTTGCTCCCAGTGTGAGCAAAATTGAGTTGGATTGTATTCACTTTCTCTCTGTAGCATTAGATTACAATCAGCGACATAATGAGGGGTTCTGAAATGCAATTATTTTAAGTGGTATTGTAAAATTCTTTGTCCTGAGGGTTAATACTCCATGATATCGAATCATGGAAAGGAAAAGTAATGAACTGGCTCACAGACATGACTCTCCGCCCTCTGGTTTCTACCAACACACAGAATTGCAGATGCATAATGAAAGCACATAAACATGATGACGATGCGTTCACCTAAGGCCATCATTAATAATTCATGATTCATATTCAAGCCTTTAATGAAAACGCCCTTTTACATTTTCAGGTTTTTTTTTTTTGTCTCAGTAAATGTAACACTCCTCCAATTTGACCTTTTCACCTCTTCTAATGCAATTTCAAGACGTTAAAATCTGGATGTTTGTTAATAAATGTGGCAAACATTCTGCATCTGCATCTTGACAACCTGCCATTCCGCAATTATCAGATAATCTAATTAAAAAACTGTGAGGACAGCAAGCTGAAAACTATATGGGCTCGTTTTCATGGCTGAGGTTTGGGATTTTGCTGAGGCCACGATTTCTCCTTTATAGTCTAACCCCATTGTACCTTCAGCCTCAAAACCCTGCCAATCTTCCATGGGGAATCACACAAGAAGATCTCCGAAATGTCAGCCTGACAGAAGCACTTTTCACTGCCCTTCCCGCCACTGCAGCAGAGCCACTGGAGGACCGAAAAGGGTCACTAACTGTGCATGTGCGCAAAATGTGTGCGTATGCATGAACGCAGCTGTAAGCTTTAGATCGCGACACTAGGGTGGCAGATATGCATGAATGGCATCTAAATCATTGTGGTTTTATGTAAAAAAAAAATGCAAAGAGTGTTTGTGAACACTCTTTTTTTCTGCTGAGCTCCAGAAGTGAGCCCCAAGGCGAACCCTTTTGACCTTTCCAAAATGTTACTGCCCATTTGGCACAGCAGCCGCAGCTAATAAAACTTTCATAATCATGAATTTTTGATTCCAATCCCACTCCAGGCCTTGGGCTAACCTGGACCATGGTAGCCCGAGACCCTGAGAGGGATTGAGAGCTGCTGTGGCTTGAGGTTTCATCATTCTACCCTCTGTGTTTTTGACACGTTAACATTTGGAGCATTATAAGTGGGGCATGCATTTTATTTAATTTTTTTTAAATGAAAGTAATGTTTCTCTTCCTGCCTCTTCCCCCTAAAAAAAACCCAAATCACAATGAATTCTGGGAACTATAGCTGCAGCCCAGTAATTGCACTCATCTGTTTAGTTTTTTTCCACAGAAAAAAAGCATTCCTTGGTCTAAACATTGCATAGAAACTGTTGACCCCAGATCAATATTCTCATGGTCAACTTCGCAGGGGTGAAATAAGGAAATTCAGAAATATTCACAGAAAGTCATGGCGCTGGAGTAAAACACAGGATTTACATCTGCATGAGTCATCAGAGCAGAAGATTATGCAAGCTGCCCCCTGGTTCTTGTACTGCATTTCATAATGACCTCCCTACACACTAATGATGCTGACTTGCCATCGCCATTTATGGGGCCATATTCTTCTCTGTAACTAATCACAGTGATTTTTTTTTCTTTTTCGTTTCCCTGTGACCTTCTGATCGTGCATTTACATGATTGCATGCGCTCTTGTATGTGGGCACCTGTGTCTTTGCAACTATAAATAGGTATAGAGCAACTGCTCATATAGGACGACATTCCTGTTCAGACAGGAGAAAGAGGATAACAGGCAGTGACAGATCGGGTACATTGGGAAAAGACACTTACGGTTGGCAGAGTTTGATGAGGTCCTGGTCTGTGGTCCCTGGCGGAAGGCCCCGGATGTACAGGTTGGTTTTACTGAGCTGCTCCGCCGCACTGTGGCTGCTGCTATTGGTGCTGGGGCTGGGCGGAGCCATGGGAGGAGGGGGCGGGGCATATGACTGCTGCAAGACAGAGAAAGGCAGTAGTTGTTATTAAAAATTGATATGATTTATATGAGATTACTGTAATATGCACTTTTAAACAACAAGGTTGCATGATTTAAGAAGAAGATAATGAAAATCTATCTCTAATGGACATGTCTTGCCAATGTGTGCTTAAACACAAGCCGGTGAAGTTTAAGTTTGAGCAGTGTTGCCAACTCTCACACATTTGACACGAGACACAAGTTTTCAGGCTCTGTCTTGAGGAACCCAAGTATATTAAGACAAACCAAATAAAAAGACAATGTACAAGGGTACAATCCAATTTGTCTTGCATTTCAAGGGGATATATATATTTGTCATTTAATTTGAGACACTTACTTACCGTGTCATATGCCAGAGAGCTTTACTGTCTAATAAATAGATGTTTTCCCAAAGTTACAATAATGTGCATATTTCATATTTTAACAATTCGGCATGACAGCGTACAACTGAATCAAGTTAGGCCTATAATAACTTCAAAGTGCGCGTGCATGCCTGTCAACCAGACAGGGCGTAACTGAAAAATGTGAGCTTGACAGGGCGAACTTATTTCACTTAACTAAATAACGACCAAAGTAAGTATTGGCCATGTTATTCAGTGTGCTAACTTACAGCGTAAATATCATTTTCGCTTTAAGATTTTCCCAATTAATAGGCAAGAATAAACCTGGTTCCTGTTCAACAACAAAGCATTTGAATGCGACGAGCTCGTGATCTCGACTTCAGAAGTAGCCTATGTGTGAAGTTATGTAGCAAATTTCCAATTCCGATAGCAGCGCGTGAAGGGAAGGCAGCATAGTTTTATTGAACCGTTAAGGAAGTCTGACCTCGTGCTCTCAGCTGATTGGTCCAAAGAACGCGCAGTACATCTGCATTTCGACGATTCCAGTCTGGACTGGATGTACAGTTGGAATACGCCATATCGTCGTCAGCAAGCAAGGTACAGCAACACATGAGCACGTCATCTACTGAACTGATTGTACTATATATCCCTCACAGGTTGGTTTAATCCGCGTCCATTTTTAATGTGGCGTCTTTTGAACCGCACACAGCGAGCGTTATATTTTCTGACGGACACGTTAGTCAGATATAGAACCATCACTGTGACAGTTAGATTGTGTCATGAGAGCTATTATTTGTGTGTGTGCGTGCGCTTACCTAGTGATGTCTATGTAATGTACTGTGTGCGCGTCTGGCCCGCGCTTTCTCTGTGTTTGTGATAATCATTGGCTGTCAGTTGTGCTGTACACTGGCAAGTCTCCCCTGCCATTAATCTATTACCTGCACTTCCCCACAGCCTGCAATTTCCTCCAGACAGACAGACAGACAGACAGACAGACAGGCAGGCCTATCGCGGCTAGAATAGATTCTGCATTCATATAGTTCACACACACCCTTTGCCTCGAGCTACAGTTATGAATGAACCCATTGAAGTCTCAGGAATACAACACACAGACAGGGAACAGAAGACGACGTCAAAGTGCCATCAAAACATACATGTGCATATAGGGAATATATAAATCTCGTGTTCACTCTGAAAAGTAGAGGATTTTATATGAATATGAGAAGGTCAGTGCATTGCATGAACAATGACATTATGTACCAGCAGTGTTGTAACTAACTCAACTTTATGTTCAGTCGCGTGAGTCGTTCAAGTTTAAGTTTATAGTAAACAGTTAGTTGTTTATTTGCATGCATATGAAATATATACAATAAAAACAAGAAAGTATCCATATACTGTGCAGGGAGAGGCAGAAAACCCAAAAGGGCTTATTTAAAGCCTACACCTAAACAACAAAGAAAAAAAAATAATTATGAAATTAAAGAAAAAACCAAATTACAATAACAAATACATGAATGCATATGACTGTATCAAGTTAATTACAACATATCAAAACCCACAAAATAATGTAGCCTACTCCAGGAACAAGCCCTATGGGGAAAATATTTGTGAAAAAAAAAGCAATAAACAGATCCTTTATAGCCTACATCTTTTATAACATATTAAATACGGTTTTGTTTTAGTTTTTTTGCTAGATGGGAGGATATGACCTCTAGTCTACAAGTAAGAAATTTAGGAATCTGAAAATTGACGAGTTAAGTGACAGTGAACCTGTGAATTTACTTTAAAATACATAATTGCTTTGGAATGTTACCTTCTCTTGAATATATCTTATAAATGACAACACATATTTGAGAAATTACTAATATCAATAGTAAGAAGTGAACCAGAAGTTTCTGAAATAAAGTATGCGATTTCGGATGCAGCTATGGTTTGCGTTTGAAGGTTTGATTCATTGAATCGGTTCATCTTGAACAGTCCTTTCTTTTGTACTATGTAGTGATAGTAATTTTGATTCATTTTAAAGAAACTGTTTTTTTGGGACTGTCTACTAATCTTAAATTAAGAGATTCAAACAATGATTGCTCATTACTTTCTTTTTCGACTCAGTCATATATAAGTGTTGTATTCTATTGTTTATTGTATTTAGTTTTTAATTTTGATGTCACATTTATTGTGATTTATTATATGAATGTCATGATAGTCAGCACATATCATGGCAAAAGTAACTTAAAGCATTATTTTGCATAGAAATAATGCTGTAACTTATTTATTTTTTATAACATAACTTTTAAACCTAATGTTCCCCAACACTGATGCACACATAACTCTGCTTTACAAGCTGTGTCTTAGTGTGCCAGAGCCCTACATGAAATCTGGATATAATAAATACAGCCAATTCCCAGAAACTATACACACCATATGCGTGTCTGACATGGCTTCAGGCAGTCATGCACACACGCATGATCTGACTGCACAAAAAGCTTCCTGTGTGAGTGGAAGCTTATCAGACCCTCCCGGCCCGGTTCTCCTCGACAGATCAGGGGCCTGGCCTCCGCAACACGACGCCGGGATGGAGACAGACCGAGCGCAAGAGAGCAAAAGCTCGGCTGATCAAAGTGCGCGCCACAGACACCTCTTTCAGCCAATTTGTGCAGCTGTCAGGGGCACGGCGATAGCGCGTCAGGATGTGTAGTGTGTCAGGAGTCATGATGGGGGAAGCCTTTGAAACGTCAAAGGCGTTCACTTCGCCATCAGACGGGCCGGGATTAGAGGGAGAGGGAGAGATGATGTTGCTTCTACAATGGACTCCAGCAGGAATCACACACATACTCTAGGCGTCTCTATAGCCACACACACTAACAAATCCCATTCAGTCGTACATGCAGCTTTAGCGAAGGCACTTAACTTAACCGAGGACACCCTGGGAGACAAATTGCCTGATGATAGATGTGCTATTATGCTACACATATGTTGTCTGAAACCTATTAGCACTTTTAAAGGTTTCCATTTGTGATAAGTTGTCAGTTAACAATAGTTTGTCTTGAGGTTTTGCTTTGGTAAGAAGTGTTTGTACAGTATACATTGTCGTGGGTGGCATAGTGATATAAATGATATATGTAGTTTATATATATATAAATATATATTGCAAAAAAAACATATTCAGCCTTTTGACTATAGGGTCATTCCCTGTCAACTCAAGTGGTCATAGGCTCAGATTTTTAATTTTATCCTTATTTTTTCTGAAGAAAGACAGTGATGAAATAATATTTATTGACTAATCCACTATTTTGTAGAGGGGGGTTCAAAATAAAAAAATTTCACGTAAGATTTGGGGCCAAATTACAATTACAGGAGGATAAAAATGACTTTAGAAAGAAGGCTAGACCTTCTTAGGTCCCCCCGCATACCTGTAACTCAAGAAGTAGGCCTATTAACGATGTCTTAATATCCTTTAAGATTTTGTTTCTTAACAAACTTTTCTTTTGGTGTCTTTATTTTGAAATTCCAATATGGTTTAATTATAGGGATATTGGGATCTCAATATGGCTCCAGGAATAAATTGTACACATTTTTAATGGTAAAAAACTAAATGTGGATCACTTTGCATACAGCTGAGCTGCTACAAATAATGTTGGAAGTAGTAGAAGTGTTTCCCTATTTAAAATAATTGCATAGAACATTCCTGTCTGAGTGCCATAAAT
The DNA here is from genome assembly GCF_029890125.1 of Rhinichthys klamathensis goyatoka. NCBI lineage: Eukaryota > Metazoa > Chordata > Actinopteri > Cypriniformes > Leuciscidae > Rhinichthys > Rhinichthys klamathensis. The sequence continues at coordinate 674,322 of NW_026606559.1, forward strand.
ATTATTTTTCCCAAGTTGGCATGCCTGTAACTCTTGAAGATATCTCAATATAACTTTTCTTAATTTTTAAGCCCCTTATGGTTCAATCCAATCGATATTGGGATTCCAATGCTTCTCCATATCCAAATTGTCATAACTTACTTCAGAAAAAAATATGAACCAGGGAAGTTTCAGAAATTTGGTTGATTTGACACGGAATGACCCCATTTAATAATTGTATTTTTTTATTATTTTATACAAGCATGTAAAATTTTATGTGAGATGTACATTTTTAATCATTTAAACAATATTTTCTAAATGGACCGTTGGATCAAAGCCATTAAGAAACATAACAGCCCAAAAAAAAACATAATTAGCTATATTGCCTATAGCTGTAGTTACTGTATAATTGGTGGATGTTGTTTAGCTTTGGTGCCTATGCAGTCTGCATGAGTCTTAGTTCAGCTTGTGTCATTTGTTTAATTTCCCTCACATCATTTCTAGTCATCTCTATAATGTAGCTTTCAATCAAAGTGGCAAAAAGGCTAAAGCCTTCGAAGTGGAAACCAGTTATTGTCCGCTAATTAAACAATTCCTGGCTTTCTTCTCCTTGTCTTTTGCTCTCTCTTGTCCCTGTCTTCTACCACTCTAATGACAGTAATCTGTCCATTCAGCCCCCCTCTTCTTCCGCAGCCTGGCTTCTGTAAACGTCTCCTCCTCTCCCCCGCCCCACTCCTCTACTACGGATAAATCCCTCCCTCCCTCCCGCTTCTCCACCTTCCCTCCGTATCCCAGGGTTGGCCGGTGCGGAGCCGGGCTCTGCTCTTTATTAAAGGGTGAGTGATGTGCACACACATTATCTCCTCGCTGCACGCCCAGATAGCCTTCATTTCCCTAAAGAGTACTCCAGTCACCAAACAATTAGTACTTCCTGGAGAGCCCTCGAAAATGGGTTTTGAATGGCCGCTTCTCCTCTCCTCCAACCCTTCTCCCTCCCTCTGTCTGCCCGCCTGCCTCTCTCTCTCTCTCTCTCTCTCTCTCTCTCTCTCTCTCTCTCTCTCTCTCTCTCTCTCTCTCTCTCTCTCTCTCTCTCCCTCTCCCTTTCTCTCTCTCTCTTTACCTCTCATTATTTCTCCTCCACTGTTCTTCGCAGAGAGAGATTGACCTCTATCAGGTCAGCTTATTTGCGCTGCCTGCTGAGTATGTGGAGTTAACCCCTGCCTCCACCAACTGTGATTATGCTTAGGCTGTGAAAACGTATGTGTGCGCAGTTCGTATGCATGCATTTAAATTATTCAGTGTATCCACACATTGATGCATCACTGCATGTGATATCAATCAATGACTTAAAGTCCACGATTTGTAGCATTACAAAAGTCTGCATTAGAATTTAAGTTTTTAGATATGTACTTGTCATATTCATCTTAGTTTCATATGGATTAACAGAAAAAGAAAAATGTAATGTGGTGTTATCACAGAGTAAAACATAATAAGATATTTTAATTTACTTTCACTATTTACTTTTTTTTTTTTTTTAAATGACATCTATATCTAGGTAAAAATATTTTCAGGTCAATATTTCAGGGAAAAGTACTTTTTATTATTATTAATTATTAATTTTTGGGGGAGACATGACAAGAACAATGTTTACAATCTGAACTGGCCATAATAAAATGTTAAATTATTGATTAATTTAAAGTCCCCCTGTAGTCAATAATTGTATCCCTTAAAACGCATCTTTGATCACCAAAATTACATATTTAAACACTTTTTTCCTGTGAAAAAAAAAATTCTTCATGCCTTAAAATAGCTTGACTGCAACTGCCCCGCCTCCACTCACACCAGCTCACAAATTCACTCGGCCAACTTAGGTAAGCGCTGCACAATGGAATCGCTCTTTACAACGTCGGACACATAACGGTAATTAATATTAGTCTTTTGCTTGACTATGTTATCAAACAGCTAATAATGTGTTGCTAATGTTACACAAACTATGTTCCCGTTCCTCATCTCAGTCTGCCTTCTAACAATCATCAGAAACGCTTTGAACAACTAAGAACGTCAGTGGAGAAAGGCATGATATAGTTCATCATAACATCGTAATATACATCATACACCCGCTATATTGCTAAATCTACCCGATTTTTCATATCAACAGATCAATATACTGGGATAACCTGGCATCTCTCGAGACTCCCATGCTATTTAGCTGTTAATGATATGCTAAAGCCAGCCGGCACGTTGACGTGATTGGTTACAAGGTAGTAGTTTGTGACGTCGGAAACACCAGCGATTTAAAACCGCGTTTTTGATACTGTGTTTTTTTTTTTCACTGCAGTTTTATGGAGAAAATACTCAGCAATGGTGTTTACTTAAATTTGCACATGGTTCGTCTTAAAGCACATTAAAAACACTACATAGACATATAAACAACATTGAAAACTTGACTTTGATTTGTTATACTTTTTTCAAATATTAATAAACAGTAAAGCGGTTTTGTTCAAATATTGTTACCAAACTACTAAAAACTGAATCATTTTAATGAAACTTTTTCTTCATTATGACTTATCAGGACAGTTTTATTACTTTGATATTTCTGACTTTTTGCCCCTCAAAATATCAAAGTAATTTTAACACAGAAATTTAAAACACGCTTATCATAGAAGAGGTGTATTCAGGCAATGTAATTTTTGTCTTTTTGAATAATATAAAGAAAATAGTGTGAAGTCATTGACCCATATGCCATGAGTTTTGCCACCATTTTTCCCCAAATGTGAAGGAAAGGTCTCATAGCTTTTCCATAACAATTTAGACTATCTTGCAGACAGCTTTCATAGAACACGCACACACACATGCACTTGGCCTCGCTCCTGACGGTAGTGATCGATAGTACACGCCGTGACCCTGCCGTCGCAGGGACCAGAGCAGGACACGGCGAGCATTGCTCTCCTTTCCTCAACTCTACCCCCGGGGCCCCTTGGGGCGAGGGAAAGAATGCCGGCTATTTAGGGAAAGGGTTTGAGATCTCCAGCATCCGGACAGAGGAGGTCCGAGGAAGCCCCAAAGATTACACTGTGCACTCTGCGCACACACCCAGCGCACATAAACGCATGACTCTATCTGACCCAGAAATATATTACCACATGCATTAGCCCATTAGGCTCTCAAGAAGATCTATACGTTAGAGTTACTGCAGCAAAGGTAGGAGGGAGATTTCTTGTGGAGAGGGAGAGCGAGCTTTAAGCTCTCTGTGCAAGCGGGCATTGAGTGCTCTCTGCCATTAAAGCTCATAGTCGATAGCTTGCTGCATTAGAGCCTCTTTGAATTGCAGAATTTCATATGAAATAAAGGGATGGTCTTCTTCTACAGCTTTCTTTTGTGCTGGAGATATGGAAGGCGATCATTACTGATGAAATGATAAACGTTTTCCTTCGCAGGCATGACATTGAGCCTGTCATTTGGCTTCTGACTCAAACAAAGTACACTTGCAGGAAGCGAGCATGTCAGTGATCAGTGTCATAAATCATAAAAATGTCATGTCAGTGTCAGCCAACATGGGCCTTCTTTTCCCAGAAATCCTGCCTGAGAAATGTCTAATTATCCTGTAAATATTGGATCTTATATTTTTTTTCTGAAGTAACACTGTCCAAATGCAATGCCAGCAGATAAAGGCAGTGTCTGAGTTTATTGCATTCTCATTAAGGTCCTAAAGCATGGCGTGAATGTGTTGAAGTAACTGCAAAAAAAGAGGCTAAAAGTTATGTGACGAGAGGCAGTGCCTCTTTAGCACTATGATTGGCTGTGAATGGGATAATACCCGTCTGTTATCCTCACAACTGCTCCACTAATTGGCTTGAATGGGTCAAACTGTTGGAAAAGGAGGACTAATTGACCCTTCACTACCTTAGCAACGGTTGCCATTGGCCATTTTCTCTTGCCATTGCTATAGAGGATCTGTGGGTTTGGATAGTTGGATAACACAATTTTATGAAGTTTATAAAAATTTTAAATAAAGCATTGTTGCTCTAATAATAGTACCACAAGGTAGGCCTACCCAGATAGTGTTTTTGGTTGGTTTTAGCAAGCACTTATGCTGCGTCCGAAATCAAATACTTCCTTACTATATAGCATGTGAAAAACAGTACGCCAACAGAGTAGTATGTCCGAATTCCTAATATTTGAAAAAAAGTTAGGATGACCCACTGCTTTCGGCGACATTCTGAAGTGTGCATTCGATGGACACTACTATCCCATGAGTCCACGAGAGAAGATTTATGAATAGAGGTGAAGCGACACAACTGACGCTGGTAGGTCACATGATAATGACAACAATGCGAATGTAGTACGTCCAGATGTCATACTACACACATTCATACCATATAGAATATACTTTTTAACGGTCGCGAAGTAAGTTCAAATTAAAATGTAGTACCTACTCCGTACACAATTTCTGACGAACCATCAGTTTGTTAAGTTAAAGCTGAAGTTTGTCATTTTTTGAATGGTAAGGTACTTTCCTTTTTCAGTTTGATTCCTCTAGAAATTTTAAACACTGTGGCTCTCAGGTGCTTTCAGAACTTTGTTCTGTTTGTTTTAGCATCCTGAGGCCTGAGTCTGAACCACCCAACACATCAACACGCTCAACCTTGAGTTTGGCGGCAGGATTGTCTGTTTAATGGCAGACAGGGAGAGTGTTTGGGGAAACCTGTTTGAAAACGTTCATTATTTTTGAAGATGTGTTGTCTGAGGTCTGAAACGAATGATGTTCACTTGCCTCCTAGAGACTTTTTGCCTACATGTTTCATGTGTTTGACCCTCTGAGAAACTACAAAGTGGAATTGGAGTTGGACCACATGCAGACTAAACAGGTACCAGAGCACCAGAATGTATCTTTCATAATTCTTCCTGTCAGCAGGAATGTGAAGACAACTAAGCTGGCTTTAATTGAAGAAACACTCTGTTCCAGACACTCAACCACACTCCAGCTTGTTAACGTCAGGCCCACGCACCGTTAATGTCATGAACGAGTTACACAAACATTCGCCCAGACAGCACTAACAACATCTTCCTCACCGGCCTCTCTCACGACAGCACAGCAAGCAAAGGTTCACACTCAGTTTGCAATCAAACTCGCGCGCCTACGCAACATATGACAATCCGCGCCTTATTCCACACAGAATTGGCTCACATCTGTGGCTCCTCTGTGATGACACTAAAGGATTATTCACCACAATTGTTTGACCTCTCGAGTATTTGCGATGCATGAATAATCATTACCACCTCCTTATCATGCAGATATATGCTAATTTCTCTTAGGTATATTCAGAAAGCACTCCACCTCTTTCCTTGCTGAGGTCAAGGTTTAACTAAGTTAGCATGTATGGAAACTATGAATGCTGAGTGGCTCAGGTTTTAATTGTCCTTTTTTTTCGCAAAGGGGCAGAAAACTTCAAATAAAGTTTTCCTGGATTTAAATGCATCTGGAATTTAGGCCAAATTCCGAGTTAATTCGTACACTACATTAGCGGATCTCTCTCTATTTAAATACCCCTTCCTTCATGACCCGCAAAATCCCAGTCCCCTCAGGGGCAAGCACAGCACATTCAAATCCGAGGAAACAATCAGAGTGTGCTTATTTGCATATGAACAGGAGATGGAAGCCTGCAAATCCGCAGCAGTCCATTTTAATCTGAGAATGACTTCCTCTTGTATTGTTACAAAAAACAGTCTGATAGCATTCTCTCTTCTCGTCTCCCAATCTTCCTGCTGAAATTAACATCCGAATGTGCCGTTCGCTTCGAACCAGACCGCTCAGAGAGCCGTGCAGACGGTAGCAGTCCGCCAACCACTGTTGCCCCGGCAACAAAGTGGAGGACATGGCGAGGTCTTATCAATCAATTAGAAACGTCTCTGTTCACTAGAAGCATTGAGCCACTGGGTCATGATTTCTCCACAGTTTGTCAAATTCATTAGGGCCCTTGCCAGACCCATATCGCTGTTAAAAAAAAAGTTATTTTGAACATCTGTCACCTCAGTGAGCAGGGGTTTTATAGACTAATCTTCTGCATTTCCTTTATGCTAATTACTGGACCAATATAGTCATACTCCATTTAAGTTTATAAAACAGTGTTTTTAAATTAGTCAAATTAAAATGTAAAAAGTTTTCCTTTAGGAGAATACAGGATGCACAGAGAAAGAAAATGAGAGGAAGAAGTCGATGACTTTTTTTTTCCTGGTCAAGAGTCATACACAATTCATTTAGCTTGAGAAGAGCTCACTTCCTCTGCCTTCATTAAAATTCCTTCATCGGGTTTGCTTTTGCATCAGGGCTTCCAAGAACTCCGGACTAGACCCATTCAAGGGAATTCCTTTCTCCAACATTTTTTTTTTTTTTTTTTCGTTCCCAGAAGCTGTATGAGAATCAACTACTGTTAATTGGCATCACATGAAGGCTGGGTCACATCCATGTTTCAGTGATTTGATGGCAGGAAGCTAACATTGCTTTATTCAGCACTGACAGTGATGTGCACATGGTGAAGGATCAGGCTAAAGGTTCTGCTCCTTGAAACTTTCACAGTGCACGGGATTCATCCAACAAAGCAAAGATGTCAAGAAACTGAGAAAAATGAAAATGTGTGAAATTTTCTGCACTGAAAGATTTTTAGACAACTTTTCAGATCACAGCTCATACATCTTTAAAACTACCACAAAATATACCATGGTTTTTGTTTATGGTATTATATGGTATTACTGACAATGATACTCATGTTGATACAAATCTACAATCAATTGAAAATGTTCCAATAAAGAAAATGGGGGAATTTGGTTTTTAATAATAAAAAAAAGAAACAGAAGAAATATCATGGAAATACCTTTTTCCTTCTTTTTTTTTGGCAGTACCATAATTAATAATTCTGTAGTGTTCGGTGTAGTTTACAATAAAATTTCAATAACATTTATACAGACGGAACAGACTCGGAAACGGAAATGCAATAACAAGTTCTTTATTCAGCAGCACAGAGCAAAATGGTGGGAAACAGGCGAGTGAACTGGACAATGAGAGTTATCGTTGACTGGAGATGGATGGTAATGCAAAGCCTTTGTCTTACAGGTGCAGGAGATCAAGGATGGCTGATGCAGACCGAGCACACACCTCACTGGATGGAATGGTAGGCGACTAGACTACACACAACACAAGAAGGACCGGGAGACAAGGAGCGATCATACGCTGGAGAAATTTGGAGAGGAATGACATAGGAGAATAATCGCTGGAGTATAATGTTGGCAATAAATCGCAGGAGTCAGGTTGGTAGTCCAAACAATGTCTATAAACGAGACCAGACCCTGAACTGGTGCGAGGTGTGTGCTTAAGTAGCAGAACTGTAGATGCGGGAGATGCAGTGCAGGTGTGTGTGGTTAGTAATTACGTGCAGGTGAGTGCCAGGAAGGATTATGGGGAATGTAGTGCAGATCATAGCTGTCAACATTGAACATTGAAAATAAGGGAGATTTCCCGGAATCCATCCCCAAAATAAGGGATTTTTTTTTTTACATGATTCTTACCCACAAACTTTAAAAAAAAAAAAGCACTAATCATTTACAGTCTAAAGAGTTTATAACTACATATCTGTGTGTGAGAGAGAGAGAGAGAGAGACAGTGTGTGTGTGTGTGTGTGTGTGTGTGTGTGTGTGTTTGTGTGTGTGTGTGTGTGTGTGTGTGAGAGACCGATGGTTATAGTTGAACACCGTCATTAGAACTCTATAACCGCCAAAACCGTGTTATTAAAATATTTTTTTACAAACATTTTTTTATCATAGAGATCTGTTTAAATACTAATATCAGCTTACGAGGGAAACGGAGTTAGTGGTGCTTCGGAGGCTGCTACTGCTCGAGATGATTCGGGAGAGGTCTGTGCCCCTTTACCGATCAAAGCCTTGTTTACTCGACGCGTCCTCACGAGCGCGAAGGTGCGCGCGGCAAAAATGACGTTGGGTGCGCAAGACCGATCAGGCTACTTTACTGGAGGTCTAGCAATCCAAGTGCAAGGCAAGCCACACAGATAGTTGCGTGTTCTGAGTTAACACAATCAGAGCGTAAAAATACGGGATATTTTACGGGAAAATACTCAAACGGGAAGACAGCGGGAAAAGAGCTAAAATACGTGAGAAACCCAGAAAAACAGGAGGGTTGACAGCTATGGTGCAGATACGGTGACTGGTGAGAGCGCTGGTGACCGTGACATATATATATATATATATATATATATATATATATATATATATATATATAAAATTCTAATAAAATTATTCATATACTGTATATAAAGTTCATATAAAATGAATGAAATTTGTATCCTTTATCTGACCGCACAGAATAATATCATTTATAATTTTGTATCTTTACCTTATGATACTATAATAAGCTATAGTACTTCAAAGATATAGAATCAAGTTGTGCTCTGCAGTTCTTGGCCTCTCTCTACAGCCTCTGTACCATAACACACACAGATGATAAAGAGGCATACATGCCACGTGTCCTTGTGCCTTCCTCCACATTGAGTCATCAGCTCTGCACTCCATTAATCACACATCATCAAATGTTGTCACATCATGTTAGTAAAGAGAGAGAGAGTGTGTGTGTGTGTGTGTGTGTGTGTGTGTGTGTGTGTGTGTGTGTGTGTGTGTGTGTGTGTGTGTGTGTGTGTGTGTGTGTGTGTGTGTGTGTGTGGTCTCCAAATGCGATCTATATGTTGAGGACCTCATACAGCCTTGCGCTTCCATGCTCTTTCGGACGTACATAAATAAATAAATGATAAAAAGGGAGAGATCCATGTCTCAATGTCACCCTCTCTGGGTGTTACAGAAACCTCAGCTAAGCTCGATGCTGACATTGAGATGGAGAGAGATAGCCAGTCCATGGACAGAGTATTATATTCCCTCAAATGGTCACTGAATACGAGTGACATTGAAGCAGCCATTAATCAATTTTCATACCTAGTCCTTCATCAGTTCACTAAATGCTGGAGCCTGATTTGATCGATAACAGAGGAAGAGGGGAACAAAACAGTCGCTGGCCATGCAGATGATGATCAAGACATGCTCTGTGCTAGGAATGATTTAAAGGCCGTGTCAAATTACCATGAAAGGTTAAAACTATTTTTTTCTTTCTTTTATTGAAGCGGATGAGAGATGCTGTAGGCTAGACAGTATACAACCATTTTCCGTGCTGAAATTCGATGCGCTAAATGTACCATGTGAAAGTGTGTTATTTTTCTTAGTTTCTTAAACCCCAGCTTAATATGCAAAGACAAAAAAACAATAATTGATTATATTATAATGATATATAATAATTTGTTATTACTTTGCATGTTATATATACATATATAATATAAATATGCATATTATTTAATATTTAGCCAGGAGGACTTTCTGTGTGGAGTTTGTATGTTCTCCCAGTGTCTGCGTGGGTTTCGTCTGGGTGCTCCGGTTTCCCCCACAATCCAAAAACATGCAGTATGAAATGGTTAATGTTATATATATATATATATATATATATATATATATATATATATATATATATATATACATATGTCAGTATGTCAGTATATCATATATCAGACCAGTATATATCAGGGATTATTGGCCAATGATCATGGCCGATTATGTCTTTCAATCTTTGAGAAACTTATACTGTGTGTGTACAAAATGTCTCTTGTGTTAAATTAGGCCTGTCGAAGTGAAAGCGACAATAACGCATTGACAGGTAAAAAAAATAGAAACGTTAAAACAGGCAATGTTTGACCTTATGAATCAGGCATAGTTCAAGTCAGGGTTGCACGGTCTATGGTTGTAGCACCCCAACCAATAATCGAAAGAGCTTTGTGCTTTGTTACTTCTGATAAGAAACAAAGTCTCAGCTTTCAAATTCTGTCCATTTTATCACGAAATTCAAACAATAAATGATGCTCTTATTATGCTCACTGTAACACCTCAGTCCAAGCAAGTCTTTTCTTCCACTTTAATACAAGTTATAGCATGGAAAAAATGCATGAACTTTTAGGTATGTTGAATGATACAGTACAACTTACCAAAATATCTCATGTAATCGCTCAATTAGTGTTTCACCCGCAAAAAGACGTCAATAAAACAGCTTGTGAACAATAAGTCAATTAACGTTACATTTACCTCAGGAAAGTTATCCAATGTTAACCGTTTGTTCGTAAAAAAAAAAACACTAGAGAAGCGCTTATTTACTGTTAATTCTATGTGTATGTTTGAATAAATTTGCCATGAATGTAAGTGTTTATGAAAACTATGTGTAACTGAGTTATATTCAATCATTTCAGTTTTTATTTGAGTGTAATTATTATATCTGAAAATAAATAGCAGTTTAATATAATAGTTTGGGCTCTGTTGTTAATTTTAACCTCGAATATTATAGTATTGTACCAAATGAGAGGGTTTTTTGTATAGTTTACATGTGTGTGTGTACATATTTGTATTTTAATGTTGCTTGTATACATGGCTTCTTTCGAATATAAGTCATTGCAGAAAGATGCTTTATGCTAACCAGCCGATCCTTGACCCATTGGTTTGAGCATCCCGTCCAGCCTGACACAGATTGGGGTGACCATGTGGCAGTGTTTTTTTAAGTCATTATTTTTGTATAAGTAAGTATAATTACATTAATGATTTCAGATCTTAAAAAAGGCTGCATTACAGTCAAGCCTCATATACGCGTGCATGTCCTGCGGCTGTGTGGTGTGACGCATGTTGTGTTGCGTGGGTGTGCGGACGCTTTTCGGGAGATCCACAAGGGTGCTGCTGTGTCAGAGCATGCACTCAAGGACATGGCTGTGGTCCAGGCGTAGGACGCTAAGATGATCTCTTAGCCCATGTAGAGTCCATGCGTTAAACACATGTACAACGGATGCATAATATAAAGCCAACAGGATGTCATGTTACAAGATATCATGTACGTGGTGGTTATTAGATTGTGGGATACAAATAATTAGCTCTACCTCCACCTTCCTGTCCTTGTCTAATTCGTTGTCATAACTCAAGATAACCTGATTTATATGGCAGCACACATGTCCTGTTATGTGTCTAGAAGATTTTGTGAATAATGCATGATTAGAGTCTAAAGGTATAATTCACCTAAAAATGTAGATTCTGTCATGATTTACATTTATTTTTAAACACTATTAACCGTCATTTCTGCGCTATATTTCAAGTCTTTGTATTTTTCCAATATTCTTACAATAACTTTGTGTGAGGAACAGACTGAGAAGTAATTTGTTATTCTCTGAATGTCTGCTCAAGCTCTTCTTGCCATGTTCATGTGATCAGTAGCGATGCACATTTCAAGACTGAATAATTATCAGTCAGATCTTTAAATGCATCAGCTGATCCAGTTCACAGAACCATTCTTAATGATTCATCCAGTTCACAAGTTCAACTCTCTTATTCAGTAAATCGGGTTGCAACAGCCTACTGGAAAATATTCACTGAGATCATGACTTAAATTGTAGTTTGTCACACAAAATATTTGTTCAGAAGACTTGGAATACAGTTGTATGGACCACTTTTATGAGACATGTACGAATCTTCTTTAAAGCTTCACAGCTCCAGTCCTCGTTTACTTTCAATGTTTTGAATATGGTGGCCAGGAAAGTTATTTTGTGTTGCACAGGAGACAGAAAGTCATGCAGGTTTGACCTGACTTGAGGGTGAGTAAATAATGACAGATTTTTTTTAGTGACCTCTTCCTTTACCGCTTGTGTTTTTTCAACCTATGAGCACATTCTGATGTGGGACGGACAGTGTTCTTTCTGTTTTCAATTCTGTGTTGTTTGTCCACCCACTCAATGTAATTATCTCTTGAGATATTTGTGTTTGCCGGACACAATGTGATCATTCATACAAATGATCAGGGTTGAGTCTCGGTGTAATGTCAGTGTGGCTCTTCTGCTTTAAGTATTTGATGGAAAAGTGTGGGGGTGAAGGGAATAGAATGACAAAAAAAGAAAAATCCAATTATTCGTGCATAATAACAATCGTGCGGTATTTGCGGGCGATTTCCAGCACATAACCCAGCCCTTGCTGTCTCTCCTACTGTCTAAGCGCCAATTATGGTACAGGCAGCGGACATCCGCTTGAGCCAGGCCTCTTTCCGCTAGACCCATTAGGAGTTGCGCTGAACGTGATAGTGCTGTTTAGTCGAACACTGCACCGTAAGAGCTGTATGCTGCTCCAGTGCACCAGCTCGCAGTACACATACACACATGCATGCTTGCGCTGATCAAGTTACTGAAGTAGATGGCACGCTGTTCCCTTGCAACATCATTAAAGCAAGGGTGGGGATTTTCCTACAGCTCTGCGTGTCTAGCACAATGCGGTCGTATCACTGTCCTCTTCTGGAATGCAGCAGTGTTACCTGAGAAAAGCCTGCGTGCGGCGAGTATAGGCGGGGTGGAGAGAGGGAGGGATGCATAAACGATTCGGAACGGTGATAGAGTGAAAGAAAGAGGGATAAAAGACCCAAAAAGGACAGGGAGAGGGAGACAGAGTACATGAGAGGCAGAACTCTGTGAAGTACCTCTTGCTATTAATAATTGATTCTTTGAAAAGACTGTGCGGTTTAATTGGTGGTTAGGGGTGATCCTGGCACACACACACCTCTGGGAGTCTCTCTGCATCTGGTTTCCAGTAACGCAGACTCAACGTGAGGGTGAGGTTGAGGGATCAGCGCTCCAGAGAGAGAGAGAGAGAGAGAGAGAGAGAGAGAGAGAGAGAGTGCATTTGAAATTGAAACCTACCTGGAACAACTCGAGCTGTGTCTGCAGTCTGCGAGGAATTCAGTCCAAAGCTCTAGAAAGTACACACCTTTCCATATCAGACAGCTTTCATACTGTTGAACCTGAACCACAGAGGCCACAACCCCACATGATTTGCTTTGATGACCACCGGAGCTGTATTTCATTCTATTAACCTATTCATCGAATAATTTAGCCGAAAATGGAAACGCAGTCATTATTTACTCACTCTCATGTATTTCCAAACCTGTGTGAATTAGATCTTTACAACAGTGGTTCCTAGTGACAACGCTGCAAAAAAGGTCTTATTCTTTATAGAAGAAAGTATTTCCAGTTCTAATACTTGAGAGGCAACAATGCATAAGATGTTACGACTTGTTTTCCAAGAACATATCTTTGAAGAATGTATCTTTTAGTGTATTTTGTCTTACTACACTGGCAGGATTTTTATAAACAAGTGGAAAAATAAATCTGCCAATTCAGTAAGACATGTAGTATTAAAGCCCTATATTCCAAGTCTTCAGTGAAATGTTTTTGAGGTAACAATCCATTGGAAGAGAATGATAATCAATGAATAAGGACATAAAATTTAAGTTTCTTCCTCACATAACGCTATGACTTCAGAAGACTTGGAATGTAGATTACAAGCCATATGGGCTATGGTGGTGGTGTTGTTGTTTTGTCTTTTTTGTGAGATTGTGGGGCTTAACAGATGTGGTAACTATGGACTAGTCACAGCATGATGATTCTTCAAACATTCTCCATTTTATATGACAACAGCATACAGTTTTGGAACGACGTGAGGTGGGTGAGTTTTTATTTTGAGAGGATCTGTTCCTTTAAGACTGGAACATTTTATGTGATAATTATTCTCATTAAAAATGTGACTGTTACAAAAAGCTGCAGTCCCACAAAATGTGAAATCTGTTCTGTACAGCTAGCCGTCCACAATCTGACCTTCTCATATTGGATTAATTCCTAAGTTAATGTTCTACACAAACCAGTTTCACAATGGAAACAGTGAGGCATTTACAACAGACACCCACCGTATATTCAAAAAGGAACACACTCTTGACAAAGTCCAGAGCCAATTTGACCAGATAACATCTGTGGAGACCAGAGGAAGCTTTTCCTTTTGTTCAAAAACCAGAGCTGCCGCCTGTGAGAACTCTCGGCTTTGAAGATTCTCTGTCCTATTACGCTAAAACCTGCTCTGGAGACTAGATATGCCTCAGGTAACAGGTTCTTTTCTATAATCAACAGCAGCACCGCATCTTCCATTAGGACCTTTAATAAAATTCTCTGGGAAAAAAAAAATAGTGCGATTCTTTGGCAAAGCTGGGATAAAATTGAATAGCTTGAAAAGCTAAAAGGCAGCGGAAAAAAAGGATTGGCAGTGTGTGCTTACGAGATGACAGAGAATCAAGTCAAATAATGTGTCGGTGCGGTCTGAAAAGTTTGAAAACTGACTGAAAGCTGTGTGAATTCTGAAGTGTGGCTCAGTACAGACCTAATTGCTGTGATTTGTGTGCACAGTGTGTGAACAGCACTTTTGGTGGCTATAAAAGGACGTAATCAATACAGAAGATACCGACATGGCAATACTGTGTGTTTGCATGTCTGTGTGTGTGCTTATCTTTTCATCTCTTCTCTAACTCTCATGTGCCTTTGTGCTGTTAACCATGATAATCTGTAAATCTGGATTTGCCCACCCTGCTGAATTATGCAAACCCAGCTCAGCTCAGGCGTGAGGACTTTAACTGGGCTGGCAGTGGGAGATAGACAGCTTGTGGCCTTTCTTTTAGGAAAGAGAAGAGATTGTGTTTCTATCTATCTATCTATCTATCTATCTATCTATCTATCTATCTATCTATCTATCTATCTATCTATCTATCTATCTATCTATCTATCTATCTATCTATCTATCTATCTATCTATCTATCTATCTATCACAAGTACCATTATTTAGTGCCATTGAATATATCACCAATGTATATTGTAATCGTATTTTGTAACGTTACTGTATTCCTGGACAACAGTGTTTCAAATTAAATTGTTCATCTATTGAATAGTTCAAATTCTGTCATCATTTATTCAATCATTTTTGTTTTTATTTGAATCTTCAATTAGTTGATCCGCTTCGCAAAAACAGTCTTTATGAATCTATGCAATAAAGAGCTAGGATGGATGTCAAGATTGACAATAACCTATAACCTAACCTTCTTCACACAAAGCTGTCTTTCTCCTCACACACACACACACACACACACAAATCTCCATCAGACCTGTTAATTCTGTGTCATGGCAAAATTGAGCTGCAGTCAGTATTTTTCTGTGAATTCCTCTTGCAGACCATCTTCAGTGCTTGATGGTTTGAGAGTGTTGTGTATCAGGGAGAAGAGGCCAGAAAGTGAGCAGGCCCATTAGGCTCTCAGTGTGTGTGTGTGTGTGTGTGTGTGTGAGATACGAGATGCGGCTCTTAGACAGTGATAGGCTCATTAGTAAGGCTAGGATGTACTGCATTTGTGTGTGTGTGTGTGTGTGTGTGTGTGTGTGTGTGTGCGTGCACGTTTGCAGTCTAATTATCATCGGACAGTTAGAGTGACTGTGACCCAATACTCTCTCGACCTCTCATTCTGACCTGCCTGCCGACGTACGCGAGTTCAATCCGAATTCCCACAAACACACGGTCATTCATTGAGACACACAAACACCCACACAAAGGAGAAAGACATCCCTTCATGAATGTCAATATGCACTGTAATTGGCTTGTACAGGCATCCCTGTTTTCTTTAAACAAATGTTGGTCATTAAGGCGTGAGTGAGATGATTAGTGTGAAGTTGTTGTGCTGTGCACCGATACACACGTCCTCTTATGGAATGTGTCCACACAGCCATTAGCACGCCGTCTCTGACATGCCCCGTGTCCTCTCTCCTCTCACACCTATTTGTCAAACCGGCCACCATTTCTTGCAGAAATAATGACACCCCAATCAGAGACTACAGTAGTGTGTGTCTAACCTTATTTTTTGAAGTGCAAGATTTATTTATTTATTTTTGACAGAAAAGGAAGCTGATGGAAGTCAGACAGACTGTAGTGGAATATAGATGCAGGCGTCGGAAAGTTTAAAAGACATTTTAAAGTTTAACATCCTCCCTCAAAAGGCCTTTCTGCTTTCTGGATGCCGCAGTGCGAGATGAAAGCGCTTGTGCTTCTACAAAAGACTTGGTGTTTTTTTTTTTTGTGCCTAGCACCACTTTAGCTAAATGCATCTCATCCCGACGACCAGCATTGGGAAATACAATCTCAGTGCAGAGGGGAAAGTCTGGGCCAGCATTTCAAACAAAGGCACGCTAGCACAAAAGGACGAGAAGGGTAAAACCCTGCGACACTGGGCAGTTTAGGCCCTTAGGGGCCCATTGTTTGCGAAAGAGCATTATGAAGAGATACACATGCGCAGAAAAAGCGGTTCACGCGCATGCTCTAGTTGAGGGTGAGACCTGGCTTTAGCCGAGCGGCGCACACAAAGGAGCTTAATCATTCATAAAACTGGAGAGGCTAATAAAATATGCAGCACATGAATGCGGCGAACAGCAAAGTGCTCCGGTGCTGCCTAAACTTTAGAAAAGACACATTGAATCAACGACACATAACTATTGTGTGTGCGTATACCACTGGGGCTGAAAGGATGAGGTCACATTGTTTGTAACATCTCCAGGGCGGATCTTGTCACGACTGCATCATCTCATTTCTGTCTTCTGCATCTCTTTATGCACTTGTCTTGTTCATTCTCTGCCTTTTTGCTACTTGGCTAATAGGGACTGTGAGCGAGGAGACAGGAAATGACAACGGAGTGAGCCACAGGAAGTAGCAATCACAAATGAGATTTCTATAACGTCTCCATTGGGGTTTTTTTAGCAATGAGATTAAATAGACATCAAATGGAGACTTCCTTCACAGATGTTTTGTCCTGTGAAAAAGACTGTAATCTTGCTGCTTTCTGGAAGATCTCAGAAATGTCTCAAACTGGATTCAAGCATTCTGAATTGTGCAATCACATGTCAGAGAATTCATTATATAAACTCAATAATTTCTTAATACTTTCTAATGAAATTCTTTTAAGATGTTTAATACCATTCAAGAGTTTGGTGTCGGTAAGATTTTTTTTTTCTTGAAAGAAATCAGCAAGTATGCATTCCATTGATCAAAAGGGACAAATAAAGACATTTAAAATGTTACAAAAGAATTGTATTTCAAATAAATGTTGTTTTTTGAACATTCTATTTATCAGAGAATCCTGAAAAAAAAAAAAGATCAGTTTCCATCAGAACTATTAAGCAGCACTGCACAAAATCATTTTTTTGAGCTTGAATAATAGGATCATTTCTCAAGGATCATTTGACACTGAAGACTGGAGTAATGCTGCTGAAAATTCAGCTTTGCCAACATAGATTACACAAATAAATAATAATTAATTAAATAATAATAATTTTAAAATATATCAAAATAGAAAACAGTTCATTTCAATAGTAATAATATTTCAGAATATTACCTTTTTTTCTGTGCTTTGATCAAATAAAGATCGACTCTCAAAACCACAAAAGCCTTACTGTCCCCAAACTTTGAACGGTACAGTGTAGAGATAATTGTCTCATTTGTGTCTATCTTTATTTCTCTGAATTTTAGGAGAAACATCTGAGACAGAGTTTATACTTCTATGACATATCTGAGAACTTTACATTTCCAGAGCTGTTGAAAAGTATTAACAATTTTGGCTTCCCTTTATTTTGATGGTCCCTTTAATACATTCTGTTGACTATAAGTTATGTTGCAACTCTCATTAGAGTGTTAGTAGAGCATTAGTAGACTGGTAGGGTTAGGATTAGGGTTAAAATAAGTTGATTTGTACTTGCAAAGTTACTTATAGTTAGTAGTATGTATGTTGGGGGAACATAAAAATTAAGTGTTAGCAGACATGAAGCAGACAGTCTACTAATACTCAAATGAGAGTTAGTTGACATGTGGTTGCAAAGTTACTTATAGTCATCAAAATGTATAAAGTGGACCATCAAAATAAAGTGTTACCACATTTTTGTTTGGAATGGTATGGAAATAATGTAAGGCTCAAACTTCAGTTGCCCAGAGTGTGTGCGCTAACCCCTAAGCCATGGGTCTGACCTCTCTGTCCTTCTTTCCCTCATTATGTTTCACACAGCAGTTTGAGGGAGCGTTAGAAGCTGCAAACAAGAGTGCTGTTGTGTGACATATAGCTCTGCTAATAAGTCCAGGCTTGGTTTCTTCACCACCTAGCACCTCTAGCAGCCACGCACTCAAGTGAACTGAACCATCAAAAGCAGAGGCTCCTGCCTTCAAGCTTACCATGGCTAACAAGCACAGCTGTTCACTGAACCCACCACAGACCAGCTGAGGATATATTAGCCATGTACAAACAAATAGAGTAATCATCACCGTTTTCACAATGGACTTCACCTCAGGTGGACATTTTTAATTTTTGAATTTAACAGGGTTGTGCACCATTCAGAATTGATTTGAGAATCCAGATCGGATTTGAATTGAATAAAAAATATATTGAAATTCAAACAAAGCCTTTGTGTGAAAGCTTAAAGGGTTTATAACAGACGTATGAATCTGTTTGAAATGCCATATATATAAATGTATACTTTATACACTGAAAGTTACTATTTCTCTAATAAAAACAAATAAAAATCCTTGAAACAACAAATTTACTTGAGAGCAACACTGCCCAAGATATTAAAATAATTTTCAAATAATGTATTTTTAATTTAAAAAATTCTCACTGAATATAGGCGGATTGTTTTGCACTATTTAAAGGGATAGTTCACCCAAAAATTACAATTCTGTCATCGTTTACTAGATATTTTGAAGAATGTCGGTAACCAAACAGTTGATGGGCCCCATTGACTTCCATAGTATGTAACAAAAAAAAAAATACTATGGAAGTCAATGTGGCCCATCAACTGTTTGGTTACCCATACTCTTCAAAATATCTTCTTTTGTGTTCAGCAGAAGAAAGAAATTCACATAAGTTTGGAAAAACTTAAGGGTGAGTTTTCATTTTTGGCTTAACTATCCCTTTAGATATTTAATATGCAAAAGTTTATGTAAATTTTTCAAAATTGTTAGATATTTGTTACTTAAGTCAAAGAATATTAAAACAAAAATAGAATTTTTGCATTGTATACTGTGTTTCTTTATATTTCATATATTTACGCACTTCATATTCCAGAATGCAATAAAACGTTTCATTTCTATAAATTTAAAATTGAGTAAATTCTACTTCCGGTAATTCCAATTTTACTTCCTGTGGGTTATGGCCAATTCAATTCAAATTTACATTCATCATTCAAAGGACACCGATTCTTAAATTCAGAAATTTGCACAACCCTGGTATACATTAAAGCTGTGATTCACCTTGACATTCAATAGAAAACATATGACCTCAGCGGCCACATTTAGCATGATGGAAAGTCTGGAGAAAGAGCACGCCACACGTTTGAGTGTCATTACTAGCTCTGTATTTAGCCTTGAGCCCGGGGATATGTTTGGACAAGTCTTTGAGTGTCTGCCGCACAAATTATCCTGATAAAAGCACATGGGGCGAGCAAATTAATTCAACCGAAACCCAACAAAAGCACTGTTTACATAAGCTAATCCTAGGCAGCGTGCTAGCCGCCATGCCAACCCAGAGCAGCCTCCGCAGGCGTGGGGAAATCTGTATTGAATCATCACCCGGTCCCTGGGCAGTTGTGAGACCCCAAAGTGTCTTTATCCAACTGGGGAAGTGAAGGAAGGAACGAGTCCTTTCAGATGGCATCTTTACGGTCTTCATTGGTTTGAAATCGGGGCCAAAACAAATGGCCTTCCCCAGAGCGGTCTTTAATGTACCTTTTTGGGGCCTGATTTCAAGCCAGACCGTGGAGAATTGGATACCGTTATGGTGGGTTAGAATGGCTGTAGCTGAATCCTATTATAGGAGGCTCTTTTAACACTCAAAAGGTGTGTGCATAGTCCTTGCATGTACTTTTCATGACACGGAAAAGGTTGGAGTGGGAGATGAGTGCGTGGGGGTGGGGTCCGTGGAATGAGGAGCACCTTCTCAAGGATTTATGACACCTTACTTCGCCTACTCTGTCCTTGGTTGCTTTCAGGGGGAAACGCTTTCCAATGAGTCTCTAGATGAAAAAGCACGGGAGGGGTGAAAGAGGGGATGACAGGAGTGGTTGAAAGGCACTACATCCCTCCTCTGTTTCTTGAAATCGAGTGGCAATCGTTTGTGACTGAAGCCAAGCTGCACATGCTGTTCCTCTCTGCTATCTATGTGAATTCATAGCAAAAGCAGCGTTCCTAACCGCTAATTACAACTTGAAGCTCATTAACCACCGGTTTTATACACACAGACACATGCATGCGCGAACGCTGACGATGCCGTCATACATCTAGATGATTTATCCATCTATCCATTATCCATTTAACCAAAATCCCAATTCAAACACATCCCTGCTTCCTATGAAAACACTATCACTTTACAAATCCACACTGATCTATAGTTAGTTACAGCTAAACTCTCAACCTCTAACTAAAATCTTGTTCCTTGTTTATCTCAGAGATGCAAAGACACAAAGCCCAGCAGCGACAGTGCCAATGAGAAACTGGTTCGGACGCCGGCGGTAAAACGTCAATGAGTCCCTGTGTTGCTGCAGCCTTCCACGGCTATGGCTTGTTCCTCCTCGGCCATTTGTCCCTGAACACAGGCTTTGTCGAGCACTTATGCCAGTGGCCTAAAAGCAAGCTGTGTGTAAAAAAGAAATGGCAGGGCCCTTAAAAGGGGAGAATACATCAGGCTCGGGTTGTTACAAAGTGGTCCTCTATTAAAAATGCAGCAGGGCCATTACCTCAGGACCTGTGCCTTTCTCCTCTGGTTCTCTCAAGCCAATAGAAACCAACTAGCTATAGCTCAGGTCGCCCCATTACAGCCTGGACCACACATGAGTTCTGATCATGGATGAATCCTGGTAGTGCTTAAAGGTGACACTGACCAGATGCACAAGAAAAAAATACCTTTTTATATATAAAAGTATTGCACCTCGTAATGTAGTTTATAAGTCCATTTCTATCCCACACGCTCAAAAACAAAACAAAAAAAAAACGTTTTGCTGCTCGTTTAATTTATTTTAATTGATACACCCAAAAATTTAATTGTCATTCAAACCCTGCATTGCTTTTTTTATTTTGTGGAACCCAAAAGAAGAAATTTTGACAATTCTTCTGTCCATACAATGAAAGTCAATGGGAACCAATGTTTTTTTGGACCTCACTGGTTTTAAATGGATGGACTAAAACATTTGAAGCCATTTCGAAATATCGATGAGTACATTTTTGAGTGAACTATGCCTTTAATTGAAATGAGCTGAAACTTAATTTGGTTACGTTCAATTTACTTGAATTTGTCAAATGTATACATTATTCTCAATTTATTTATGTTGGAACTATACTGTAAATCATTTCTGATGACATTAACTGACACTGGACAGTGGATTTTAAGTTCCCAGCATGCTTTGCATTAAACTTATTCTTGAGAAGAGCTTTGAGATGCTACTTTTAAAGGCGCTATAGAAAATAAAGTTTATTATTAAACTGGATCAGAAGGGTAAATGTTGGAATCAGGTGATTTTAGAAAAGTATTTGTTATGTTGGGAGTTTTTGTGGTTACTGTTGTGGAGCATAAGTTGTGAAGGCTGTGGTGTGTGTTTTGTCACTCAATGAGAAATAGCTCATTATTATACTTTATTTTCCTCCCATGCCATGCGTTAAATTTAGTAAAAGAAGCTATACTTAGCAT
The DNA here is from genome assembly GCF_029890125.1 of Rhinichthys klamathensis goyatoka. Classification (NCBI taxonomy): domain Eukaryota; kingdom Metazoa; phylum Chordata; class Actinopteri; order Cypriniformes; family Leuciscidae; genus Rhinichthys; species Rhinichthys klamathensis. Next base: position 695,998 of record NW_026606559.1, read on the forward strand.
GTGAACATGCCCTGTGATGATTGTTTTTATTTTCTGAAGCAGTTAAGATTAATTGGATCAATCAGTGATTTTTCCCAGGTGAAATTCACTTAAGTAACATCAAATTTAATGTGATCTGCTTGAATTAAAATGAATTTGAATCATCAGTATGATTCGTTTTTAGTTTAAGTTTAAAAGAGCAATGACAGAGCAATCTTTGAGCAATAAGCTTTTTTCTAATAGTTTAGAGGATAAATATAATGAAATCGAAATATAGTCTTTTGTTTGTATATTTACGTGTCTCATCGGATCAGATTTTACAGCCAGAACTATTAGTTTTATCAATGCTATTGTACTAATACTTTAACTCTGCACCGTGAGTGACAATTAAAGTTTTTTCTTGCACATTCTTTTATTGTTTTTGTGTGACTGGATGCACATCAGAGTTATTACTCTCTGATGCAAGATGTGAAAATCTAGAACACATTTCACTTTCAGAACGGGCCAGAAAATATTGAAGTACTGCTACAAACAGCTCTTCTGTGCGCTTTGTATTCTTTTCCTTTCATGTTCATGACTAATGTAGAGCGTTTTACTCCTGAAACGAGGACAGTCTTGGGCATAACATTTTATCCACCTATATGGGTATGTTTGCCAAGTATGTTCCTTCCTCTTTTCAGAGTGAACCCCACCCCTCTGAACAGATGGCTGGAGAGAATGCTTAGGACACAGTAGGAGAGGGAGAGAGAGGAAAAGGGAGGGAAGAGGAGAGAAAGACAAGGAGGAAACGAGAAGGACATTGATGGACTAAAAATATGAACGTTTGCTGCATGCATGCTTTCCAAAAGACATTCACGATCATCTGGATGGATGGATGGATGGATGGAAGGATGGTTAAATATGATAGATTTTTATATTTTAAGGAATATCACACAATTTTTTGTCCATGCATGTTTTAAATAGGAATCCACTGTTGTACGGTATTTTGTTTGCCAAAAAATGAAAGGAATTGTTCAAATTTCATTTGATTACATTTTAAAAGATTAATAACATTTTTTTTAATTTGATAACCACGATTTTTATAATAAATTTGTATTTAAAAAAAAAGTTAAAAAAATGCAAGTATTAAATGTTTGCTGTTAAAATTAGGTTGAAAGTTTCTGAAAAAAATAAGGCACTATTGTTAAAATGTCAATAAATTATTATATATATATTTTCAAGTTTTATGAATTCAATTGATTAGACATCCTTTTTGATTATTACAATTTAATTAAACCATAAAAATAGAATTTGGAGGGGGAAATAAAACCGTATTGGGGAAAAATAAAATGGATTTCATAGGGCCCTATCTGTGGTTTAGATGTGCATTCAGATGCTAACAGAAAAATTACACATGGACAAGCATAATTTAGCACTCTCGCAGATCTGAAATCCCCAACTCGATGGTTACAGGCAAACACTTACAGCAAACATTCTTTCCCGACGGAAGTGTTTACATGTATAATTCACACACGCATACAAAGCCTGTGCTCTTGTAAGTTAATGTCTCCGTGTATGTCATTATGGCTCGCTTCCAACAAGAAAAGCTCATATAGGCCTACCCTTTAGAGCACAAACAACCCAAATATTTTTTTTGTGTGGAATTTTTAGAAACAGTATTATAGTCTAACATCACATAATGCTATTACAAGTAATGTTATTGTTGTACTCTCAGAGGGAGAACACAGGACAGGGCAAGTGATTAGGAGTCAGGATTTGTCTTCCAACAATATCTAATGGAACAAATAACCGCATTTTAAACAATTATTCAAAATGTTAAGCATATTTTAGGTCTAAATTACTCAATTTGTTGCAGTGAGTCATTTGCGTGTGAAACGGCTGAGTGTGCTTATAGATTTTAATCTATCCTTTCACCTGTTTAATGATAGTGTTGGTAATGAATACCGAAAATCAAATTGTCGTTGATACCTGTAAATTGCTTGTCCATTAACGAGTTTAATTATTCAGACGAAGGTTGTTTGGAGGAAGGGAGATGAGAGCATTTTCACCGTTGTGGTAAAAAATTGGTGCCGCTAGAGGAAAATGAAGTATCAGTCTGGTAATTATCCACAAGCGGAGTAAATATCACAACGTAATAATCCTAAATGACATTGAGAGCAGCAGAAATATAATGAGCCACATATATGCATCATTCCCATAATGCAGCAGGAACATTGCTGGCAAGCCACATGTCACCTCACTGCAGGCCAGTTAGTGTGCACTCCCACTGAGAGGAGAGGTTTAAACGGCCGACTGGATGTTATTTCTGCTGTACATAAAGCTGACCCCACAGAGTGTAACCGAACACCACACACACACACACACTTGCTCGCATATGCAATCTCATGGCTCTGGATTTGAGTGCTCGCTCTGGCTCTCTTCCTCTTACCCTTCTTTTGAAACATCAATGCACACACACACACACACACACACCATAAAGCTCTGACTTCTAGCTGCTGATTGAATGGAAGACGGGGCCCCACTGGCCTCTGTTGACACAATACCAGGGGGGAATTACCTCCCTTAAATTCTATTTTATATCCCACTGGTGTATGGCTTCTGTCAAGGATACCTCAGCCCACACACTACTCACGTTTATACACCCGCCCATGTTCTGCTAAAACCTGAGAGGGGAAAGGGTGGTGTGATATCGGTACTGTAGGCATGCACATTAGGGGAATACAGTTACATTGTGAGATTTGTGAATCCATTGATTTGGGTTGCATGCTATTTTTGAATTTGAATTGAGGGATGAATAATTTCCATTCAAATATGACCATAAATATATGTAAGGAAGTAGAATTAAAATTAATAAAATTCTCATGACTAATACATTTTTTTTTTAAAAAGCTTTAAATGTTGGCTTGACAAAGCCTTGCATGAAAGCTTTGAGGTAAATTTAAAAAGCATTGATGTTTAAAAGTTTACAGGCCTTACAGAGAGATAGATAGATTCCCTGTTACTTTGTGTAACAACATCTTGCCCCAAGGCGTGATCTTGTTTGCACTAAATTTCTTGTTCAGTAATATCTATGACCCACATTATAAAACAATGGGTGAATTTTGAGCCACATTTAATTTTCTTTTGAACCTACTTTAATGAAAGTAAGTAATTTACATGTAATTGATACCAGGGTCTTTATATAATTTAACTGAATTACTGATTGTCGACATTAACAGCTTACTGTAGCATCATAATTTCCCCTGCTTAACATTTGCCTCTCTTCGCGCACAGAGCGTTATTGGGGCAGAGAGGGAGAGGGAGAGAGAGCGAGGTTAGATTGTGTGTCAGTTGCCCCTCTTCCTCTTCCCATGATTGATTTCCCCCGGAGGAATGCCTCCACTCAGAGAGCACGCTAGAATCAAGATTAATAACAGGCCATTTACATCCCCAATCACGCACGCACACACAATCGCACTCACACTGACCCGTGCTCACATGAGGTCTCCATCCTTCACAGGCGAGACCGAATATCTGAAATCTGAAACTCTCTCCCAGTGCCAAAAAACCTCCTCCATCTCCTTTAATATTCTACAGATCAATAATTATTCCCAGACCGGCCCATTTGACCATTACCCATGATGCTCCAGTGTTTGCCATAGTGCTCTACTTTGGTAAGGATCACCAACATACTTTGCGCAATTCTAAACCTTTTGAATATGCATGCATTCTCTTTGACGGGCCCTACTTAGCGAGTTGAGTTATTGTTGTAAGGACTTCTGGTTGCGAAAAGAGAGAAGGACAAAGACATGATGCTCTGGACGAGCCCCCACATCCCTTGGAGACACTCTTGAGAAACTCATTAGACAGCGGATGTGGGTAAGATCCAATTTGACGTGACCTTGAAGGCAGCTACAAGGAGTGGGGAGAGTGTGTGTGTGTGTATTGATGGGTAATACGGTGCCTGTTGCCAGTGTCATGTATAGACTAGTGATGAAGGGCATCAATCAAGTCGTTTTCTGCAAGCTCCTCTGAGATTTTGATGGTTGAGATTGGCCAAGCTCTAAATACATTTTTGGAGTGTAACACAGCAGTAAAAGGAGGGAAAGAGAGAGGTCATAAACACTTGCTGATGGAGAGCGACTTGGCCACTGCCGTTTGTCATGTGTCTTTTGGGAACGCTTGCATATTTGGCCAACGTTGAGCAAGCAACTCCTCCAACAGACTTTCCATAAATTTTCTTCCCTCACATTCGTCTTTTGCACTTCATAATTTACTCACCCCAAGTTGATCAGGAAAATGCATCCTCACGCCCTTTGTTCTAACAGCCATTTTTTAAACTCTGATCCAATCATAGCTCTCTCTCTCTCTCCACTTTCATTCACTCAAACATGTAACGCAAGTGCCAGCCTCTTATGGGGCGCGGCGCATAAAAACATTCATGAATCACAGAGGGAGGCCAAGATCACCAGTGCCCCCGATAGCATCTCGGCACTATCGATCAGCCTGTGGTAATCAATTCTCCACGTCCGGGTGGTGTAGGGGCTTAGAGAGATGGATGCAATTATTCAAGTCCCTCCACCACAGGCTACGCAGCTGAGAGGACAGAATCTCTGGATCGTGAGTTTGTGTGCAAGAGTGTGTGCATGCATTCTTGATAAATGGGAGAGCGGCCCATGTCAAGTATCGGCCATGTGGTTTGTGTGTCAGAAATCTGTCAGAATGATGCGGACGCAAGGAAGTGTGTGAGGCATTAAATCAGAACATCACAAAACCAGGTAACCAAGGTGCCTTACCTTAGTCTGAAGGTAGTGAGGGTAATAGTAAGTGTACTGGGGGTACATTGGTTGCTGTTCCAAACGTTTGCCCATGTAGCTGGAATCCTTTTGGCTGTGGCTGGAGACAGAGACTCGCGTGTGGGATCCAACACTCAAAAAGCCTCCGCTTGTGGTTCCGCAGCTAGAGGCTAGATCCGTGTGAGGAACGGAGTCAGAGGAAGGATGAAGAGAGAGAATGAGATGATACAGACACGAGCGAGCGTGTGTGCGCCGTGCTTCTCCTCTTCACGCGTCTTCGGGAGCAGGGGAGGAGGAGGTGATGGAAGGACAGCGGAGGTGCGAGGATGGGATAGCAGAGGAGGTGTGCGCGTAGAAAGAGAGCAGCGGCACAGGAGAGAGGAGAAAAGGAAAGGAGGTGGTGAGGGAAGAGGAGGGGGCACTGTGGCGATCACTTCTCTGGAAAACCGGCTTCTAGTCTCCTGCTCATGCCTTGACTGCCCTCTTTCTATCTATCTTGCTCCTTCTTTCTCTCTCACTCTCTCTCTCTCTCTCTCTCTCTCTCTCTTTCTCTCTGACAGTCAGTGCAGCGTCGGTTCCCAGAGGAGCTTGTCAGATATCCCAGTCGCACACTTTGTTCCCGTCTGGCGGATGCACAAAGCGACAATGTAGACAGTCGTTGGATTCGGATCTCTGTGCGCACAGCTGACGGGACTCAAACCCTCCGCAGGAAAGGACCAGACGTGAGCCGTGAGGTTACGAGGCACACAGGAATCGGCACAAACTCCAGACAGGCTGCAGTATCCGAAAACTCCAAGTGCAGCACCACTGTTTTTCCTCTGTGATGTTCTTTTCTTTATTACACGCCTCCCTCGTCTGCCTGCTTTGTTGCGCGAGAGTGTGTGTGCGAGAGTGAGTGTGAGTGTGTGTGGCTGTGTGAGAGTGTGTGAGTGTGTGTGCGCGCTGCCGGCTGCTCCACACTGTGGGGAAGATTGAAGGGATCAGCTCGGGCACTGCCGTGTTCCTCCTCCTCCACAGCCTGGTGGGTTGGGCTAAGGGCTGGCTGCAACCACTCCCAGCCAGGGGAGTGTCTTAACCAGCCTATCTCTGTTTGTCCTCATGGGAGAACTGCCGCCCACTGCACGGCTTCAGTAGTGTAGAAGGGGAAGACTTACTCTTACACCCACACTCTGGGGGAGGAGACTGAGGACGACACAGCAAGGAGCCGAGGCCCCCTTCTGGTCAACCACAGACTGTACCTCATCTGATCTCCCTTTCCCACAAGCTTTTTTTTTTTTCTTCTCTTTTTATCCTTAGAGTGTATTTTTAACTTCACTTTCTCAATAAATAAAACATAAATGACTGTAAGATGTTTTTTTGCTCTTGTCTGAAACATGCTGGAAGCTTTGCATTGGCTGATACACTGACATACTGACACACTGACATTAACACTAGTAAATAAGTGCAGTGCAGAAATGGCAAAGAATTGCGTTCTTCCATAATCCTAAAGCACTGGATCCAGGAAGTGAAATGCTGTGCTGGGAGAGAGTGCAGTTTCATAGCAGATGCTTTTTTTCCACAACCTCTGCAATAATATTTGTTACAGTGGCCAATTATTTGAAGTAGAAAAATTGGCCTGAAAAAAAAAAAAAAAAGTAGTTTGCACTTTGATCATTGTTTTGACGTTGTGGTATTTTTTGCCATTATTCACAGTGCTTTTTTAATAGAAGTTCACATGCAGATATGGCTGTTCATAAGAGACAGTTTTAGGGCGTGACAAATTAGCGTTAAAAGAAAATGCAGGCTTTAAGTGTTTGCAGACTGACGGCAGTAATTATGAGAGCTATAGCAAAGACCCAAAGACTGCAGTAAAGTGAAAGGAATGTGAGACATAATAAACAAAAAAAGCGATTGAGAAAAACAACAATACATTTTCATTTGGACAGACTCTCATAGAAGTCTGCAGTGCGGGAGAGAGAGGAAGAGAGAGAGAGAGGTGTATGGGGCTAGCTCTCTCATCACTATGATTGGAATGCTGAGGCACAGAGGGAGGAAAGGAGAGAGAGAGAGAGAGAGAGAGAGAGAGAGAGAGAGAGAGAGAGAGAGAGAGAGAGAGAGAGAGAGAGAGAGAGAGAGAGAGAGAGAGAGAGAGAGAGAGAGAGAGAGAGAGAGAGAGAGAGAGATGAGAAACCGGTGGAAGGGGTTTAAATAATTCCACAGCACACCAAGTGCATGGCCACTAAAAGTCAAAGCAGTTAACAGCAATAGAAACCCAAATGGAGCTGCTTTTCAAGAGGTGACAACTATTAAATTCATTCATTTCATATTTTTATATATATATACAGTATATATATATATATATATATTTGTGCCAGGACATTCATAGTTATTTATGACCATTTTCCACCCTGTCTCTGATCCTTAGAACTTTGTTACCTTTAAAAATCTTTGTGAATGCCGTTTTATATCGTCCAATATAGTTTTTAACTGTCTATCCTAAATAATATATATATATATATATTTTTAATTCTGCATCATTTTGTGACAGGTTCACATGCAGAAATGTGATGCTCAGACTGAAAGGTAAGAAAGTCAGAACAAGCTGTTTTTTGCAGCCTAGTTTCTGTGGTCATTTTGGTCTGAGGAGGTTTGAGTTCTGAAAGTTACTGAATGTTTTCATAGTACATCAAACTCTTTTATCTCAGAGGAACAGGGCAAATTAGATTCCTTATGATACATTCATTGCTTGATACCATATGACAGAATACCATACCTGTCAACACTCCCGTTTTTCCCGGGTTTCTCCCGTTTTTTAGCCCTATCTCACGGAACCCTCCCGGTTAGTTATTTCTCCTGGGAAACTCCCGTAATTTGCATGGCCCAAACTCCTTTACGAATAATCGGACCAATATGTTTGCCTTACAATCCACACACCATACACAATTTCAACCCGTTTGTCATCTCAACCTGGCAACCTATACCCCAGTTGCGCAGTCGCGGAAAGCTCAACCCGAAAGCGAGAACCATCTATTTTTCCTTTTAGTTCCTTTATATCCCAATTTTTTGGCTGTTTTCTTGCCCATGTAGTACATGTCTCTCATTTTGAAATATGGCTATATTTCTATATGGAAAATATTTGATTTTCAACCATGCTTTTTACAATATTCAACCATAAAATTTACAATACGTTTCACATAAATGTTGTGTCTTAGATAAAAAATTCAAATTGCAAGGACTGTTTTTACTTTCATATTGCACCACAGTTATATGCGTTGTCTGAAGGGTAGTCAGATGTTTTTCGAAGAGTAAAGGAAAATTAGTAGTCTTTTTATTTCCTTACTTTGCCTAATGTTTTGGGGCTTTTCTGGAGTGATTGTGCTGGGTTAGCGTGAGTACACGCTCACAGATTGAGGCTGGTGCCATGACTCTGTAATTGTTGCTACGGTCTTCAAAGAACTCTGCAAATGGAGCTGGACACGCTCCCTGCAACTCAGGGGTACCATTCTCAAAAAGCCAAAGAAGAAAAAATGTTCTCATCTGGACTGCTGCACAGCTGGGAAAATAAGAGTCGGCTGCTCTCATTTGTGGGCCGATAGAAAAAACATGGGATAATTGTGTCCCTTGGATAGAAGGAGGGATGTAATGCTGTAGTGTCATTCGAACGCCTGTTTAATGCGTAAAAGGAGAAACAGGCCTCTACTGTTTGCTTAAAGTGTTAAGTTTTGGTTAAGTATTCAGTAATGAACACCAGAGACTGTGACATGGAGAATATCACTATATTATGGTAGACATATTCTTTTCCAGTAGGTGAAAATACTTACAGTAAATCTACCACTAATGTGCTATTCCATCACGCCAGTATCTAGCTAACACATGTTAACACATGTGGTTGTACAGTGTGATTGTTTAGATAGTAAGATAACTTATAGCTTGGAGATGGACTCTTTTAAAGCAACCACTTAGCAACACCCTGGCAACCAGCCACAACACTCTAGCATTTTGGTGCCATTTTTTGTTACACCACTCATTTTCTTCATTCAATGTGAAAATGTAGTTTTGCATACCATCCACACTTCAGCACAGCTACATTGGCCACTGTCCCGCCACCTGGGGGTTTATCCCAACTGGCTCTGGACCAGCCAATCTGCTGTCTGAGTGGTGCAAGCAAACACCTTTCTTGTCCAGTGACAGTCGGGCTAGATAAGTAACAGCACAGGCTTACCTGAGATAAGAGCTGCAATGCCATCAATCATGAAGTGGGGGAGGGAGGGTGAGAACGAGAGTGTAAGAGACAAAGCATGTGAGAAAACGAACAAGAAACAGATAGAAATAGAGCACATCGAACATGCATGCATAATCAATTTGCGATCACACCTCACCGACACAATTTATCACAGCAATCTTTGGCTATGTTAATATTCATTTCTTATCTATGGCTCATTGTTTGCAAACAATGGAACAGAAACAATCTAAAGTTTGGAATCCATATACAATCTGATCATGGAGTGCATGGGTTGATCGTAGTACCAGGCACATAGGAGTGCATTCCTGAGCTCTACCTTTGGCTTTCAGGCTCTTCTTTGCTGTTACCATTTAAAGATCCAGACTAGCTGTTGCAGGGTCAGACTGACCTTGCATGGCAAATCACATCTCAAGAAACACAATTTGATTGATTATGATTGATTGTGTGTGTGTGAGAGACATAAGGCCAGATTTACTAACAGCTTGCGCCAGCGCAAACCCTTTTTTGCATTATAAAACTACTGACAGGATTTACTAAAGACATGCAGTGAAAAATTGGCGCTGAAAAGGTGTGGACACAGTTGTTTTTGCGGCTGATCTTATTGCATATGCATTTGTAGGAGTTTCCCTTTCAGACGCAAAATTTGTGTGAGGAAAGTATTTAAAAGAATTATGCAAGATGATTTACTAAGGTTTGCGCTAGTCAATTTACTGGTATTCGCACCATTATTTACCGCCCAAAAAACCAGACGCTAATTTGCGCTGCCCTTGCATTGGTCATTATGGAAATTATCCAGCGGCATCTGTGTTCTTTAATTTGCGTGTCGTCAGTAGATCACGCACAGAACTTTCCACCTCCATCCGCGCTTTTTTGGAATTGGTGCTCTAACGCTAATCTGCCCTGTTTCCCAGGTGAAAAAAAAGTGTACTTGAGTGCACTAAAAAAACACTTAAATACAAGAAAGTATATTTGTAGTATATTCTTACTTTTTGTGCTAAAGAAAACTGTAAAAAATATGCACTATAAATACACTAATTAAAAGCATATTTTTACTTAAGTAGTACTTAAGTGTAATTGCAAAAGTATATTAAATAACATTGATATTTTAAATGTATTTTTAGTGCAATTTTTTTGCATTTTAATATATTTCTAACAAGTGTACTAGAAGTGCATTGGTAATAAATATATGCTTAATTACACTTTTAAGAAATATGCTAAACACAAGCATAATTTTAATATATATTCAAACAAATGCACTATAAGTACATTGGCAATAAATATATGCTTAATTACACTTTTAAGAAATATGCTAAACACAAGCATAATTTTAATATATTTCTAACAAATGCACTATAAGTACATTGGCAATAAGTATATGATTAATTATACTTTTAAGAAATATGCTAAACACAAGCATAATTTTAATATATTTCTAAAAAATGCACTATAAGTACATTGGTAATAAATATATGCTTAATTATACTTTTAAGAAATATGCTAAACACAAGCATAATTTTAATATATTTCTAACAAATGCACTAATAAATATATGCTTAATTATACTTTTAAGAAATATGCTAAATCATACAATTTTTGTGAAGTTTTATTGTATTTAATAAATCTGGCCCATAGTGAGAATGAAATAATTTTACATTACCATGTTCATAACACTTATGTTTACATCTCAGGCTAAAAGGACGGCAGATTGCAGATGATCTGTTATTACGTTTGGAACAGAAAACAAGCGGTAAATATTGCATACTGTATTACTGCCTACTAATTTGTTTACATTATTAAACATTTCTAACAGTAATATGCTAATACATAACCTCACTACTTTTACGAATGTGAGTAGTGTCCATTTATCACATTGGGGGGGGAAATGGTTATTTAGCATTCTAAGTTAATTTTTTTAAATCAAAATTAGAGCTGGGAGATTTAACATGTTGATGTTCTGTGATTAATGGGAACACATAAAAAGACACATTCAATGGGACATCCCTTTTCAGCTTTATAAAGCTATAATATTATTTACCCTCTTGTGCTACATGCTCTTATCTAGATGCTTTTTCCAGGCCCTGCGAAGCATGCTTTTTTCTGGGTCAAGAATGGCTTGCACGTGCCCTATTGGATGGACGTAGAACACCCGCATACTATCTACTTACCTGGTTTAACCTCCTCTAAATGCACATGGCAGGTAAAGTAATTCACTATTAACTGCAGAAACTAGAATTAATTGGTTTAATGCATGCTTAAATAATAAGCAGCCCTAGTAAAAGTCAAATTTGGCAGTCCAATCAAATCATAAGATAGGAAATTAATAGCTATTTTCAGAATGGCATACTGCTCTAATTATTTCTGCAATATAGTATATAGATATGGCAGAGATAGTATGCTAGTATGCAATTCTGCACACTGCAGATGTTCAAAATCACAACTGATATACCTTCCGGGTCATCCATCACACTGGATATGAAAGGTCAAATTGAACACATACATAGTAGGATACATACAATGCAGGAGGAACTGTTGTATACTGCTCATTTTTACAAATGCAGTAGGTCATTCAGGTGTTTAGGTAGGTAATTTGCATACAGTGCAGAGGATACATATTGTATACTAATATGAGTAGTATGCATTATTTTCCAAACATCACCTTTTGTAGCACAGAAGGGTTAAAAGACACATGTTTAAAACTATGGATAAATAACACCAGCAATATTCCAACTTCCTCCCAAAGCAGTATTCAAACAGGTGAGAGAACACCATATGTTTTGAAATATCAGGGAAGTAGGTGGGCCCGAAACCAACCCACCCATCTCCAAGAAAACGTCCCAGTGTGTTTTATCACTCATGAGCGCCTTGTTAAGTCCTGGGGTAGTTGAGGTTCATTTCACACAGCTTTGTTCCCCGCGCTTCGACTCGAAGCCATAAAGTTTAATAGAGTTCCTCTAATCTCACACAGGGCGACCCACAGCACAGCGGCGCACTTATTAGATCCTCTGCCGGCAAAGAGCGGCCACAGATTCACACCAGACATGTAGCGCAGCAAGAAGCACAATCTTCTGCTCTTCAAATGACTGATTTCATCCTACGTTTCTTTAAGTGTGTCATTTGAGTAACTGCCGGTACTACAGTTAGCTGGCCTGAAGAGGAGGGCGGAATGGGCATTTGTGTATGTGTGTGAATATTTCTGAGAGTGTGAGGATGAGTTCGGGTATAGAGGCTTTAGAAGACTGTTTAGTGTAAGAGAGAGATGAAAAAGAGCTGGGTGGGGAGAGGATCAAAATGAACCCAATTTACTTTTCATTTATTCATCCTCATGTTGTTCCAAACCTGTATGACTTTCTTTGGTGGAACACAAAAGATGATATTTTAAAGAATGTTTCAACCGTTTTTGCCGTTGTTTCAAAACAACATTTAACCCCTTAAAAAGGGGCATATTTGGTTTAACCAAAAATATATTAATTCATTAATTACTCATCCTCATTTAGTTCCAAACCCGTAATACTTTCGTTCATCTTGGGAACACAAATGAAGATCTTTTTGATGAAATCTGAGAACTTTCTTTCCCTCCATTGACAGTTACGCAACTACAACTTTAATGCTTCAAAAAATTCATAAAGAGATCGTAAAACGAATCCATATAAATTGAGCGGTTTAGGACAAATTTTCTGAACAGACGATCGCTTTATATGATAAATAGATTGAATTTAGGTTTTTATTCACATATAAACATTGATCAGCGAACATAGACAGAAGCTCCACCGAACAGAAGCTCAAATGTGCTGCGTAACAGGAGAATGAACCTCATTGGTTCTCGCACATTAAGTGAACATGCTTGAGCTTCCGTTTACCAACTGATGTGTGTTAATGAATGTTTATATGTGAATAAAAGACATAATTAAATCTGTTCATCATATAAAGTGGTCGAGTCTCTTCAGAATATTTGGACTAAACCGCTCAAATCATATGGATTTTACGATCTCTTATGAACTTTTTAAAGCGTAAAAGTGGTAGTTGCATAGACTGTCAATGAGAGAAATTGCTCAGATTTGATTAAAAATATCTTAATTTGTGTTCCGAAGATGATTAAAAGTCTTATGGGTTTGGAACAACATCAGGGTGAGTAAATAATGACAATTTTCATTTTTGGACGAACTAACCCATTACTTTCATTTTAAAAACAAAAACATTTTTCAAAATGTCCAATTTTGGGTGAACTATACCTTTAAAACAAGTTCTTGGTCTTATTGTGCATGCTATTCCAAAGAAATATATAGTCTATTTGTCTTCATAATTTCCCGCTCTACATTTTAATCTTGTTGAACATCCTGTTTCGCTCAGAAATACATCAAATTGCCAAAGTAAAATGGGTTGCAAATGCCGTTTCATGTTGAAACGGGGGATATTAAACTAGTTCCTGTTTTTCCATTTGGCGTATACCCTGATAAACAAATGATGGAGAGACTTTTCTCAGAAAATCACACCAAGCAGAGATTATGGCTGACAAGTTTACATTAATACGCCGCTTCTCACTGCCGTAGAGCTGGAGGAATGACACTAAAAATACCAGTTCAGTTTAATCTCTCCAAAAGCAGCAATGGATAAATTATTATTCTGTTAATAGAGCCGAGATGTTGCACTTTCTGCCATGTTGCATTCATTAAGCTAAAAGCTAACCAAGCTCAATTGATCTGTGTCCGTAATTAGAGTCATGGCGGCGTCGTATGAACATTCAACAGATTGGCTCCATTAACCAACCACAAATGAATGAAAGTCGCTGCCTTTTCCAAAAAAACAACAAAAAAAGAGCAAAACAATTTGGCTTTCTGTCTGGAATTCCATCATGAGTGAAATTATTGGCAAGAAAAGATGTGTTTTATGGGTCTCCCTCTCTCTGCCTGTCTCTCAGCAGGTGGAGGTGTCTCTAATGGACGTAGTTGAGACTGGTCTAGCGTGACTGACGCATGAAGCTCTAGTGGAAGGTAATTAATTTCTGTAAACGACTGCCATGTCTGTCAGCTTTTATAAACGAGCGTTTATGTGTTATGGACGATTTAACCAACCCCATTGAGGGGAGCTGACAGAGACGAGTGGAACAGAGACAGGGAGAGAAAGAGAGAAAGGAATTAGCGCAAACCGCTGACCATGTGATGTGAATATACTCGCACTTGCAGTTTGAAATAAGCTCTCATCTCATGATATGGCCACCGTTCAGCTGTCACACAAACGTTATAAATCATCCTGTGAATCTTGCCTACCCCGCGATAGTCGCGCAGTGGTACAACCCGTGTATGGAAAGTGACATTTGTGAGTTTCTTTTGTGACTTTCTATAGCAGACAAGTGGAATGCGAGCCCCGGTCTGCCATAACTCTACTCTCCAATGTTTGCACATTGCACAGACGTGCAGGAAACATATCATATAAATGATTAACTTCCCCCAAAGCACTCTGGGACAGTCAAGAAATCATTCTGTGCATATGTAATGCATATATTGAATTTCAGGGAACGTTTTTGTGATTCTGTTTCACCAGTTACTCTGTGGGTGACACCATTGGGAAGCTACTTTGAAAGTGTAGCTTGTCAAACTGCAGGCTACTCATAATTTAAAGTCAAGCTAGACTTAAAGTTAGCCACACTACTAGCTACTAAAAAAACTGGCTAATTGAAGCTATTTAAGGAGGCAATAGTTTTTTTGAATATTAAAGGAATAATTTATGTTAATTTTACTTCATTTTTGGATCTTTAAATCTGATTGGCAGATTGAGCCTCATTCCAAAAGTGCTGCAATAACAGTCCAACAATGCATGATCCAGGCAGATTGTCAGTATGTGTATTTGTGGGAATTTTACCGGGACTATTTCTACAAATTACATCGTTACTGTTGCAATGTCTGTCTGTGTTCCCCCTGTCTTTGTGCTTTTGGTTCAGTCCTGGGGCATGTTCAAGTTCAAAACGGTGCGCAACGTTTTGCTACGGTTTCCGGGTTGAACGTCATGTTTTCTGGAAACGGCGTGCACCGGTGTGCAATGGGGTTTGAGATGCGTTTTCTCTTGTTTGGTGGGTGTGTCAGAACTGCAGTCCAATCAGCAGCAACATGTGCATAAAGCACGCGGTATTAAAGTGAACTCGCACAATGGGTTCAAGGAAAGTAATTTACAAATGTGTTCGATGCAGCTCGGTATACGCAACAACTCTGAGGATATTAGAAGACATGTTTGTCGTAAGTTTTATTGTAAAAATGTAGGATATCAACATAATGATGTAGTTGTTTATATTTTTAGCTTCATTGCAAGTGTATGACATTTGGTATAGAAATAAACAATGGTAATTAAGTGCTTTTCCTAAAAATGAGAAAGAAAATACAGGGTATTAAAACAGTATGAACTACAAATAAAGCCCGTATGTGAGGCTAAATAGATGTGTTTTAGTCTGAATTAGGTAAGATGTGTGCTTCCATTTCAGTTTCCACAAATCCCTTCACTCAATTGGGATGTTCTCTTGTGTTCTGGGCGGCAAGTGCAGTAACTGTAACATTGGGCATATTTTGTAGTATTAAACACATATTTATACCGACTTCATCAGGCTCCGAATATTCTTCACAAAGAACACAAAGAATGGCCTTCTCAGCTGCCATAGTTGCTCTTGCGTCATCAGAACAGTGCGTTCAACGCATCACCGTTTCTGTTTAAAAAACGTTGTGCAACATTTTGTCGGGGCTGAACGCACCCCTGTTCACAGTGTTCCCGCTCCTCATTTGTGTTCATGTATACCACGCCCCTTGTTATCTTGTTTAGCTTGTTTGGCCTTGTATTTAAGCCCTGTGTTTTAGTCCAGTCCTTGTGAGTTCTTGTGTTGTTACTGTTGATGTTGGATGCCCTGTTCCTGTTCCTAGTCTGAGTCTTTGTGAAGTTTTCAGTTTATTGAATAAAGTGTGCTGCATGTGGATCCTGCTTCTTCCTTGCTTCAACCACATTGTGACAGTTACGCCAGAGGTGGTGACAAGTGACTGTCTTTCTATCATTCATTCAGCCAATTCGCTCAATGACACAATTATTTATGCATGAAACAAGTGGCTGTCTTTATGAACGAGTCCTTGTTTTTGAACAAATGATTCAATGACTCTCTCATAATGACAGTTTTTGCACCTTTTTTGTACCTGTTGTTTACTGATTCATTCTGGCATAAAAAATGGTGATTGTGTCATTGACCAGCTTTTTCAAAAACACTGATTTATTAAGGAATATCCATACTTCACATTATAGTGTTTTGATACTAACATTCACTTGTAGCATTTAAAATGATTGATTTTAGTATTTTATTTTTAATTTATTTAGATTAAATAGCATAGCGTTTTAATATCAGACTTTAACTAGCCATAGGATGAAAATAATATCGTCGTACTCTATTATTTGCATTTAGCTTGTTTTTTCCTACTCTCTATGAGGATGGATTGTTTGGATCCATGACAGATTAGCTGAGAACCACTAGTTTAGAAAAAACTGAGCTATGGCACACTACTGAAAAATGTAGTTAATTTAGTTGTGACGCTACTTTTAGTTTGTTAACCCCCCCAAAAAAACAGTTTTGTCTAAGCAGTCACATTTGGAACAAAGAGCTTTTGAAAAGATGTGTGGAATATCAAAGAATGTGTGTTGAAACGTGTGCTTGTGCCCTGAAATTAATGTTTCCTCCTCTGAGCTCCACATCCACTAGGTCGTAATCATCTCCTCTAATGTCATTCCTCACACCGGGCCCATGCAGAAATAATTACAAAATGGAGGTGCAATTTTCAGACTGCGATACTGAGAAAAGTGGCACATAAGGCCTCGGAAATGAAAACAAGATAGACTGTAGATTCCAACGAGTACCCGTTGCCATTTTCTGGATCCCAAATTGTATTTCTCTTGACAAATATGGTTTTTGGTTGCTTAAGCTTAACTTAAAAGACTTCAACCGGGTCTGTCGAACAGCAGGCGATAGACACAGAGAGAATTTTCCAAAGACATCAGCACCACCATGTCACCATGAACCATAGAGGTCCAAAGCCTTTTTCTCAGCCCTCTCACCCCTGCTGGAGAGAGAGCTTTGATGAAGGGCTCGCGCATCAGTTTGTTTTAAGTGGGAGTGTGTTAGGCAGACTCCAGGTCCTGCCTCTGTAGTTGTGCAGACGCCCTGGGTAATCAGGCCTGTGAAATGTGTTTTCACTGCTGATTATAGAGCAGCGGAGTGCACACGGCCTGTGCACCACTGGAAATGATCTGGTCAGTGAGACAAATTGAGATAAACACTGTATATACTGTAAAACAGCTTACTACCAGTGTGAAAAGGGAAGCTTCATTCAGAACATATAGAGCTTGAGAGCTTAAACCACCCCATTATTTATCTGCATTAACCAAACAAAGGATTGTGAGAATATGGAAGGAGGATAAAAAAAAAAAAATTATTTCCAAAAATGAACCTCTGAATGAAAATGGCCCTTTGATGGGACACTGGCTAAGTGCCATCATTCAAGCATATACTGTTCAGTCTACAGTATCTTAGACTGTGTTCACACTGCAGTGGCTTAATGCTCAAATCCGATTTTTTGAAAAAATGCTATTTTTTTGCAAGGCGTTCACATTTCCAATTAAATGCGACCTTTTTTGATCTCCTGTGTGAACGTGAAATGACCCAGAAGTGACCCGCATGCGCAGAAGAGTACTCAACGGTCAACGACGTCACTTGTTTGCGGAAGTAGCTAAACATGAATGTCAACAGTGGAGCTCGTTTAGCAATATTAAAGTTATTTGTGTGGGTGCCGAGTCGCAGCCAGGAGTGGTGGGAGACTGATGTGAGTGGCTTCACTAATACAGAATTCATCAGTAACTTCCGAATGACCAGATCCACCTTCGATTATGTTTGAGCACCTTCGATTAACTCTGTCACGGGAAGAGACACGTCTGCTGCGGACCATAACAGCGCAACGCGTTAGAGTGTAGTGGCTAGCTACAGGTGCGTGCTATCGTACGATAGCTAACTTGTTTATCTTCTCATTCCCGCCTACTTCAACGCAGAATTATGACGTTTGTCGCATATCAATGGCGTGCGGGTCGGATACATGTGACCTGGCCGTTCAGATTGAGGTCGCATTTCAAAAGATCGGATACATATCGGATTTGGACCACATACCCAAGTGGCCTGGGTCGCATTTGAAAAGATTGGATCTGTGTCGTTCAGACTGTCATGAAAAGATCAGATACAGGTCGCATAGGGGCAAAAAAATCGGAATTGGGTCGTTTCAGCCTGCAGTGTGAACGTAGCCTTAGAGAGCTGGAGTAAAGGCTAATAGATTCTCTCTTTTTTTGTTGCTGCATTAACAATTAATTAAGTACACACACGCTTTTATCATTCAGATTCTTTATCCGTATATTTAACTATTTATTTATTTCTATTGTTTGAAACGGAGTTTCATTTTATAGTCTTCTTTAGAAATAAATATTATAAGATTAAAATTAAATTAAACTGAAAATATAACAAATCTTGAAATATATTAAAATTAATAAATTGTACATACTATTGTGTGTTGTGTGTGTGTGTGTGTGTGTGTGTGTGATTATATCACTTAAAAATCATTTGAGATACATTGTGTTAACATTATACATTATCTGTTGCATACATTAAAGCTGCTGTCCGGCGTTTTTCCTCTTTGTCGCCATCTCTGTTCGAAATCTGCAATTATAGCCTTTTCTTACAGCACTTGATATAAACTTATCAATTTGATGGCAGATCCAGAAAGGTTCAAACGACAGTCACCAGTGACAACTGGAGATTCACCCGCTGTAAAATGCAAAAGACTTCCGAGTGGCTACAGAAAATAAGAGACTGCAACCGGGCCCATGCGAAAACAAGGATAAATTTCGGAAGGGCATTAAATGTAGTCACGCAATGCTGATGTTGTTAACATTAACAATTTGAGAACAAAGGATAGTTTGCGCGGTTTGACGTGATATGATAATCGATCGTTAAAGGGTCACTTCACCCATTTCAACATTAATCTTTATTGAAAGTGGGTCATATATGTAGTCGAAATGTAAAAGAAATTTTGAATTTGATGCCCTCTTGACCGAGAAAAGACAGAAAATAACTTTAGTGCGCATTTGTATGCAAGACAACAACTCCCACAATGCACCACATTGCACAGCTCCGCAAGCCACTCCCACTAATCCAGAACAGCGCAAACATCAGAGAAATCACTTTTCCGTCTACAAGGCTAACGTTAGCTGCCACCAGAGTTAGAAATTCATTTCACACAAAATTTCTAGTTAGTTGGCTGTGGCGAGCAGGACGAGGGCGAGGGATGTGATAGGACAGCGCGAGGCCGGTGGCGCGAGTGATAATGAACGACAGCTGTGAGACGCACCGGTCTCTCTCGCGTCTCTCACCGAGGAGCGGACGCATAAAACGAGGAGCGACGACAGGGCAGATCGAGAGAGGAACAGGCCTGATTTTATGTTGTGTTTTGTTTCTGTTGTGTGTGGCCAGCAGTGAGGGGCTGCTCGCTTATATTTTTGTTTTGTATTTGTTTATTTTACTATTAAAATGTTTAAATGTTTGCCGGTTCCCGCCTCATTCTTCCCACAACAACGAACCCGTTACATTGGCAAACTCATTAGTGAATTACTCCTCGTTTGTATTTCTTTCTATATGGTGAATTATTGCATGATGATGATAAAGTTACCTGGATGTTCAGTCAGAACATATGCGGTGCGAAACTTGGATGGATCACAACACAAACGTCCGTGTGCTCGTCTGATTCAGAGGTTTCGTCCAGGTGATATTGCGATCGTTGAAATTCTCTGCAGCAGACGGACTCTATCTGTGTCCGTAGCGCACAGCGAGAGCCGAGAGCACGACATGTAGGCACCAGCAGTCCGCCCAGCTCGAGCCAGTCCGGGCTTCTCGTCTGCGCCGGGCTGGTCTCCTGCGGCGGCCGCTGCCGCAGCCGACGCCGCCGCCTCTTGTTCCTCCATCAGCCTCAGCTGCTCTTCGCTATATTGTGGCTCGTATAAATAGCCACGAACATCAGTTTCGAGCAAAAGATTTTCAAAATCCTCGTCTTCCATATCGTGTGTCGTAAATTCAGGCATTATGGTAAATCTAACTCCTTGAGCGCTTGTTAGCTTAGCTTGCTGTCTTCCAAGCAAGATGGCGGATTAATAGTTTAGTTTCTTCAGGTTTAGTCCCACCCACTGATCTGTAATAGGCCGGTGGGGTGAGTGGGTCCCACGCCCTTGAATAATAATGAGCTAAAGGCTGTAGTTTTCTTAATATGCAATGAAATTTATCTTCCGTCCTATCGTGACGCAAAATGACGATATTTACGTCACGATAGGACGGAAGTAAAACACTTAAATCCTTTTTTCTCCCATCTCAGAAAAAAAACAAGCAAAATTCCACCATCATTATAATATATGACTGGGTTTCTAACAATACAAACCTTAATGCAAATGGGTGAAGTGACCCTTTAAATTTAATCAGCGTGATTTACTGCAATGCTTTTTTTCCCTTAGTTGGTCCAAACAAAAGTGAATGTTGTTCAGATGACATTTTCCGGTGAAAATTCTTATGTTGGTCATACTTCCAAAAAGTAGAATCTGTGATTCCGAATGACAGTATACACACCACGCGGTGACTGACAGCCACACACTCTCCTCAAAACATTGTGTTCATCCGCGCTGTGCCGTGCCGAGGCACAACCCACATAAAGTTGATAATTCTGCGAATAATTGCAATTGCAGTTTTCGAACAGAGATGGCGACAAAGAGGAAAAACTACGGACTGCAGCTTTAATTAGCATATTGTGAAATTAAATTAAATGTTTTAAGTAATTTGGCTGCTCTAGAAAACATATAATTATTAGAATGTAACTGGGAATCCGTTATCAATTGCATTTCCTAATGTTGTGTTCCTTGCACAGTTGTTCTATCAGGTGTTATATTAGGAAGATGGCCGTTTAGAGGATTGTCTCCCTGGTAGCAGCTGCGAAAAGCTCTTTGCCGTGATAGTTTCTGTTTTTCCACTTGGCGAGTTTAATGACAGGAGAGTCTCCGGAGTGCAGCAGATCAGGGAACAAGGGAACGAGCTGCTCCCGTAAAGGATGCCATGAACTTAAACATCCTTGTCCTGCAATAACATTAAATTGTCTGGTTTACATAATCCACAGCTCCTGCTCAAGCACTCTCTGTTCTCTGACTCAGCATGGTTGCGGAGGTGTATGAAATAGCACCCATCCTGAAAACAATCTTATTGTCAATTTACATGTAAATAATATGCTGATGCTGATCCCTTAAAGGGCACGTCAACATTATTTTATAGATTCAAATAACCAATGTACCTCGCCTCATTTGTAAGTTAGTAGCTTGCTTTTAGGAAGATGTAACAGTGTTGCTGTTTTTTTTTTTTTTTTATCTTTCAGAATATATTTTCCAGTAAGAGAGGTTTAAGATTATCATCAGCGCCACCTACCCATGATGCTTTGTTTTGTGGGAATTTGACAGCTCCCCTAGGGACTTTCATGCCATATTAATGGTAAGAAATATGGTGACTTCCACTGTAATTACAAAAGCACTGCAGGCAGACATTGTGTGTCGTAATTCACCCACTTCCCTTCATGTTTGCACTGCAGGGCGGAGAATGGCAGTATCTATTTCATCAATGTCTTAATTCTTATCTTCCTCATTAAACATGTGTCGCACATTGCGGCTGGACCGGTCCACCGATGAAAATTGAACTTGGAACGAAACTCAACTGTACCTGCAATTACCTTTTGTTAAAGGCACAATCTGCCGGTAAAGTTTTACACTATAAACACTATAAAAACAACCCTGTTAAATTTGTTTTAATAAAGGCAGCTGTGGTTGCCAGAAATTCACTGTAATAAAAAATCCCCTCAAAAAACACTTTTTATAATTTATGATGTTGATCATTATTATTATCATCAATTGTTATAAATTGATATGTAAATATATTATCATGTTATATACATGTGATATTTGACCATATAGATGGTAAACTATCTTAAATGTAACAATTGAAAAGGTTAATACATACCGTACTTGGAATTGGAGCGTCAGTGTGAGTTCCTGTGTTGTCTGACAGTGCAAGTCCACAGAATACGCTTTGGATTTGAGGAGAAACCCTAGTTCTCAAAAGTGATAGAACAAAGTTTCAAGTTGAGATTGAGATGGATGGAAAGTACTTATTCAGCACAAGTTTCATTTTGCTTTACAATGTCTTCCCAACACTCTCTCTTTCCTGTTCCTCTCCAATCTATAAATAGCCCAATATCCTAACTTTCCAAACTGTTTGGGTAAAGGAATATTTGGACAAAAATGTCAATTTTGTCATCATTTCTATCATCATTTGCTCCATTAAAATGTTCTCCTGTGTCTCTGCACCAAGAGTAAATGCCAATGACCAAGGGAAAGATTTCTGTAATGTCTTAAATGTCTGTTTCTTCTATAAAGTTGCAATGTCAGCAGACTTTCATTGTATGCTAATATTATTTCTATGTTAATTTTTGTCCTTTTTGGTGCTTGACAGATCCTGAATGATATCTCCTTTTGTATTCCACATAAGTGTTTGGAACATAATGAGGGTGAGTAAATGATGCCAGAATTTTCATTTTTGGCTGAACTATTCCTAACTTATCCATTTTTGCTTTCGCTAAACAGTTTTCCTTTTGATGAAGACACTAGCAGCATTGATGTACACAATCAGAGCTGCTTCCGGCCTCATTTCCATCTCAAAACACTGGTGTGACCAAACCTCTGGGGAGAAAACGCAGCACTGATGTCTTTCATGTTCCAAGCCCGAGGATTCTCATTTTCCTCTGGATCTGTGATGAGAAGCACGCAGAAGTGTGTAAAGAAGGTTAGGCTGATGGCTTTTTTTTTTCTTGCAGATATGCACTGATCTGTTTACTTCTCTATTTTGTGCCTCAAATGTTTTTAACTCTCACCAGCAGGTCTCATTTGCTTTGAAGTGACAGGGGGGAGGGGATGCCTCACAGCTCTCGTGTTTAAAATCTTCAACCGTATGTTGAAATAATTATTGATTATATTGGCATAATTTTGAGGTGAACCATTATCATTTATTTTGCTTATACATGTTATGACTCTTGTTTTGTGCCCTTGTAAAAATGTAACTTTTGTGAGCTTTGTAAATGCCAGTACCAGCAGGCTTACATCAGCTCCAAAACACTTTTTTAATCAAAACAGTTTTTGATATAAAACGCTATAGCCATGCCACATAACAAAAATAAAAACAATGTACTTTTAAGTAAATAAGTAACACCAGACTTTTGTAGTTGGTCCAAAAAAAATTTATTTGTTGAATTTGCTCCTGTAAAAAAATGACAAATAAAAATAAATATATATATATATATATAATTTATTTGTGTATAATAAAAAAATATATATATATAGCACAGATATATATGCATTATTTATGTATATATATATATATATTTTGTTCTTCTCTTTTTTCATGGCCATATTATCAAGTATTTCGTACCAAAGAGTAATTAAGCTGAATGAACCCTGCTGAAAATCTTAATCCAGCCTGGTTTGCATGGTCTTAGTTGTTTTCCCAGCCTGGTCAGGCCGGTCTGTTGGCAGGTTTGGGGCTGAGAAACTAGCTGGATGGCCAGTTAAGCAGCTAAACATGAGCTTGGTCAGGCTGGGATACCAATTTAAACAATAGCTAAGAGCAGCAAACCAGTTTAGGCTGGTTTAAGCTGCATTTTAAGTAAAACTGATAGCAATACCACTCGAATAGGTCTGTTCCAAAACCTAGTAAGCTGTCATTCTGTTTGCTGCCTTAGGCAGCTCCCTTTCTAATACAGCATCCTAACCATCATGGAACCTCAAGTTGGAGAAGATATGCAGCAACTCTATACATCATACAAATAGAGCTTTGTACATCTCGCAATTTATTTTAGTAGAGTTTTACATTAGTGTGATGATGACAAGCTAATATACTCTAACAAGCACAAATGTACATTGATACATCTAATGATGCTTTAGATTTTGGCCAAAACGAGGTATTTTAGGAGGCAGCATTTTCAACAGCCTTCACACGCCTCTGATGCTATAGAATGCTGCCTACGTAGGCAGCTCACTAGTTTTAGAACAAAGCAAATGACTTGCCATGCAGTAGGTAATGAGGCACTCTTTTACGCACAGTACTTACCAGTTGCTAAAAAAAAACAATGTCAACAAAGCATATTTCTGAAGTGACTCAGAGTACATCTCATCTAATTTGTATGTTTATCCTTAGTCAGTCTTATAATTTCCAGCCCTCATCAATGCAGTACCAAGGTAGGATTCATTGTGTCGTATTTTGTAGACTTGTAGTCGAGACCGCCTAAACCGAGACCAAGACACTACCAAGACCAGATGGTATCGAGACCAAGACAAGACCAAGACCAAGACCAAGACAGACCAAGTCGAGACTAAGACCAAGTCGAGACTAAGACCGAGACCAAGTCGAGACCGGAGGGGAAAAAAACATTAGTGTTGAAGCTAAGCAATAACTTGTCAAATGTTGTTTTGCATTTGCCTGCCTATCTCTGCTGATTTCGAAGTCTCCAAATGAATCCATTCTGCAACTTTTAAATACATAATTATATTTTTAAAAAACGAAATTATAGGCTTAAGTAAGTGCAGGATCCGAAAGTTGGTCGTTTTTGTCGCTATGGTTACACACACACACACACACACACACACACACACACACACCGTTGGCGGTGCGCTCAAAGTCAGTTGTGCAGTTACCCAAAATCTCCTGAATGAAGGTAAAACCCATCATGTCACTGATATGTGTTTTACTAAATATTAATATATCAAAAACTGTACATGATATGTGTTGTTTTAAATCAAGTGATCAAAGTGCTCGTTGCCGCTGCGATCAGTGGCGCGGATACAGTGTTTTCTCGCGTGGCTCGCGTGCACCGCACTGTCTTCACTCGGACGCGCGCTTCAATACGTTGCGGATATCGTCGTGGATATTGTAGTATTGTATTGCTCAATCCCCTGACCACTATGTCGGTCTGAGACAGCGAGACCTAGACAAGACCGAGAGGTCCGAGACCAAGACAAGACCAACACCAAAGACCGTCAAGGCCGTGACAAGACCGAGACCACGTAAAAGTGGTCTCGAGACCGGTCTCGAGGCCAAGACCGGTCTCGAGACATACATCACTAGTATTTTGTGAGCCATCCAATAGCCGTTTGCTGGCTTTAAACTTTTACAGAGAGGATAAAAAATAACCATGACACACACTTTAAAGCTCAACATCTAAACTTAGGACTAAATTGTAGATGTAAAAAACAGAAAGAACAAAGATGTGTGTTGAAGTCTTTTTATTTCCTATAGGGAAAAATTAGGTAAGAAGATTTTTAACAGCTAAAGCACCATTAAACTCGACTAGCTCACAACCATCCTGAAAGCAAAAGAGCTGGTTTCTGAGAAATGTGAAAAGAGTGATGAACGGATGGAAAGATGTACTGACAGGAGAAGGATGAAGAGATAAAAGGAAGTAGAGAGAGATTTAGGTGCACGTCAGGAATGTCAAGCACGATGAATGTCATGGGAGTCTCTGCTGTCCCTCAGAGTCACTCTACAATTGCTCTATCGTGGCGCAGGAACCGTAGGCGCCATTTACATGCTAGTTTAGCTCTGCCAATTCAATCATGCCATGATGAACATGAGAATGGAGCCCTGTCAGGATCCATTACATGAGGGACGGTTGAAATCGGGACGAGTTAAGCAGGGTCCTGGGTTTTGCATCGCAATTGACGCTGATACAGTAAGTCTGCGGTTCCTCTGGTCTGGTTGCTCACACAGGAAGAAGTGGACCAGCTGTATAAATCAGAATTCAAAGGAAGGGGGCTGGGGGAGGATGCTGGCAGCCAGACTGAAGAGGGGCCCAAAAAAAGTCCTGCTGTCAAACAGCTCATTCATCAAACGCAGAGAGGGTGGCCTCAACCGGAGGCCCAGCCGGCCTGTCCTTCTCTCCTATGTTGGGGAACACTTTGGCCTGGGCTCATTTTAGCTGGAGAAGGTGTTAATTAAACTACCCAGAACAGTCTGAATGTGAGAGAGTCGAGCGTAGAAGCAGTGAATCTTGCTGGGCTCCTCTCAAAGCCCCTGCTGTGTGTTGGATGTGTGATCCTGGCACTGCGCAATCCTCTCAGCCTAAAGTTGTTTGATGGCCCACACCTGCCACCTCAGCCATGCTGATCTTGGGCAGTTGGATCTGTTTATCGTGGCATTAGAGACTTGTTAGTGACTCATAGCTTTACTCACTAAGTACTTTAACTTTTGTTCAAAGACCTTTTATAGTCAATTAAAGAAAAAAATGCTAATTCTGTCATCATTTATTCACTCTCGTGTAGTTCCATATCTGTATGTCTGGCTTTCCCAAAATGTGAATTTACAATGAAAATAAATCAGAACTGGGGCCTGATTCAATGCATTTCTGGACATCCATCCTAGTTTTCCTTTATGCAGTAATGAGAGAAGTAACCATTTTCAATCAATAGATGAATTTTGGTCACACCTTTTTCTATGAATCTTTTGATCCAAAATCTGTAAACTTGATTAATCCACACATCTCAATGATCTCACTAACTTGAACAGCTCACTGGAAGGAAAATGATCCATGAATCACAACTTAAATTTAGGGTTGTATCTAACAAAGCTATCACGACTTAAAACTATCGGCACAGACTTTTGTGGACCAATACTGAAAAATCAAACACCAGTCGCCATAACCAAAGACTTTATTTATGTTAAAATCCCGTTGCAAAGCATGCTGGGTAATGTGTGATGTTGCTTTTATGGTGCTTTAGTGTCCATTTATTGTACTTGATATAATTCCAAAAAATGTCTTCTTTTTTGATTCACATAATCAAATGACATGAAGGTGAGTAAATGATGACACTATTTTCATTTTTGGATAAACTATCCCTTTGAGTTTAGATCCAAGAAAAAAAAGTATTTTGTTAAACTGAAAAGTGCCAATAACATTGTTGGTGTATAGGGTCACATTTCTCTTGAAATAAATGACATCACGTTTTCTGAGTGGCATGCATAAGTGCGGTCATATTTGAGGGTAAAAGTTTAGATTAAATGGTGTATTTTTATGCAAAATACGCATTTTGGAGCCCTGGTATCTGTTACTGATACCACAGGAATGATGAGACCAAAGAAACCGCAATAGCATTTTTTCTACTCACTGGAGGCTATGGAGGAAATGATCCAAATCACTGTGAATGCAAACCTGAAAGCAACATATTAGTCTCCTAATCTAAACAATGCTTGTAAATGGAGGTAATGTTCTCCTTTGTATTGCGATAGAAATTGATATGAAAACACATGACATCAGCATCAAAGCTTCTGATGCAATCCTGAGTAACAGACATTCTGCGTCTTCTTGTCCACCATGCTCCAAATACACAGATCAAGCTCCTAAAAGAGACTGCAGATTTGCCCCCACTGCCTTTGTCGAAGTTTTAGGATAAATTTGAACCGACAGCTCCACTGCAGGGATAAATAATGTAACCGCATTTCGGGACATCATTAAGAGTAATGTTTCACTTTCGGTCCCCTAAAATCCCTTTCACACATTTGAATAATAAACGGCTTTGTGGATTAATCTGAAAGTTCAACCTGAAGTCAAACTTGAGCTGCTTCCAGCACGCTCAGATTAAAACCCGAGGCCTGCCGCAGGATGAACGCGCATCGAGCCCATTTTTCACTCGTTAAGCAGTTCGGCTTCTCCTCTTCCTTCCCGCCACGAACTGGAGAGATTTAAGCGCCGTGCAAAATAAAACACATGATGAATTAGAGGACCACTGTCCTTGTGTGATAGATTAAACTGCAGCGAGGAGCACACGTGTGAGAGCGTGTCCTCCAGTGTCTGCTGCGTCTCTCCTCGTGCTCTGCTATATACCGGCATCAAGCTGACAGATCACCTGTCTGCCGGTGTGCTGGAGGGGTCTCTTCCTGACCGACACAAGGTCGTTCAGTCACTCAGAGAGTTTGGACGGCCTGCCTGCCGCATTAGTCAGCATTTTCCCGCCACTCCCCATTCTCTCTGACTAATTTGGGCTTTATAAATGGAACGAGCTCCGAGCACATTGAGACATAAACATGATCATTACTTTGAAGTATGAGCAGTCAAATGGACAGACCCACATGCTCTATCCATTGTCAGTGAACTTTCGGAGTCGTCCTCCACGGTTTTAAATGAAGCCTTTTGAACACATAGACAGTGTTGGAGAGTTAGTGAAATAGCAACTTTATTTAGTGTACTGAATCGTTTTGTTCAAAAACTGCTTCACTAATTCAGTGAATCGCTGCAAGGCATTAATGGTGGTATTGCAATTTTCAGTTAGGTCCTGCTGTATCACTAGACTTGACTAGAAAAAATGAGAGTGTTTTAGTTGGATTAGTGTGTATGTTATGCATATGTATTTGTTCATGTTTAATGCTGTCTAGATGAACGGTAGCCTATTGATATTTTTGATATTGTGTCGAGTGGTATTCTTACATTATAATATCTTTGATCTAGTCAAATAATCTAATAGAGAACTGTAAGCATCTGAAAACTTAATTATTATTGAAAATGTAATATTTATTATAGTGTGTGACTTCTGTAAGGCTTATACGTTTATTAATGAACTGCATAAATAAGTTTATTATATAAGTTTATATATTAACTGATAATATTTATTACCCAAATGCAATGTAAGTCACTTAGACAAAAGCACCTGCCATGTGCATAATGATAGATCATGTTCTGTACGAAAACAGAAAAAAAAGAAAACCAGAGTACTAAAAGCTAAATGGCTTTCAGAAATCGCAGAAATGTTCCATTTATTAGAGGTATTGGTATTGAAATCAGTGATATTGCCCCTGATTCCTAATGTTGGCAATTGATCCTTATTGGTTGTTTTTTTTACTAAGTACTGCTTTGTCTGGAAAATAAAACTGTATTATGTCATGGAAAACATTATAAATCTGACGGAAAAATACATTTTCATACTTGTATATACATAAACAAGTATGAAAATGTATCATAAACAAGTATGAAAATGTATTTTTCCGTCAGATTTATAATGTTTTCCATGACATAATACAGTTTTATTTTCCAGACAAAGCAGTACTTAGTAAAAAAATAAACCAATAAGGATCAATTGCCAACATTAGGAATCAGGGGCAATATCACTGATTTCAATACCAATACCTCTAATAAATGGAACATTTCTGCGATTTCTGAAAGCCATTTAGCTTTTAGTACTCTGGTTTTCTTTTTTTCTGTTTTCGTACAGAACATGATCTATCATTATGCACATGGCAGGTGCTTTTGTCTAAGTGACTTACATTGCATTTGGGTAATAAATATTATCAGTTAATATATAAACTTATATAATAAACTTATTTATGCAGTTCATTATAAAAGTATATTGTTGGAGTAAATAGCTCATTAGCAATATTGTTGGCTAAAATGTTAACAAAATTGGGTTTCACTTTATTTTGATGGTCTATTTAAAGGGATACTTCACCTCTGGAAAGATGAATGTGTATTTAAAATGGGTCATTTATGTAGAAGAAATGTGAAATTATTTTTGAATTTGGAGCTTTCTAGACAGAAAAGCCAGAAAATGTATTTTTGGCATATGTGGATGAAAGACAACAACTCCCAGAATGCACTTGCTTCGCTGCCCTAGGAGGCCACGACTACCGGTAACAGAGCGCAGTAGTTAAACAACAAGTCTAGGCTACTAGTGAGTCTCCGTGATGAGTCTGCCCGAAAATGTGTTTCGAGATCGCCCAAAATGTCCGGGATTCGGCTTTTGCGTTCTACAGTCGCCATTCATTATGTTTACTGTGGCGAGCAGGACGAGTGAGGGTCGCGGGAGAACGGCGCGAGGCCGGTGGCGTGATTACCGATGAGCGACACCTGTCTCGTATCTCTCACGGAGGAGCGGGAATTTTCTTAGCAATGTTAAAATGCACATCAACCGATCACTTGTTTAGCGTTCATGTAAACACTACATTCAGATTCACCAATCGGAATGAATTCAGTTATATTGAAACAAAAGGTGTGCATGTAAACAATGAATGGCGACTGGCGACTGCAGAAAGCAAAAGCTGAATCCCGGACATCGATGGCCGGACATGTCCGGGAAAAAGAAGATGGTAACCCCTACTACTCAGCTTTCTCCACAGAACAAGAGATCCCACCCTCTATGGGCGGGTTGAGAACATGCGGAACAGCCCCTACTGCTGGCTGTAGTCTTTAGCCTCTGGCCAAAAAATCCTCCGATGACGCAAAATGACGATTTTTGCGTCATCGGAGGATTTTTTCCAGACAAAAAATACATAAATCTCTCGTCTCAGGGGGATATGAGGGTGGAAAGCATGGTAATTCGAAAATACTACAGGTTTTCTACTAATACAAAGCTTAATGCTAAATCCTGAAGTATCCCTTCTATTTAACACATTCTGTTGACTATAAGTAATGTTGCACCTATATGTCTACTAACTCTCATTAGAGTATTAGTAGAATATTAGTAGACTTGTAGAGTTAGGGTTAGAATAAGTTGATATAGTAGCAAAGTTACATATAGTCAGTAGAATGTTTGTTGGAGGACCATCACAGCACAGTCTTATACTCTAATGCAAAGTTACTAATAGTTAGTAGAATGTTCAAAAGGGACCATCAAAATAAAGTGTTACCAGAAATTGTAAACTTATTGTATAGGCACTTGATTGACTGAACTGTAGACTGTCTGCTGTAAATTATGAGTAGCTTGTAGGAAGCTTCAGTTTCAGAATAACTCCCTATATACCGTCATGCAGTAAGAAATGCTCTTCCATGACCTGCAGTGTTGTTAGTAGACACGGTCCTGCTGCCAGAAGAGTCAACAGAGCTTCCGCAGGGTAAGGCAACTCCTCTTCCCCTGCTTCCTGTTGGGCTGGCCAATTTCCGGTAACTGTATTTGGACCTAGATTATTCTCTGTTAATGTTGGCAGAGCTTCAAACAGTTCTCTCAATACTAAATGTCGGTAAAGCCATTGGATGAAGTTATTTACAGAGCCATCCACAGCGGCTTCTGTATCAAGCCAGACAGGAAGTTGTATCTGTAAAGGAAAGCGAGATGCACTTTTACGCCTCAGAGGGCAGCACGTTTCCACAAAATGTTTTGGGAGTGGGTCGTAAATGTCAGACATTATTATAGAGAGCCAAAATTAACTTGGACTGAACAAAAAGGTCCGAGCTAATTCATATGTTGATCATATTCCAGTTGTTGACATTATATTTTACAGAACAGAATTGTCACTTGTAAATTCGGGCTAGTGCTCTGTTGCCAGTGAAAATCATTCTACATTGTTGTAAATTCTGCTGATTTGTCACAAAGATAATGTAGCTGGCTAACATATGAGGTTTTGTCAAAATTACTAGAATGGTCTTGTATTAAAAAAAAATATATATACCGTTAAAAAATTGGGGGGGTTTAAGATAAGCTTTAAAATTGGCAAAGTATTTATTCTCTTCACATTGTGTTGCCCTTCACAGTTTATGTCCTTGCGCTCTTTTTCTCTCTCGGCTTTGATCTATCTAAATGCAAGGTCTGACCAAACTGTTACAATAGTAAGTAAACCCATAAAATTAACTTAAAAAAGTGAAGAAACCCATTACCTTAAAATTAAGTCATTTGAATAAAAAAAATGTCAATTAAGCATGAAGATTATTACTTCATTTAAGTTAAGTCAACTGATCCCTTTTTACAGTGTAACATTTAGAAAAAATGTGTTTAACTTTTTATCAATTTAATGAAAAGAAGTGTCGTTTGAATGGTAGTGTAAATAACATTTCTAACATATATAAAAAAAATACATTGCTAAAAATAAAAATGTATCATTCTTTTGTGGTGGGGTCACTGAAAAACTGCACCCACTGTAGCAAAAATAAAAATAAAATCGATTTTTTTGACATAAAAAAAAAAGAGTAGTCTGAGTCAGCCAGCTCTTTTTTTTATAGGTATCAAGAGAGCTGCTCCTTCTTGCTCAATTGTATACCTGATTGTTGACTTGTTGAAAGTCAAGGGTGGATGTAGCATATCTGAGACTGTTTTTACTCCTGTATACCTAAAGAATGTAAAAGCCATTAATGGCTGAAGTTAGTTCTTTATCCAATTTAATACATGTTATGAATGTACAGGAATTCAGACACAGCCTATACATGTGAGCTGAACAATGAAAATCATTACTTGTAAGAGTCGCATGAATCGTGCATAGAGCACATATTGATTTATTGACACTGGAGAAAATTGCTGTCATGTACATGTACACCCACAGGGGACTAATGGAGGTTAGTTACAGATCTGGCATGCTGGCTGAAAAATGAAGGATGTGATGTCAGGGCTGTATGTGAACCAGGAACTGTGGTGTTACAAAGGTCACAGTCTTGCCCTGCACTAGAGTAAGTAAAATGCCTCCAGAGGTATTGTCTGTGAGATTGGGATTGGTTAAAATGATTATTGTGTGACAGTAGATTTAATTTATCCTTTCATCTTCTTCACTTGTTTCTCTCTCTCTCCCTCACTTTCTCCATCTCTGTATTTTGGTCAGTATTGTGGTTACTCTAAATTCCTCTTCATCTTTTACTCCGTATTGTCTTCCCGAAAATGTTCCTGCTACTCATGGCTTTTTTGGCTCCCCATGAAAGCATGAATGTTAGATACCTTACTCACTTCCTGAAGAGCATGCAGCATGAAATGACCGAACTCCAGTGCTAATTTCCCATGAAGCGTCGTGCACATGCTCACGCCTTGATGCACTTGAGAGCTGGGTTATTAGTGAACTAAAATGAAAAGCATAAAACATTATTTTGTTACTTGAAAAAAAATAAACGTTAGCTCAAAATAAAACGTTTAAAAACAACATACACTGTAAAAAAAATGTCATTTTTATAGGAAAATACTGGCAGATGTGGTTGGCAGAATAATTTAGTAAAAATACAGTAAAAATGTAAACACATTTACAGAACACATGGTAAATTTAACAGTTTAAAACTAGCCATCCATCCATCCATCTTTTTCCGTTTATCCGGGGCTGGGTCGCGGGGGCAGCAGCCTAAGCAGAGATGCCCAGACTTCCCTCTCCCTGGACACTTCCTCCAGCTCTTCCGGGGGGACACCGAGGCGTTCCCAGGCCAGCCGGGAGACATAGTCTCTCCAGCGTGTCCTAGGTCTTCCCCGGGGTCTCCTCCCAGTGGGACGTGCCCGGAACACCTCCCCGGGGAGGCGTCCAGGAGGCATCCGAAACAGATGCCCGAGCCACCTCAGCTGACCCCTCTCGATGTGGAGGAGCAGCGGCTCTACTCTGAGCTCCTCCCGAGTGACCGAGCTTCTCACCCTATCTCTAAGGGATCGCCCAGCCACCCTGCGGAGAAAGCTCATTTCGGCCGCCTGTATCCGGGATCTTGTCCTTTCGGTCATGACCCAAAGCTCATGACCATAGGTGAGAGTAGGAACGTAGATTGACCGGTAAATCGAGAGCTTTGCCTTACGGCTCAGCTCTTTCTTCACCACAACAGACCGGTACATCGACCGCATTACTGCAGAAGCTGCACCGATCCGTCTGTCAATCTCCCGTTCCATCCTTCCCTCACTCGTGAACAAAACCCCAAGATACTTAAACTCCTCCACTTGAGGAAGGATCTCTCCACCAACCTGAAGTGAGCAAGCCGCCCTTTTCCGACTGAGGACCATGGCCTCGGATTTGGAGGCGCTGATTCTCATCCCAGCCGCTTCACACTCGGCTGCAAACCGTCCCAGTGCATGCTGAAGGTCCTGGTGTGAGGGGGCCAACACGACAACATCATCCGCAAAGAGCAGAGACGAAATCGCGTGGTCCCCAAACCTGACACCCTCCGGCCCCTGGCTGCGCCTAGAAATTCTGTCCATAAAAATTATGAACAGAACCGGCGACAAAGGGCAGCCCTGCCGGAGTCCAACATGCACCGGGAAGAAGTCTGACTTACTATCGGCAATGCGAACCAAGCTCCTGCTTCGGTCATACAGGGACCGGACAGCCCTTAGCAAAGGACCCGGGACCCCATACTCCCGGAGCACCCTCCACAGGCCACCTCGGGGGACACAGTCGAATGCCTTCTCCAAATCCACAAAGCACATGTGGACTGGTTGGGCAAACTCCCATGAACCCTCCAGCACCCTGTAGAGGGTATAGAGCTGGTCCAGTGTTCCACGGCCTGGACGAAAACCGCACTGTTCCTCCTGAATCCGAGGTTCCACAATCGGCCGTATTCTCCTCTCCAGTACCCTGGCATAGACTTTCCCAGGGAGGCTGAGAAGTGTGATCCCCTTGTAGTTGGAACACACCCTCCGGTCCCCCTTCTTAAAAAGTTTAAACCACCACCAGTTTAAAACTATAATTTACAAAAAAAATGTAACTGGTAAATCCAACAGCCCTTTTCTGCTGAATTAGCAAGGCCCTTTCGCTACTTAAAGGGGTCATATAACGCCATTTTTGTACAAGTTAATATGAATGTTTAGGGTCTAAATGAAAACTTTGTAATATACTTTTATTAAAAAATTTAATTAGTATTTTAAGAAAACACTAATTTTACATGGTCAAAAACAGCTGTGTTTTCAGCACGCCGTTTCAGTGCATATGCCTTTAAATGATAATGAGCTTTGGTCACTCCGCCCCTCTGTTCTGTGGGCGTTTAGACACAACGCACGTGGAGTGTTGCCTTGACAACAGTTGAGGGTATATTTTGGAGAGAGAATGGCAGCGGGAGTCTCTGAGGACACATCTGTGCAATCGTATCAGTTTGAACCGGAGTCGGACCCAGAACAAGATGACGGCCGCAAAGAAGTTTGACAAATAAGGCTCGAACAGGATGTTTCTGAATGGTTGGTTAACATAATATCACTTTGATCTATCTTTGTATGCACTGGCAGGGTAGAGTAGTGAGATACGAACGCTATGTGTTTACTGATGTATACGTTAGTTCATTGACAGATTGACGTTACAACTAATGGTCATGAAAAACTTTTTTCCGCGATTTGCAAAGATTAATATAAAGGTTAAAGTCCCTGTAAAGTCAAAATTAAGTATGTGTTTTGAGTTTGTCACACCACAGAAAAATGTGTTATTAGTCACCCAGTCAAATTTGAATGATAAAAAAAAGCCAGCAAGTACATAAAATAAGCTATCAAAATCTTGAAAAAATGAGCAGTAATCTCTGCTCTCAAACGCTGGGGGCGTGTCCACTGGCTGCGCTGAAACCACGCCCACTCGCGGGAAAGCTGCCGTCGTCGACTCGCCTCACTCAACTCTACAGCCGGAATGGATGCTCGCACGGTGGGCACGCACTGCCGAATGGCACCAGTTGTCGGCGCGACGGGAGGATGAAGGCTGAGGCGGGAGTCGGTTCGGCCCTATTCACCAGTAACAGCGGATTATCAGTGAATCCCTGACAGTTATCTCCGACGAAAGTTTATAAAACTATCCAGTGTAAAATGATCACTTACAGAGGCGGGTTTTGGCGGTGATCCTCAGCTCTCCATCAAGGTGGCTCTTCACAAAATTAATCCACTTCTTCTTGATGTAATCGTTTTTCGGAAATTTAAACAAGGACACCGATCTGTTTTGTACGTGATCCGGTGATCGCATCCAGGTAGTACGCATTTCCGTGACGAAGGCATAGCTAGTAGCTAGCAATCTGTAGGCTGTGTTACTAATAATAGTACTACTACTGACAGTACTATTTTTAAACTCTATGTAAATGTATTTATTTGTGAATGTGTATGACAGTGTTTTTATGTGTATGCCTGTTTTGCTTCAACCAAATTGCCTTCGGGAAATGAATAAAGATGAACTGAACTGAACTGAACTGAACTGACAGTAACTCGCGATTGAGCGGCAAACTGATGTGAATGTGCTCTATAATATTGTTAGGAGCGGCCAGCCTCAGTGGCCTCAGAGCGTCATCAAGTAGGGGCGTGTCCAGGAGCTCAAGGGCTCCAGTGCGTCATCGAGCCCTGTTTTAGCCCCGCCCAGAAAATCCGTAAAATATCAATGGTGAAAAACTGTTTAACGGTCTAACTCCACAATTCAGTACTTCACAGTTCACAGTCTTTGTAATATGTTTTAGCTATACATTTCTAACATTTATAATGTGTTTAGAATTTTTTTTTGAAATTGCCTTTACAGGGACTTTAATAAAACTTTACACTCACTTCTTTTGGAGGTGCAGAGGGAACATAAATAGTTGGTACCGATTCTTTTTTCAGGAGCAGCTTCTTAGCAAAACCAGCTTTTACTGACCCTCGTTTATAAAGCAGTCTGGTGAGAAATGATTCGCGCAAACATGAAAGCATTGACGTTGCTCGTGGGGAATATTCCCTTCGAAAACAAAACTCAGCCACTGCGTCTTCAGCGTTTCGGATTTAGGAACATCAAAATGACTGCTGGTGTTCTGTTCTTGGGTGTAATAACGAACAATCGCTTAGACGCCATTCTGCTCCAGCGTATCAACAATGACAGACTATGATGACAGCTCGCTCAGGGCGGGTCTGTGTTGAAATGCTGCTGTCAATCAACAATCGTGGGAGGGGCGTCCGACCGTGTGACGTCACACGGTCGAACGGCTCGATTTGAGGCAGGGGAAAACGTACAAGGAGATTAACACAAAAACACAGGATGGATTTTATTATCATATGATGGTTGTGTACAGGCACTGCCAACACACATTTCAGTACAATCAACTTGTAAAAGTGCATGTACCATTATATGACCCCTTTAAATCTGTTTTGTAATTTTAACATATACTGACATCTACCATAATAAGGATAAAACCACATGATCAAAGTTCATCACAAGTAGCATTTTCCATAAGCTGAGGTAAATACTGATATGTCATGTACACAAATACAAAACACAATCATGGTAACACACGAGACACTAAAATAATAAAATAAACATTCATTCAACAACATAAGATGTAACATAAAACCCTAATGGACATAACTGATAACAAAAACCTAAGAAGAAACATAACTAATGAAATTAAAAAACATCAAATTTGAGCCGTCACGCAGGGAATGTCAGTTTATGGCCTTTCACTGTAAATTAGATGATTTTGCTCTTTGCATTTACCAGTATTTGGTTTGGTTCCCTATAGGATTTAATACCTGTGTTATTGTCTGACAGGCAAAAATGGTTCAATTGTTTAGGAAAGTAATAAAACAAATATAATTTATCCTCATTGCGCAAATTGTATTGGCTGAGGTATGTGTTGCTAGTAGTATTAATGCTAGTGATGAGACTAGACTATTATTAAACTGTAATATTTCTTGTTATCTGCAGGACATTTAACAAGGTGCTTCATGATACAAAGAAGGACTCTCTACCAGCACATCTATCTGTGCCATGGGTCTCTGCACCAACGCCATCCTTGAGGATGAATTTTACTGGCAAACTCTTTATTCTCTTCACATTGTGTTGCCCTTCACAGTTTATGTCCTTCCGCTCTTTTTTCTCTGCTTTGATCTATCTAAATGCAAGCTCTTCAAGGACTGACCAAACTGCTACAATAGTAAGTAAACCCATAAAATTATGTCTTCTCTCTATATGTTCAACTTAAAAAGCACTAGATTGTGTCATTCAAATTCAGATGTTTCAAAACCCTTTTTAATACTGTCCTAGCTCGCATACTTTTCTGCCTTGTCATATTGGGAAAAATCAGTCACAAGGTGAGAGTGACGGCCAAAAACACACCAGCGGTGAATCATACCCGTTCTTTAGGACAACAGTGGTGCAACTTTTTTTTCGGTCAAATGTGATTCAGCACACACTCACATGTTGTAGTCTTTTTTTTTATTTTATAGAATAGATGCCCAGACTTTCCCGAAAGTCCCATTCACTTATTTGGAATGGACGAGTACTATAACATAATACATTTACATCCCTACTAAAAATACAAAGGAGTTTCACCAGGTCAAGACTTTCATACATATTTCAAAGAATGTTTTAGAACAAAATGGTCTGGCAAATCCGAACGGCGCTGCAGTCGATTCTTTCCAAATTCCTTCTCTGTGACTTTCGCACAGACTTTTAAAATTAATCTGATCCACTTAAAAGCATTGCCAGCATTTGTCTAGATATCACATTCACTGCCATCATGTTGACAGAGGGTGGAGGCTTTTTTTTAACCACAGCTGAAAGGCCATGTCTTAGAGATACTGTAATCTCACTATCTAGAGAGAAAAAAATGGCATGGAGACTCCAGCCCACTCGGATGAGAGTCAGGTATTTGAGCTATGCAGGGCAAAGGCAAAATAACACTTCTACAGACTTGGTGTAATGAACCAATATGAAAAACGTCAAAGTAAAGCCACAGGTTAGAGGAAAGTGGAGACCATTAAATGGGAGGCTGTGCGACCGGCAGAGGAGGAGGGCACAGTCTAAAAGGTCACAGTCACCCTGTATTGCAGCTCTTGTCAGTCTCTCTTAAAGACCTGTGCGCCACCCACCAGAAGACTCTAATAGGATTTAAGCTAAGAGCACAAAATAACAGACGCCTTAAAGCGATAGTTCACCTCAAAAATTAAATTCCATCTTTCCATCCAAATTTATTTACGCTTATGTTCCACAACCACAGTCAAGGAGAATTGATTCATTTTTCTCATCTCTTCTCTCACTGCCAAAGTCAAAAATCATGCAAAAGTGCCATAAAGATAATTATGTAAATATAATGTAAAGCAACTTAATATAAAAATGCACAATATAAAGCATACAACAGTATGTTTGAGGAACATACTGACATTTAAATGTACATTTGATAGTTGTAAACATCTGCAAACAGCTCTAGTCAGTTCACTACTAGAGAACCAAATTAGTCTGATTTATGAAAGCATATGATTTATTTAAATGATTCACATCAAATGAACGATTCATTAATTAATCAGATATCGCTACCTCTCATGATCTTGCAAAGTAAAGCTGAAGAAATAGAGTGAAAATCACTTAAACATATAATCTGTTCTTCACACAATGCTATCGTATAACAAGAGTTTACACTCACCTAAAGGATTATTAGGAACACCATACTAATACTGTGTTTGACCCCCTTTCGCCTTCAGAACTGCTTTAATTCTACGTGGCATTGATTCAACAAGGTGCTGAAAGCATTCTTTAGAAATGTTGGCCCATATTGAAAGGATAGCATCTTGCAGTTGATGGAGATTTGTGGGATGCACATCCAGGGCACGAAGCTCCCGTTCCACCACATCCCAAAGATGCTCTATTGGATTGAGATCTGGTGACTGTGGGGGCCATTTTAGTACAGTGAACTCATTGTCATGTTCAAGAAACCAATTTGAAATGATTCGAGCTTTGTGACATGGTGCATTATCCTGCTGGAAGTAGCCATCAGAGGATGGGTGGTGGCCATAAAGGGATGGACATGGTCAGAAACAATGCTCAGGTAGGCTGTGGCATTTAAACGATGCCCAATAGGCTTTATGCACAGCTTCACTACTTCCTGAACTTCAGCCAGCTCCTTTGTTTCCTGTCTGCCATTAATGGACAAACTGATTAATCCAGGTGTGC
This sequence comes from Rhinichthys klamathensis goyatoka, assembly GCF_029890125.1. Classification (NCBI taxonomy): domain Eukaryota; kingdom Metazoa; phylum Chordata; class Actinopteri; order Cypriniformes; family Leuciscidae; genus Rhinichthys; species Rhinichthys klamathensis. Next base: position 735,677 of record NW_026606559.1, read on the forward strand.
CTGGTTATTGTTACTGAGGCCAGGCACACCTGGATTAATCAGTTTCTCCAATAATGGCAGACAGGAAACAAAGGAGCTGGCTGAAGTTCAGGAAGTAGTGAAGCTGTGCATAAAGCCAATTGGCACTAAGGGGCCTAAAGTGTGCCAAGAAAACATCCACCACACCATTACACCACCACCACCAGCCTGCACAGTGGTAACAAGGCATGATGGATCCATGTTCTCATTCTGTTTATGCCCAATTCTTACTCTACCATCTGAATGTCTCAACAGAAATCGAGACTCATCAGACCAGGCAACATTTTTCCAGTCTTCAACTGTCCAATTTTGGTGAGCTTTTGCAAATTGTAGCCTCCTTTTCCTATTTGTAGTGGAGATGAGTGGTACCCGGTGGGGTCTTCTGCTGTTGTAGCCCATCCGCCTCAAGGTTGTGCGTGTTGTGGCTTCACAAATGCTTTGCTGCATACCTCGGTTGTAACGAGTGGTTATTTCAGTCAAAGTTGCTCTTCTATCAGCTTGAATCAGTCGGCCCATTCTCCTCTGACCTCTAGCATCAACAAGGCATTTTCGCCCACAGGACTGCCGCATACTGGATGTTTTTCCCTTTTCACACCATTCTTTGTAAACCCTAGAAATGGTTGTGCGTGAAAATCCCAGTAACTAAGCAGATTGTGAAATACTCAGACCGGCCCGTCTGGCACCAACAACCAAGCCACGCTCAAAATTGCTTAAATCACCTTTCTTTCCCATTCTGACATTCAGTTTGGAGTTCAGGAGATTGTCTTGACCAGGAACACACCCCTAAATGCATTGAAGCAACTGCCATGTGATTGGTTGATTAGATAATTGCATTAATGAGAAATTGAACAGGTGTTCCTAATCATCCTTTAGGTGAGTGTAAGTCATTGGGGAAAAATATGGGTTTGGTACCTAAGGGTGAGTGCATGATGAAGGAATTTATATTTTGGGTGAACTACTTCTTTTAAAGTCTTAAACAAGGGAGAGAGGGGAGACGTAAAAAGATGGAGAGAGAAAAAAGGGAGGGGGAAATCAATAACGAACAGCTCCGCAACAAGAACATAATCAGAATGGCAGGCCGATGTATTACTCAGGATTAATATAGGCATTGGCGAGGTCGATTTAATTTACTGGGAAAAGCAAGAAAATAAATAAAACATGGAAAACAAATAGAGTCCTCATTCAAATTCATTAGAGGCTTTTGCGAGGTGTCGAACGTAATTCCCCCGTTAAAGTAAGGGTCCATGACAAGTTCACGTGCTCCTTCAGCATTCTGGACACTAAGTTTGAGTGACAGGCCAAATTAGGTTAATAATTTGTGTATTTATTTGTTAAAGAATAAGGTTATGAAAGTAGTGTTTTTTCTTTCATTACATTATGAAAATGGTGGTGCCCGGATATAGAGGGTGATTCGCGAGCATGCAGTGTTACGACAAAGAAGGTGAGCATAGCCACTCTTGAGTTGTCACTCTACCAATCAAATTTGAGTATAGTAACTAAGTAACTAAAAAAAAGGCATAGGTAAGAGCCTGTCTGTGTTTCTTTGTTTTTTTTAGAGCAGGTTGCATTGTTGCACCATTCTGCAACTGTCTTTATAAGCAAGTCAATAAATCACTCAAACACACTTATTATTTAGGAACGTAACAAGGGACTGTCTTTATGTGTGAGTCATTGAATCATTTACTGAACTGGTTACACAAAAACACTTTCACGTTCAGGGACACCTATGTCTATTTTTTTCTTCGATGGACCCTTTTTACGGGCTATGCTGAGGCATTTCTGCAATAATTAACATTATAAATCTTGCAATGTTTTATTATATTTCCTCTTTAAAAAATAACAATAAATGCTTAGTATACTTTGTGTAATTTATCCTGTCATTAAATGACAAAAACTAGCGAACACTGCTACGAGGGCGTTGCTAATACATCTGCTTAGGTATTGTCTCTTCTGACTACAGTTATCTTCAATTTCTTTACTTCATTTTTTTCTTTTGTTCTGGGTCGTTTTTCCAAGCCTGTGTATATTGTTTTTAAAATGTAAGTTTCTTAATATTGACTTCTTGTTCATTGATCTGTTGTATAAAAGCAATACAACACTAATCACGTACTTTCAGGGGCTCCTGCACCAGCTGAACAAGTGCCATGAAGATGAATGGAAACGCTAATGGATTGCTCTTTCCAGGTATTAGACCTACGCGAAACTGACTTGACTTAAAGGAACTTTAGTAGAGTGCCTTGAAATAATGTTTTGAACACATGTACATTTATTCTGAACTTTTATAAGCTAGAAAATATAGCTCAGTAAGACCACACACAAGTGATATTTCTCCTTTTTTCCCCACAGATGACTACGATTGATAGCCAGGCACAGGGGCCCATGTACCTTCTACATTTGGAGTTGAAACGCACACCCTGCCACTTCCTGACCGCATTACTCATCCACAGCCAAACAAATAAATCAGAATAATGATAATAGTCAAAATTCAAATCAGCCAGAGGAAACGGTCCATGAAAGCACCAACGATGACGTACGTGTTTGGCTGTGTTGACGGCAGCGAGCGATTTCCACGACAGTGTTTAAATAGGTGCGGTCCCACTCCTCCTCACAGAGCTCAGTGCCTGGATTACTTCATAATCCACAGCATATTATGGGCCTGGCACTAATTGAAAGATAAATGAGTTTATTTGGGTTAAATCCATCACCATGACATGAACCCAAAGGAGAGCGAGGAGGGAGGAGAGATGGGAGCGCAAAGGAATACTGAAGACGTTTGACTCGCGCCTTTCTATCAGCCAGCTGGATCAGAAGTAACATCAGAGACGAACACGCGCGGGATCACAAGTGATTAAGGATGTGAGAGGAGGAGCCCAATATATCCAAGCCTCGTTTTCACGCAGAACATTTACTTAAAGGTACACTATGTTACTTTGTTTGTTAAAAATTAACAAAATTTAAATAATGAGTCAATTCATAATCAATCTTCCAAAACGTGTTTTTGTCTTACACTGATTCAGGGAGAGACATATCAAACAGCTCCTCCCCTTTTTTAAATAGCCAATAGCGTTTTGTTTATATCACAGCTCGGCCAGAGCCGTTGAGCTCGGTAAAGCCGCAGTTTCCTCCTAATCTCTAACAGTTTCTCCTCCTATTCTACTATATCGCTTTAAAATATAGCATTCTGTACAGCAGTGGTTCTCAGACTTTTTACACCAAGGACCACCTCAGAAAATATTTGGCTTTCCAAGTACCACCATAATGACCAATATGAAAATACAGTAGCGTAGTATGCCTAACTATTCAGCTACAGCTATGCACAGCTCAAAAACGAGGCAGTTGTATCAGTACAGTGTACAGAATTTAAATTGATTCATTCAATACTTTTTCTGGTCTGTGCCGACTCCCACATATGATCCGTTCTGTGCTATCAGACTGTGTGTGCGCTGCAGCGGTTCGTGTGACACTAAGGTGAAACCAGACTTTATTCGCCCCAATGGAAAACATATATTAGATTGCCTGAATCGTTCCCTATCCCCTATTTAGTGCACTATGTGCCATTCACCATGGAAATCAGTAAATGTGTGAACAAGTGACTGATTTTAGCTGCAGCTTCAACATCTATTTATAATATAGGGGATGGGACGCTTTCGATTAGAGTGCATTTGATTGGACAGAAAATCTGATGAGAAGCTGAAATGCAGAGTGATGTCATCAAAATCATTGATCCATGTTGGCGGACGTGAGAGACTGTAAGTTTTGAATGCTTATATCTTATAAATGGAAATTTTGTCATTGTTTTGGAGCACACTAGCTTATAGACAACAGTAAGTCTAACATATTCATACTAAAAGCCAAAAAACTTAAATTTCCCATGAAATCAAAACTTCAATTTTGATTTCATGGGATCAGCACATTTGATTTCTGAATCCATTTAAGATCATTTTCTCTGCAGAAATTGTGCGACAGCCAAAGAGTCGGAGCACAGACGTCAGGGCTGGACACCACACAGTTAGACAGTGTTCACATTTTCCACTTCATACGCTGTCTCTTATTAACAAGTGAAATGTGTAGAGCTTGTTTTACCGCCAATGTGTGTAAGCCTGTGACCAATCAAAACTTCTTCATGGAAATATGGCGACGCTAAAAGGAACAAAACTCTGGGTTTAAGAGCCATAAGCAGATAGAGCAGCGCTGAAATCAGTCCCTAAATATAACTGCTGAACTTGTGAACTGCAGAGTCCGATACAAAGCTTTTGCGGTGACAGAATAACAAAACTGGCATGGCTTTCTCACGCTTTTAAAGACACAGATGGAGCTTTTCTAAGTGGGCCATGTGACTCGTCCTACATCATAAATTCACATGCACAGCATCTGGCTCTACTCCTGCCAAATGCTGAAAACCACAGGTGCATTTTTCTGAGAAGAGTGAAATATATCCACATCTAATAGTCCAGATTGTTTGACACATCAAGCCCAGACCGGATTTCTATTCACAAACAGCAAAAGAATCAAAATGACAAATTTTAACAAAAAAGCTTTATTGTCTATCCCCCCACAGGGGTAGAAAATTGTCTCAACAAATAATAATAAAAAAAAAATTTTTTGAATAAACACAAATATTACATTACCAACACAACTCTTATAAAAACCTATAAAATTAATCTAAAAATACCATTTAAAATACTAATGGCAGTTGGAATTATGTCGTCTTATACTTGCCCTTTTTCATCTACCAAATGCAAGTACCTGAGATTACCTTTATGGGTGGGAAGAATCACATAACGGGGGCTTTCCTTTTTACTGCCACGGTGTAAAGGTCAGACAGAGGTAGGCATACTTGTTTCTAATAATTTTACCAGCTAGGTTTATAATCCTTAAGAGTCTGTTTTTGCATCTAACAGAAAGAGAGTTCAACTAAATGGAGGTAGATCTGAATGCCAGTTTGCATTCAGTTGTGGAGTCCCACCCTCCGCCGAGACACGTGTCATGAAGAGAACAGACGTTTTAAGGGGGAGGGGAGATTAGCGTTTTTGATAAAAGATTAGCACATGAATTTTAAAAAAAATAATGATGTGCATGGATAAATCCTTTATAATAAACACTGCAACATTCCGTAAAAGAAAAAAGGAAGCATTTTGATTTCATGTTGACTAAGGGTGTATTCACACCAGGAAAGTCCGATAGTTCACTTGCTTTGGTCCGGACCAAATAAATTGTTTTTTTGTTTGTTTTTTTAGTACGGTTCGCTTTCACACTGCTCTTTTTGCAAGTGAACCAAAATTTGTAAACAAAACCACACGTGTGCTAAGGTCGTCCATTCATTGGACAAGGATTCTCAAGTAGGGAAATCAGGAAGTGCAAAAAAGGCTTAACGTAAATTAACGCAGCATCATCCTTGTATTGTAACTATCGTTACATTATGTGAACTGCAAATGTTTTTTTTTTTGCATCTATGCGCGATTAGACTAAAGAGAACGCTTTGTATGTGAATGTCCTGATGCACACACTCATTCATTCATTCCATTCCAATGATGCACACACGACGCGCAGAAAGACGCGCAACAGATGTAATGTAGTAGGCTACAACAGATCACTTTCCCATAACGCAACTCCGACTACGGAAGCCTGTTAACTCAAAGGCGCAGTGCTTTCTTGCAATTGGGTCGGTTCATGTTCACACCGTAAACGAACCGTACCAGAGTTCGTTTGGAACCGTACCGAGACCACCTCTTCAGCTTGGTCTCGGTTCGGTTGTTTGGTCCGCACCCGAGTTCGATTGCTGTATTCACACCTGCCCAAAAGGTCCGCACCAAGGGGGAAACGAACTAGAGTTCGATTCAATCGAACCAAACAAGGCAGGTGTGAATACACCCTTAAGTTAAGTCCTGTTCACACAAAGACCGTTAACTGTAAAGTTAAGTATAATGATAACTATATTAGCGTTCACACCATTTGTCATCTGCCGCTTTAAATGCTCGAAGTCTTTAAAGGTGCTCTATGTAACTTTTCTACTAAAATGAATCCTTTTTTTATTGCCTGTGTGTGAAGGGGTTGTAATCACACATTAAAATGATCCACTTGTCGAGTTTTGCTATTACCTCTGAAGGCCAGTATTCCTATTTCTATGTGAAGTCTCCGGGTCGGATTTACCGCGAAATCCAACGGATGTGACGTGCATGCGCGCTCCCGAGCCTCTCTCCTTATATACAGTCTATTGTAGACGGTCAGGGAGTTACGTCCGGTTAAAGGCGCACGTTTTTCGGCTTATATCTCAGTCAATCTTTGATCAATATTCCCAAGACTCTAATCGTTCGTAGTGATGGACGGGGCCTTTCGAACGAGCCCACCCCCGAGGTCCAACTCGCCCGGCTCCCCGAGTTATAGCCGTTCGAAATCGGGGGTCCCAGCGAACGGCGATCCGGTAGGGGGCATCCCCGAGGCGTGCCCGATGGTTTTCTGCTAATATCTCCGCGAAAACACCACCAAAAACTATGGAACTTATATGGTTCTTTTCAGCTCGACTAGATGGTCCCAACGAGCTCGGTGCTCGCCGAATCCGTCTAGTATTCGCCGAGATATTTGCGTAATAGACGGTATTGTCTATGAGTTCGAGCACGAGCGCTCTTGTAAAATTTGGTTGCAATCTGAAACATCACCACTAGAAGCCTCTAAAAGTTGCATAGAGCACCTTTAAAGGATGGATTTTGCATGGCTCTCAAAGTTTTTATCGTTCATCAGCTGAAAAAAAAACCATTGCGAAAGTGATTCCTATGATAATCGTTTCCCTTTGCCGTTATCTTTATAGTTGTGGTGTGGACTATTCTTGTATATTTAGAACCATTTTGTTATATCATAGTTATCGTCCTTGAGGTATATCATTTATCAAAATATAATTGCTGTTTCTTGGCCCTTTAAATCTATAACGCTGAATGCATCATATTTGACACATGACTTTCTGATGCCTCTACATCATTAACATGATCAATACTTCCATTATTGCTTTTGTATATGATCTCTTATATGTCTTAAGCCCCTGCTGGTGAATCATCCATACTCTTCAGAAAGTAGAAGGACTCTATAATTTCCAAAATGTCCGCCTCGTTGTTGTAATGCATCTTTTTGCAAATTTACTTTCTGGTCATCAAAAATATTATGCAGCAGAAATTGAAATTGTCTTGAGCACCAGATCAGCATATTAGAATGATTTCTGAAGGATCATGTGACACTGATAGCTGCTGCAAATTCTGATTGTATTCATGTTTTCAAATCTTATGTGCTGTTTTAAATGCAGAACCCTTCAGAAACATCCCTTGTGTTAAGGCAACCCCATCAACCAGCCCACAGCCTCTTAGCAAAAGGAGATAAAAAAGGGACTTGATTCTTCTCCTCCCCCAGCAACTTATCAACGTTAATTGCAATCAGGGTTTCAAAGTACGCACCATTGTATTTATGTGTGCAGAACCGGAGAAACTTGTGAAAGAATGAACTATACCATTATATCCAATGTCTAAGTGATTTTGAAAAGGCTGCCGCTCTGCAATTTTTCTCAATTAGATGGCTAAGACACCTCTCTCTTCTAGACCAGAGCTGACAATCAACAGGGAACATTTTCATTCCTTTTTTTGTCTTGTTTTCCACTTCTGACATCTTTCAGTTTAACACAGCTTTGGCATATGACACAATAGCGCTGTCAATGACATAAAGAGAGTTTATTTATTGTTTAGTGTGCTTTGAAAGCATGCCTGAGGCTTTTTCAACGGAGCTTTCGCCCACTTTTGGAGTGACAATAAACACAATCAAAAGTATATTATCTTCATGAAGTCCTTGAGATGGAGTGCTTAAACAGTAAAGTCCTTCATCGGAGGAAGGGCAAAGTATCTGCTGGTTCTCCAAATGCTCACAAAGAGACAAGCTCTGCTCTGCTCTGACAATTTTGGACCAAAGCGATTTCCAATAAAGTGGATATATTGTGTAGCAGGCAATTATCAAAGTAGGTGGCCAAGGATTTCCTGAGATATGCCCTTTTAAAACTTTAAAAATGACTGATACACAGAAACTTAGCCTAGCGCAATTAGATTTGAAAAAAGAAAGTGACCACTTAGCCATGACATTTTTGTTTTTATATAAATAAATAAAAACACATCCCATTGAGTTTCTCTCAACTTTCTAGAGAAATTGATCATATATATATATATATATATGGCTCTCTGGAATATACTCAATTTTGATTGGTCATTTAGTAGTCGGGCTGTTTCCTCAAATTTGGTGACGTGTCGTGCATAGCAACACTGTGTGTATTGCAATCTGGAAACTGAAATTGGGGCTGTGTTCGAAATCGCCCCTATACCATTATACAGTGCACTGTTTGAGGGAACAGCCATTTGTAGTGGACATTATCAAGTGCACTCATTCAATCCCATAATGCCCCTCGATAATGAGTGTACAACCGATGTACACTCAACGGCTAGGATCTAGAAAATAGAGCGCTGCAGTATTGACATACAACATTTTTGTAGTCCAACCCAGAAGTTAAATTTACCCTGTTAAACTTAAAATAGGATTTTTTTTTCTCTTAGCTTTTGGATTATTGCATAAAATAAGCTCTGTGAGGAACAAAAGTTTTTTACTCTTCCACATTTTGTTCATGATAATAATCTTCACAAATGAACACAACTTTAAAATTTGAATTTTAAAGCCTAAATACAATTAACAACTGTAAAAAGCTAAACATTGACTATAAACAAACTACACCAAAGTCACATGACTTCAACGCCACCACATTAAGCTTCCGACAACCCTTTCTTAAAGTCTTTATTTAAAAACGTTTTCCCAGAAAGTTTGAGTTGGAATAGTTTGCAAGAGTGTGATTATAAACACAATGAGGCTATTGGATGATTTACCTGTTCGGTGTGATGACGTTTAATGTCAATGTTTGTAGTCCCATAGCCACTTGTTAGCAACCACCTTTTCAAGACAAGTAAAAGCTTTAAAGGGGTGATGAACTGAGAAATCAAATTTTCCTTGAGCTTTTGACATCTAAGAGGTCATCAAATTATAAGAATATCCTGTAAGTTTCAGAACTGAAAACGTCCTTGTTAGTCCAATAAAAGCTTTTATTGACACCAGGCTCAGCAAACGACTCGTTCCCTTTCGAGGGAACTCGCACTGCGTCGTTGAAAACGACTCTTTGGGGACGCTCCCTAAGCGTGCGCCTCTGAAGTATGAATGAAACTAATCCAATCCTGATTGGTGTTGCGTCGTGACGTAACATGTGACGGCATAACCGGATGTATAAAAACGGCGCTGATGCAAACACATACCAGCTTTCGCTCTTCAGCAAGCGCTATCTGTTGAAAACTGTCTGTCTTATTTGGTGTTGTATTGTCTGTTTGAAAGTGAGAGTATGGCGAGTGAGCAATTCACTAGATGTGTGCACCCCTGTCCTAGATTTATCACGGGTGGGGACACGCATCCATTATGTGTGAATTGTTTGGGAGTGCAGCACGCACAGGCAGCTCTCGAGGGAGCTGCCTGTGATCCCTGTACACATTGTGAAGCACTTCCATTGAGAGTGCTGCGCTCCCGCTTGGCTGTTTTTGATAAAGATGGCCAAGCTCGCGATCCTTGCGGTTCAGGTCCCGCGTCCGTTGAGGCGGCGCGGAGGCTTAGATCGTGGGGATCGCAAAAGGATCTCGCAGATGAGAACGAGACTGCTGAGGCACTTTCTCGTTCATCATCTGTGGATTCTATAACACTCGCTCATGATGCAGAAGCCCGCGCTGCGGCTTCTTCTGCCCATGACGAGTGCCCGGTGCTTGAACTATCCGCTTCCGAGGAAGTGGATGTGATCAGCATCGGGAGCGGGGAACATGAGTCACACTCGCCGACTCATGTTCCCGCGTATGAGGAGTTAGTGGAGGTTGTGACGCGTGCTGTGGCCAAACTCAATATTAGTTGGCCACAAGATAAGCAGGATGATTCTCGTCAGAGCAAGTTAGACGAGAGATTCCTGCAGCATCGCTCACAGCCTCAGCGCCGGGGCTTGCCTTTTTTCCCGGATCTTCATAAAGAGATTTCGAGATCCTGGGAGAAGCCCCACTCATCTCGTATTTCATCACCTACGTTATGTGATTATAGTAATGTGGTGGGTGCGAGAGAGTCGGGGTATGGCAAGATGCCGCGGGTGGAGGAAGCTTTAGCGAGCTATCTTTCTCCCGAAGCGGCATCTTCTGGTGGGCAGGGCTTATATGGCGGCTGGTCGGGCTGGTGCGTCCCTGCACTCTATGACAATCTTGCAGGCGTACCAGGCCGATATCCTAAAAGACCTAGATGAGGGTGAGGGCCCAACACCCGAAGATATTGCGGAACTTAGAAGAGCACCTGATTTATCTCTCCGAGCCACTAGGGAGACGGCCCGTGCTATTGGCCGCTCCATGGCAGCTTTGGTGGCCACAGAGAGGCATCTATGGCTTAATCTGTCCGGTATTAAGGATAAGGACAGATCATTTTTGTTGGATGCCCCGTTATCGCCTTCTGGCCTGTTCGGCGACGCAGTAAACACCGTTGTCGACAGGTTTCAGGAGGCGAAAAAACAGTCAGCAGCTTTTCAGCAGTATCTCCCTCGCCGATCTAGATCTGGGTCTAGGAGGGCTGGTCCAAGTGGCCAGCCTCAGCCGTCAGCCAGCTCCTCCCATCGCCTGGAGCAAAAGGAGAGCGTTTCCTCTCGAGCCCCTCCCTCGGGAGCTTGGCAACAGAGGAAACGTTCTCACTCTAAATCCTCTGGCCAGAAGGGCGACTTGAGGGCCGTCATTCAGGCAAAGAGGGCTTCAGGAAAGAGGTCCTAGCCAATCTGGTAGGACCTCTGAGGGCTGTCCCTCCCGTGAGGGAACAACCGGGGTTGTTTTCACAACGGAGCCCTCTGGAAAGAGATGTTGTCCCGCCGTCTTGGACGCTTGGACGCGTCTTGTCCCGCCGTCTTGGACGTTCGCCCCAAAAGCTTGCAAGAGAGCACCGACTATGGTCACAAAATCGTTCTCGTCCGCTTCCTGCCAGTTCGCTGTGTCAAGGGGTCGAGAACAGTGCTCGAGAAACACCCGAGGCCAGTCTCGAGAGGCTGGTTCCCTTAGTAAATTTTGTAGAGGGGTGGCGCCTTCTTCCAAATATTTCTCTATGGGTCCTGAATATAATAGAAAAAGGATACAGACTGCAGTTTGGTCACCGACCTCCCAGGTTTGCAGGGGTGGTGCCGACTACAGTGGTTCCAGAACAGGCTCGGGTTATGGAACAAGAAGTACAGGCTCTCCTGGTCAAAGGGGCTATAGAAATTGTTCCCCCACCAGACAGAGAGTCCGGATTTTACAGCCGATACTTTATAGTTCCAAAGAAGGATGGCGGGCTAAGGCCGATTTTGGATCTAAGGCAGTTGAATCGGTCTCTGAGGAGATTCAGGTTCAAAATGCTTACGATTCCCATCATTGTGAATCAAATCAGGTCCGAGGACTGGTTTGTCACGATAGACCTAAAAGACGCCTATTTTCATGTCTCCATCCTTCCGTGTCACAGGAGGTTCCTAAGGTTTGCTTTCGGGGGCGAAGCATATCAGTATCGGGTTCTTCCGTTCGGCCTAGCACTCTCTCCCCGCACGTTCACGAAGTGTATGGATGCAGCTCTGGCTCCATTAAGACTTCAGGGCATCCGTATACTGAATTATATCGACGACTGGCTCATATTGGCCCAGTCTCGGGAAATGGCGGTTCGGCATCGAGATGTCGTCCTTGGCCACATTCAGGAATTGGGGTTGAGACTCAACACGAAAAAAAGCGTGTTGGAACCAGCTCAGAAAACAACGTTTTTGGGCGTGGTATGGAATTCGGTTACAATGCGGGCACACATGTCTCCCGCACGAATCGAGTCCATCCTGACAATGGTTTCTGGGATAAAGCTAGGCCAGCCCATCACTGTGAAGAGGTTTCAAAGGATGCTGGGCCTCATGGCAGCGGCATCCAACATTATACCTTTGGGCCTTCTACATATGAGGCCCCTCCAGTGGTGGCTGAAAGCCAAGGGGAATCCATTTCGTATAATCAGAGTAACGCGCAGATGCCTTCGTTCTCTATTAATATGGAAGAAACCTTGGTTCCTGTCCCAAGGGCCAGTGTTAGGAGCGTCGTGTCGCCGGAAAACCGTTTCGACAGACGCCTCCCTCACTGGCTGGGGCGCGGTCATGGACGGCCGCTTTGCCAGGGGTCTGTGGCAGGACCATCATCATTCTTGGCATATAAATTGCCTGGAGATGTTGGCTGTGTTCAGGGCTCTGAGGAGCTTCCTTCCAGACATCAAGGGTTACCATGTCCTAGTACGATCGGACAATACATCAGTGGTAGCTTATCTGAACCGACAAGGGGGACTCAGATCGCGCCCTCTATCCAGATTGGCGCATCAGATTATTCTTTGGTCCCAGGGGAAAATATTGTCTATCAGAGCAATATATGTCCCGGGGGTTCAGAATCGGGGAGCAGACATCCTATCGAGGCAGGGGCTGAGGCCCGGGGAGTGGAGACTTCACCCAGACGTGGTGAAGCTAATATGGCAGAGGTTCGGACCTATGGAAGTGGATTTATTCGCGTCTCAAGAGACGTCCCACTGTCCCCTTTGGTTTTCCCTCACCCATCCAGCCCCGCTGGGGTTGGATGCCATGGTACAGGCTTGGCCGAGGCTTCGCCTGTATGCTTTTCCCCCCGTTGCTCTGCTTCCGGGAGTCCTAGAGAGGGTCCGTCAGGAGGGCATCAGTCTTCTTCTGGTAGCCCCGTTGTGGCCGGCCCGAGTATGGTTTTCAGACATCGTATCACTCCTGATAGACTCGCCGTGGCAGATTCCTCTGAGGAGGGATCTGTTGTCTCAGGCGGAGGGCACAGTTTTCCACCCTCGCCCAGAGTTGTGGAAGCTGTGGGTCTGGCCCTGAGGGGGTCCAGTACTTAAATGCTGGGTTATCGGACGGGGTGGTTGATACCATACTTAACTCTAGGGCTCCGTCTACTAGGAGATTGTATGGCCTCAAGTGGAATGTTTTTGCCACTTGGTGTAGAGAACATGAGCTAGATCCAGTTAACTGCCCGGTGGCTTCAGTTCTGGAGTTTCTTCAAAATCGCTTCTCTGCGGGTCTCTCCCCATCCACGCTTAAAGTGTACGTAGCTGCCATTGCGGCTTTCCATGCACCACTGGGCGATGGGCCTTTGGGGAGGCACCAACTGGTTGTACGTTTTCTCCGTCGTACATGGAGGATGAGACCGACAACCAGGTCCAGGGTTCCCTCCTGGGACCTGGCAGTGGTTCTCGAGGGGTTATCCCTTGCCCCCTTCGAACCTCTTCAGTCGGCGTCACCCAAGGATCTGACTTTCAAGATGGCATTCCTCTTAGCCATTACTTCCCTTAAGAGGGTGGGAGATCTCCAAGCCCTGGCAGTAACGCCAGCTTGCTTGGAGTTTGCACCTGGCGGAGTTAAGGTCATTTTGAACCCAAGACCGGGCTATGTGCCTAAGGTGCCTTCTAATGCGGCACGGTCTACAGTCCTTCAGGCTTTTCATCCTCCACCTCATGTGTCGGCAGAGGAAGAGAGGCTCCATTTGCTCTGTCCTGTCAGAGCGTTGAGCATTTACCTTGAGAGGTCCTCTTCCTGGAGGAGGTCGGACCAACTGTTGGTGTGTTTTGGGTCACCTAAAAAGGGGCTCCCTGCGTCCAAACAAACTATTAGTAATTGGATTGTTCAGGCTATTACAGAGGCCTACAAGGTGCGCAATATGCCTTCACCTTTGGCCGTTAGGGCTCACTCGACTAGAGGCATGGCTTCCTCTAGGGCTCTCCAACTGGGCGTGCCTCTTCAGGAGATCTGTGAGGCAGCCGGTTGGGCTACCCCGCACACCTTTATCAGGTTTTATGGTCTGCACCTCCCTAGTACGCCTGGTGCGCGAGTGCTCTCGTCCTAGTTTTGTGCCTGTTTCAGTTTCACTTTAGGGCGGGCCTTGTTCCGGTGCGTGGCATAGTGGGCAATCGTTCCCCAAAGAGTCGTTTTCAACGACGCAGTGCGAGTTCCCTCGAAAGGGAACGTCTCGGGTTATGACTATAACCCTTGTTCCCTGAGAAGGGAACGAGACACTGCGTCGTCCTGCCACGCCCCTAGAGGCCTTAGAGCGTCTTGCTTCATCGCGAGGCTGGTATGTGTTTGCATCAGCGCCGTTTTTATACATCCGGTTATGCCATCACATGTTACGTCACGACGCAACACCAATCAGGGTTGGATTAGTTTCATTCATACTTCAGAGGCGCACGCTTAGGGAGCGTCCCCAAAGAGTCGTTTTCAACGACGCAGTGTCTCGTTCCCTTCTCAGGGAACAAGGGTTATAGTCATAACCCGAGACGTTTTTCAAAGTGGGGAACTATAAACACCACCCCCGCAGAAGAAGATCAACGGCCGGTTTAGCCCCGCCCACCGATTCGCACATTACACGAAACTCATTATAATATGCAAAACTGTTATCCACTCACAGCAGTGGGCGTTTACTTCCAAGTCTTCAATGCGAGACGCCCATAAAAACCGAGCGTTTTTGAGCTAGGCTCAAAACTAGGGTAGAAAATAGCCTATTACTTATTCATTTGGATGTTTTTGAATGTAAAAACCAAGCGAACGTCATAAGTTGACCTCAGACAACAATATAACACAATTTAAAAAGCCAGTTCATGACCCCTTTAAAAAAATATCACAAGGAGGTATTGATGTATATATTTTGGGTTGTAGAATAAATCGTCTGTCGCATTCGCTCACTCGTTCTCTTACGAGAGTATCTCTCGTACTGCGTAATAGCTTTACGCTAGGGGAAAAACTCTTTTCCACGAGATATTGAAGCCAAAAATTATCCTTAATTTTTTATTAATGTAAAACGCTTTGCAGCAGCAAGCAGACATAGGCGAAACAGCTCGCGCGCCTATTGGTTGCTCTTGCGGCAAATGCAGCAGCCTATCAAGAGAGACTCTGCGTGACGTAATGACCAATGGGGGCAATTCGCGCCCATATCGTCACGTCCCGCCAGAAAGGGCGTGGTCTCACCCTATAAATATGCTCGTTAGGCTGGTACAAGCTGATTTTTATCTCTTCAGCGACGCACACGCATCGCTGGATCCGGAGTGAGAAGCCGCGCCGTCGAAGCAAGCCTTTCAGCGGGACGAGCTCTGGAGTCGCTGGCCTCGCCGCCTTCAACTGCCGTACCTGCTGCGCTTTCCGGCGTTCTATATCCTTTTTATACTCTGTGTATCTTTACTCTGCTGAGAGTGTTTGCTCGCTTACTTGACGCGACTCACACTTCTCTTCCCAAAAGAGCTGCGTCTTTTTAAAGATGCCATCCTGTGGCTCGTGCCGCGCCCCGCTCAGCGACGGAGACCGGCACGTCATCTGTGTTTCCTGCCTGGGTGAGGATCACGCGGCTCTCGCGCTCGCTGACGGCGGATGCCCTCATTGCGAGCTTTTGCCTATGGTGACTCTGAGGACTCGCCTGGCATCATTCTCCGAGCCTTCACCACAGCCCGCCGTGGTGCCGCCCCGCAAGAAGCGCCGCGCCCAGCGCGCTCCCGAGCTTTCTCCAGCCCGCCAAAGCTCGCCGGTTCGCCCGCCAGCTTCGCCGGCTTCGCTCGAGTCGCTCACTGACGGACAACGGCCGCCGCCTGCCGCCGCGTCCGTCCACGAGTTTGACAAACCCACCGAGGCGTGTTCTCTTCTGGCATCCGATAGCGAGGATTGGGCGAGCTCCGTGGACCTCCCCTCCGCTAGCGTTTCCCGCCAGACCACTGGTAAGAGAACCGGCATTGAGACTGAGCTGATGCGTCTGCTCTCTCAGGCCGTGGGAAGCATCGGCCTCGATTGGGAGGCGCCCGCGCAACAGGCGAGCTCTGTGGACCTCCGCCTTCTGTCCGCGAGTCGTCAAGGAAACGGGCCAGCATCAAGACCGCGAGCCCTAAAAACCGCGGCTAGCTTTCTTTACGTTATAAGAAATCTACCCCGCCCCCCATGGGCGTGCGTCACCGGCAAATGAGAAAAGAGTGTGTTTTAGTCCCCGCCGAGGCCGGACTAATCTCCATTTCTCAAACATTTCTCAGCTCCTAGTTTGAGCGGCTGAAAATGTCATTATTGCAGCAATGCGCCTCTCTTATCTGCTTGCGCTAGTGTAGTTCTCCCTGTGGCCCAGTGGCGGAACCTGAAGCTTTCACGCGAGAGACCCGTGTTCGATCCCGGCTCTCGCAGCAGATAAAAATTTAGTCTCGCCGCGGCCAGACTTCCACCGAAACTTTTCGCTCGTTCAGTTCCAGAAAATGCGACTGTTCCAGTGTATTTTGCAGTAAACAAGCTGGTACCACGGCCCGCTTGCCTGCACATAAAGGCCGTTTCCATGGCGACCCAGAAAAATCATGTAATCATTGTATTTCTGGTTTTCCGGCCACAGCCGATGGTGTTATAAGTGTAATAAAATGCTCACAGCCCAGTGTTCATTTCTACACACAAACACAGCCCGCCACGGTACAGGGCTCGCACAAATGAAATCGACGCATGTCAATTGTGCATTAAATGTAGTGAATGTGCCCACAACCCAGTGCCCACAAACACTACCACGGTTTCTGTAAAACGAAACCAACACAAGTCTTCCTAGCCTCCTAGGAAATCGACGGTGTTTCAGTCTCGCCGTGGCCAGACTTCCACTGAAATTTTCGCTCGTTCAGTTCCAGAAAATGTGACTGTTCCAGTGTATTTTGCAGTAAGCAAGCCAGTACCATGCCCGCTTGCCTGCACACAAATGCTGTTCCCACGGCGACCCAGATAAATCACATAAATGGTGTATTTTCTGGTATTCCGGCCACAGCCGATGGTGTTATGAGTGTATTGAAAATGCCTACAACCCAGGGCTCATTTCTACACACAAACACAGCCCGCAAAAATGCAGGGCTCGCACAAACAAAATCGCCTCATGTCGATTGTGCACTAAATGTAGTGAATGTGCCTACGTCTCAGTGCCCACAAACACTACACACCACATGTCCCACGGGTTCTGTGAAAACGAAACCAACACGCATTCAGTCAGCTCAGGCCGACGGTGTTTTTCAGTGCAGTAAATGTGCCCGCTGTCCTGCGCCCACATTCACTCACAGACATGTTAAGGCCCACGGGGCTCGCCCCGCTCTCTCTCCCTCAGCAAACTGCTATAAGGGTTTTGAGCGCGGCCAGGCTGCCCGCCGCGATCGGCGCGCCCCCCGCCTCACACACTGTAAACACAGTGTCTGCGTTATAGCACGCCGGAGCTCTCTTGCCGTCACTATGTCTCGGCCAGAGCCCAGATCTCATTCTACCCCTAGCTATTCACGCGAAAGTGTGGGCACAGCTTCCTGGGGTATCAGAATGGGTGCTGAACACTATAAAAAGAGGCTATTCGCTACAGTTCGCTCGACGTCCCCGCCGTTACACGGCGCGCGTCGAGACGACGGTGGAAAACGAAGTATCTCATCTACTTCGAGCCGAGATAGCGAAACTACTGAGCAAAGGTGCTATAGAACCTTTATCTCAAGCTCAGAGCAAAGGGTGCCTACACAGCAAATATTTTCTGGTACCGAAAAAAGATGGAGGTCTCAGACCCATTTTAGATCTGCGACAGCTGAACAGAGCGCTTGTGAAGCGCCAGTTCAGAATGCTTACGACCAGGAAAATCCTCGCGCAAGTGCGCCACGGGGACTGGTTTATGTCAATAGATCTGAAAGACGCCTATTTCCAAATACAAATAGCGTCCCGTCACAGGCGATTCTTGAGATTCGCTTTCGAGGGCCAGGCATATCAATACACAGTCCTGCCGTTCGGCCTGTCCCTAGCACCTCGTACATTCACGAAGTGCATGGACGCGGCGCTCGCACCCCTGAGACTTCAGGGCATGCGAGTCCTGAACTACTGGGACGATTGGCTGATTCTAGCTCGATCACGATCGAAGCTCATAGAACACAGGGCCGCATTACTCGAGCACCTCGAGGAGCTGGGCCTCACAGTCAATTGGGCGAAGAGCTCACTGTCTCCCAGTCAGAAAATTTCCTTTCTGGGAACAGTGTTAGACTCGCTATCCATGACGGCACGCCTGTCACCAGAGCGCGGACTAAATATTCAGCGCGTCGCGAAATCCTTCCGCCACGGCTCGATAGTTCCGCTCAAAAGGTTTCAGAAAATTCTGGGGCTGATGGCCTCAGCGGCCTCTGTACTCCAGTGGGGCTTGCTTCACATGCGCCCACTGCAGATGTGGCTGAAAGCGCGGGTTCCACGCAGGGTGGACAGCGGGTCTGTTTCGCCTCAGGGTCAACCTACAGTGTGTTTCAGCTCTGGAACCTTGGAAAATAACCCGACTGGTATCAGTCAGGTGTGAGTCTGGGGACCGCTTCGAGTGTGAAGGTGGTGTCTACGGACGCCTCCACCTCGGGGTGGGGAGCGCTGCTCGAGGGCAGACCGCTAGCTGGCCTGTGGTCAGAACGGGAAAAGCTCCTTCACATAAACTGCTTGGAGATGATAGCAGTCGACAAAGCGCTACGGCGTTTTTGTCCCCAGGTAACAGGCCACCACGTCTTGGTCCGGTCGGACAACATGTCAGTGGTGGCATACATAAATCGCCAGGGCGGCGTCAGGTCACGAAACCTTCACAGGCTGACGGAACGCCTCCTGGTCTGGGCTCAGCACAGCCTGCTCTCACTGAGAGCAGCGCACGTGCCTGGTCACCTGAATGTGGGACCAGACAGACTGTCCAGGAACAATGTTCCAGCAGGGGAATGGTCGCTGCACCCGCAGACGGTCCAGCTGCTGTGGAAAACGTTCGGCAGAGCACAGGTGGACCTATTCGCGTCCCATGAAAACGCTCATTGCCCGGAGTTTTTCTCGAAAAGCAAGGACGCGCTGGCTCATGTTTGGCCCCGCTGCCCCCTATATGCTTTTCCTCCTGTCTCGCTCCTGCCTCAGGTGTTGGAACGAATCAGGGAGAACGGATGCCCAGTGCTGCTCGTAGTTCCGCTCTGGACAAACCAGACGTGGTTCCCTGCCCTGATGCAGCTGACCAGCACTGCCCCATGGCCTGTACCATTGAGGAGAGACCTCCTCTCTCAGGCGGAGGGCTCGATTTGGCACCCTCGCCCGGAGTTGTGGTCCCTGCACGCATGGGCCATCAACGGGTACCCGCTAGCCTCCCAGAAGGAGTGTTAAACACGATTGCGCAGGCTAGAGCTCCGTCTACCAGGCGGCTCTACTCCTCGAAATGGTCTGTTTTCTCTGCATGGTGTCAAGCCCAGAGCTTTTCACCTGTGGAATGCGGGGTTTCGGAAGTGCTTTCCTTCCTTCAAGAGCTACTGGATAAGGGGGGGCCCCATCCACGCTCAAAGTATATGTGGCGGCCATAGCAACGTTTGCAAAACCGGTGTCTGGCCAGTCGCTGGGGAAAAACGACTTAGTCGTGCGTTTCCTTAGGGGAGCTCGGAGGCTGAACCCTCCCAGGCCAGCTTTTCGTTTTGTTTGGCGGGCATTCCAAGGGACTCGCCGCCTCAAAACAGAGCCTATCCAGATGGATAGTGGATGCCATTGCGCTCGCTTACTCTGCAAAGGGCCTACAGTGCCCCTTGGGTGTCAGAGCGCACTCCACGAGAGGCGTGGCCTCTTCGTGGACTTGGTCGAGCGGGGTTTCCCTGCAAGATATCTGTACGGCCGCGGGCTGGGCCTCGCCGTCTACATTTATAAAATACTATAACCTGGAGGTACCCGCCTTACAAGCTAAGCTTTTGGCGGTCTAAAATTCAGTGCTATCTGCCCCGCTGTGCGGCCCAGATGCTGAGTTTACTGCAGCCCCATGAGTGTTGACACACGTATGGCCACCCAGATCAGGCTGAAAGCTTTCACCCTGGCTGCGCGTTTTATTGTCATATGATAGCCCCGCTGGGTGCTTTTTTATAGGGAATGACGCTTCCAGCCTCTCTTCCTCCACTCTATGTGAGTTTATGGTGATTATGCACTACATGAGCCCTGGGCTTCGGCCCTTGGGACTTTGGTGTTGGATCCCTATACGCACGGCGTGTTGCATTGTGTTCCCCTAGCGTAAAGCTATTACGCAGTACGAGAGATACTCTCGTAAGAGAACGTACTCGGTTACTAACGTAACCTCGGTTCGCTCTAGAGAGGGAACGAGTACTGCGTATCTTGCCGTGCTTGGAATACGCTCTGGTTCGCTTCAGCGATAATAACCAGCTTGTACCAGCCTAACGAGCATATTTATAGGGTGAGACCACGCCCTTTGTGGCGGGACGTGATGATATGGGCGCGAATTGCCCCCATTGGTCATTACGTCACGCAGAGTCTCTCTCGATAGGCTGCTGCATTTGCCGCAAGAGCAACCAATAGGCGTGCGAGCTGTTTCGCCTATGTCTGCTTGCTGCTGCAAAGCGTTTTACATTAATAAAAAATTAAGGATAATTTTTGGCTTCAATATCTCGTGGAAAAGAGTTTTTCCCCTAGCGTAAAGCTATTACGCAGTACTCGTTCCCTCTCTAGAGAGAACCGAGGTTACGTTAGTAACCGAGTACGTTTTCACTCACTCATTCAGTGGACTATTAGTCGAGTAACAGGGATAGTGAATGTGGGCTAAGGGGGCCATTTCGAATACAGCCCGGTGCCATTGTCATATGTTCATAGAATATCGCAGACTCGCACTCTCTTGTTACATAAAAATGCAACTGCTGCCATTTTGAAGACTTCCATAGTAATATTACTGTTAATTGTTTCAGTGTTTGTCTTGTTGCTATAGGAGGTTTTTTTTTTTGTTATGGAATCTTTTCATTTCCTAGGGAAAGTTTAATATACACACGAAACACTATATGATGACTAAGTTATAACATGTTTTTACATTGCTTTAACTCATCAAAATCAAATTTTTAGTTATACATAATTCAAGTTATACAAAATTCAACTCTTTTTAAGTCAGTTTAATGCAATTTAAGTTGAAATTACTTAAACATCCAAGTTGATTGTATGGTAAATTGATGTTTTTTTTGTTTTTGTTTTACAGTGGAGGTAGGATTCTAAAATAATTCCAAATGTCCACATATTTTTTTATTTGGTATCAAAAATGACCATCTTCCTTTACATTTTCTCTTACAGATGACGCTTGAAATAGTACTTTGAGCACAGTGTCCTATAGGGAAAACCATTGTGTCCTCCAGGTTTCCTCATTTTCTACATTAATTTGCACAACAGCTCTTTCATAATAGATATATGTGCAATGACATGACTGCAAGCTGGGAAGAAAACTTAATGACATAAGTTATGTGAAAATGTAAATTGGATTCCATGCCCATGAGCAGCAGTAATTAATTTCATTCAGGATGGCGGAGCTCTAACTTGTTGGCCCCTGCACATCCTTTTTCATAAGAGGCACAGAACAGAAAATAATGTAATGCTGCAGCTGAATGAATAAGTTCGAATTTCCCAAAGGTGGGCGTTGATGTTTCAGAAAATGCCCCGTAATTAATGCACAATCGTCAAGGAGCACAAAATGAAATTCTCATTAAGGTTGATTTTCTCACACTTATACATCTAAGAACCGGAAGGCCATGGAGAAAAGCGTAAAAGAGAGAGGTTGGCGACAGTGAAAAGTCAGGCCACAGGGAAGCACGAGAAAAGTAACGAGGATGAAAAAGTGCAGAGGGGTGGAAGACAAAACATACTTTGCTAATGTGAAGCAGGCGTCTCCCCTAAGTGTAACACAATGAGCGATCAGAAGTTAATTAGATTGACTCTCCATCTCTCCTTCTTACCTCTGCTTCGCTCCATCATGCAACAGACTCTCCATGGGAAAAGAAAGGGGAGGTTAGCAGCTGCCACATTTTTCTTTTCAGATGGGATCTAACGCAACTTTGAAAAGGCGTTGAGCAGCCAGCGATTTTGAAGCGAAGAGCAGCAAAGATTAAGTCACCATCGCCGCAGATGTCACAATCAAAACCTGAATAATACACAATCTCTGCCACAATCTCTCGCCTCATAGACCGGCTTCCTGCTCCACTTGCCTTTTCAGCAGCAGCAGCAGCTCTCAGCAATTTTGTTCCGTATGTGTCTGTGTGTGAAAAATGTGTGTGTGAGAGAGAGAGAGAGAGAGAGAGAGAGAGTGAAAAAGACCCCTGCAGCTGGTCCTCAGAATCCAAACTAATTTGTCCCAATCACAGCTTTGGTCTTGGGAGTCCCCTTCCATTTATCTCTCTACTTTCTCTCCGATCATACTGCCACTTGAAGGATCACTCCCCTCTAAAAAATGCTTCACTACAATTCCTGTCTGATTTGCCACCATGTGGTCTATGTCTTGCCCACATTTGTCTTTGAAGTCTTAATTACAGACCACAGCACTCACAAGCAAAAAACGAAGAGTCTCCCGTAATGCCTTTAAACAATGTTCGTCTGTGTGTGTGGAATATTAACACATATCCTCATACCTTAGACCAACCATTACGTTAATTCAATATATTTCTAAAATACATTTCTGGCTGCTCGTTAATTGTTTTGTCGATGACTTCCCAAGCATTTTAAAATCCCCAAAGAGCCCAAAATCCTTTAAAAAATGTATGATATAAATCAGCCATGCATTTCAGAGGTGATGAGTTATTGCCAGGTTTCATTTAAACTGCTCCATGCATTCTTGGGTTCCATTTGAAAAGAATGTGGGGTGTCATTCAGCATAAAGTAATGTATTATACAGGAAAGAGTTTAGTCTGGGTTTCATTTCTCAAAGATATTGTATGGTAATGAACTTTTCGAGAACGCTCCCTCTGCGTACCTGTCAAGGTCTGTGTTTGTGTGTAAACGTGTGCTTGAGAATTGAAGCCTTTCAGGTTCTACAATCATTTGCACTCATCTGGGTTAAATCATGACAGCTTTGTGAGGAGATGTGGTGGATGTTACAAACACAAACTGAAAGATCTGTATTACCTTCAGCAGACACCCGTCATTTCCAAAAATCATAAAATGCTATTTATAGGCAACTATCGTTAACATCACAGTAATGGTAACAGCGGGTTGTCATGTATGCAGTTTCAGGCAACTTGAGTGTTCTGTCTGTTCTTGATTGGAATGTTTATAGAGCTTTTTAGTTGTAAATTTATCATTTTTTTATTTAACGGGAAATGTTTGAAAAATATTCTTTTCTAGAATAATACATTAATATAACAAAATTCTTTAATTTTCCAAATGTTTTGTATTCTCACCCTTTTTTTGTAACAGCAACTATACAACTTCTATCTGGGTCTTTAAAGTCTTTCTATTACATAGATACTGTATTGTGTAATATAAATCCATTCTGTAGTAATTATTATTCTTATTGATTTATTATCCTGCATGAGTCTGTCTCCTTATGATGAACTTTGCACGTGAACTTTAGGCTACTTGACTTTAGATCTACATTGATTTTACATTTGCAAAAACAGCCCGTAAGTCTTATTTTTATTTTCTGCAGATACTAATTAGATAATGCTCAGATGGGCTGCTGCTGAGATTTGATCAGGAACCCATTATTGTACAGCTCTTCATTAAATATTTCTCCTCGACAGATAACAACACATGTCTGGAGTTCTGTTGTACGGATGCTGCCAGAAAACGGCACACTACGGGCAGACACAGACCAGCCTTGGCCTCAGGCTCCAGCCCAAAATCTACCTTCTCCTCCTGGTAGACAACAGCTACCGTTTCCCTCAATAGCAACTCAATCACAAACCTGAAGGTACTGCCAAGACAAGTCCCTGAGACAATTAGCTCATGTCGTAAAATAACACACCACATCATTGTAGTCTGAGAGGCTCGGGATGGGGAAGATTCTGAAGTTTTTTATAATAAGCTCTTCAGTGTTTTAGCTCTGATTCTCAAGCTTCTTTGGAGAAAATCCCAGCCGCTCTGCTTGTTTTGCTTAATTTACCTCATTACTTCGCGCAGCTGATTAGTGAGTCCTTGATTAATGAACTTACTTAATGGTGCTGATGCTTTCCTGGTAATTTATGGTAATATTTTTGGGATAACTGGACTCTCTTCGATCACAACATTTGCATTTTGCACCACTTTGTTGTTATGGCGACTCGCTGTAGTTATGATAAGCATAATCAAAGTCCCTTTAAGACAAGTCATTTCACTCGGCGGCCATCTTTGAAACGCCTCTGGTGAATGCAAGTGCAGCTCATATCTCTTTGAATGGGGAAACATTCAATTCTCCAAAACTGTTCGCCAAGCTTACGATTAAATTTTAACAATGAAATATGACAACTCTCTCATAAATGTTTTTTCTAAACGCTTGAATCATGACAGAAAGCTCCAGAAAGGTCGTAAGGACATCATGAAAGTAATCCATGTGACTCCAGTGGTTTAACCTCAATGTTATGAAGCGACGCGAGTGCTTTGTTTGCTTAAAAAAAGCATAATTTACCGCTTTGTTTTTTTTTGCGCAAAAAAAGCACTAGCATCGCTTCATAAAATTGATGTTAAACCACTGGAGTCACATGGATTACTTTTATATTGTCTTTACTACCTTTCTGGGTATTGAAAGTGGTATTGCTTAGACTGTCAATGGAGGGACATAAAGCACTCAGATTCCATTAAAAATATCTTAATTTGTATTCTGAAGATGAAAATGTCTTAAGGGTTTGGAACGAGATGAGGGTGAGTAAATAATGACAGAATTAAAATTTTTGGGTGAACTTTAACGTATATCTCTCTGCCATGCCTAGACCCTGAAGGTGTGAAGACAATGCTTCATTACCCATCTTGAGTAAAGTCTATATAGGTGTATAAGCAGTGTTCATAAAGTACTAGCAATGACACTAAATACTGTACATGCGATGGATTATGCCAAAGACTATAGAATAACACAAGTCGTGTCACTCGTATTCGTATCGGAAAAGTGCAATGCTCAATGGCGGAATAAGTCCTACCTTCTAAATTAGAGCCAATCGCCGATTGGTGAAGTCATCGTGTCACTGCAGCTGTCATGATTCTGCCCTCGTGTCCTTGATTTTCTCTAGTCTTGAGGCAGGATCATGACAGAATCATGTTTTGTGTGCAAGCACATGGTCTTGTGTTTTGAGCCATGTGCTTGTGTTGTCTCGTTACGTTACCCCGCCCCCTTGTTATCCTTGTCTCGTCATTATTGTCTAGTCAGTTTCACCTGTCCTTGTCTAGTCAGCTTCACCTGTCTTTGTCATTAGTGTCTCCCTATTTAATCCCCTTGTGTTTGCTGTCCTGTGTCGGTACATTGTCAAACATTGTGAGTTATTCTCTGTGAGTATTTTGTCTGAAACCTGTTTATTGAGAATTGTGAGTTTGTTTCCTGTCAAGTCAGAGTCTTCGTTTGTCATCGTGTCTTAGTCTACCTCCAGTCCTGTTTTGCCCCATCGTGGGTTTTGTTTTCTGTTTTGTCATCATTAAACCCCTTTTGAGTTATTTGCTGTCTGCGCATGGGTTCGTTCCTCCATCCACATGACAGAATGTACCGACCAAAGAAGAACCCAGCAGACCGTTTGTCCTTCTCTGCCAAGCATCGTCCGGACCCCCTTGAAGAAGTCTGGTTGTCTTCCCCCCTCAACAAGAAGAGTGTCACCCTTCCATACTCACCCGAGGGTGAGTGGATCTTGTCAAACTTCTCTCGACTGTATGACCAATTCTCCCGGGAGGAGTCCGAGGTGGCATCCTCGAGGTCTTCACCTTCTGCCTGCCTACCTATCATTCCCGAGGGTCGAATGATAGGCGTCGCGACGCTTGGGGACCAGGCTGGTTCCCCCACGACTCCTGGCACTCCGTCTACCCCCTTCGGTCTTCGAGTGAGACGGTCCTCGTGGGACTCTCCTTCAGAGTCCTCAGCGACAATCCTGCCTGAGAAAGCCCCTCCTTCGCCCGACACAGTTCCCGCTGTGCTTCCCCAACCCGTCTCAGTTCCGGCTATGGTCTCTGCTTCGCGACCTAGGAGGAAGAGGGGAGCCTCCCGTTCTTCGCCCGCTGCAGTCACAGAGCCCGCTGCAGACACAGAGCCCGCTGCAGACACAGAGCCCGCTGCAGACACAGAGCCCGCTGCAGACACAGAGCCCGCTGCAGACACAGAGCCCGCTGCAGACACAGAGCCCGCTGCAGACACAGAGCCCGCTGCAGACACAGAGCCCGCTGCAGACACAGAGCCCGCTGCAGACACAGAGCCCGCTGCAGACACAGAGCCCGCTGCAGACACAGAGCCCGCTGCAGACACAGAGCCCGCTGCAGACACAGAGCCCGCTGCAGACACAGAGCCCGCTGCAGACACAGAGCCCGCTGCAGACACAGAGCCCGCTGCAGACACAGAGCCCGCTGCAGACACAGAGCCCGCTGCAGACACAGAGCCCGCTGCAGACACAGAGCCCGCTGCAGACACAGAGCCCGCTGCAGACACAGAGCCCGCTGCAGACACAGAGCCCGCTGCAGACACAGAGCCCGCTGCAGACACAGAGCCCGCTGCAGACACAGAGCCCGCTGCAGACACAGAGCCCGCTGCAGACACAGAGCCCGCTGCAGACACAGAGCCCGCTGCAGACACAGAGCCCGCTGCAGACACAGAGCCCGCTGCAGACACAGAGCCCGCTGCAGACACAGAGCCCGCTGCAGACACAGAGCCCGCTGCAGACACAGAGCCCGCTGCAGACACAGAGCCCGCTGCAGACACAGAGCCCGCTGCAGACACAGAGCCCGCTGCAGACACAGAGCCCGCTGCAGACACAGAGCCCGCTGCAGACACAGAGCCCGCTGCAGACACAGAGCCCGCTGCAGACACAGAGCCCGCTGCAGACACAGAGCCCGCTGCAGACACAGAGCCCGCTGCAGACACAGAGCCCGCTGCAGACACAGAGCCCGCTGCAGACACAGAGCCCGCTGCAGACACAGAGCCCGCTGCAGACACAGAGCCCGCTGCAGACACAGAGCCCGCTGCAGTCACAGAGCCCGCTGCAGACACAGAGCCCGCTGCAGACACAGAGCCCGCTGCAGACACAGAGCCCGCTGCAGACACAGAGCCCGCTGCAGACACAGAGCCCGCTGCAGACACAGAGCCCGCTGCAGACACAGAGCCCGCCGCAGACACAGAGCCCGCCGCAGACACAGAGCCCGCCGCAGACACAGAGCCCGCCGCAGACACAGAGCCCGCCGCAGACACAGAGCCCGCCGCAGACACAGAGCCCGCCGCAGACACAGAGCCCGCCGCAGACACAGAGCCCGCTGCAGACAGCGCTTCTTCCGAGTCAGATTTGAGCGCTTCATCCGAGTCTGTGTTCATGTGTACCGAGTCTGATTCAGTGAGTTCAGTTCCCGCTCCACAGCCGTCTGCTACGTCCCCTGTTCTGTGTCCTGTTCCTTTTCCCGCTGTTTCCCCAGTCAGAAGTCTTGTCTCGCCACCCTCAGCTTCCCCTGTCGTGATTCCCTCTCCGTCGTCCACTGTTCCTCCTGTCCCTAATCAACCCCGGACTGTTTCCTCCAAGACTCCTCATGTGTCCCGATCCAAACCTGCCCGGAATCCTCGTCCCAAGCCCTCATCCCGTGGACCTAAGACCCCCAGCACACCCATCCACCCTGGACCACCCCCCATGAACTCTGTGTTTCCTCCGCCACCTCTTCCTTGTTTGTTATTTTTATTGTTTCATCCGAACCCTGCTGTTGTGTTTTCGTGTTTGCCACTACTGTTATTTGTCATGTTTTGTTGGTTTGTGTCGATGTCTCAGTCTGTCTTGTCCCGTGTTTGATGTCCCCTTGAGGAGCGTCTGGTAGCCGCTCCTTAAGGTGGGGGTTCTGTCATGATTCTGCCCTCGTGTCCTTGATTTTCTCTAGTTTTGAGGCAGGATCATGACAGAATCATGTTTTGTGTGCAAGCACATGGTCTTGTGTTTTGAGCCATGTGCTTGTGTTGTCTCGTTACGTTACCCCGCCCCCTTGTTATCCTTGTCTCGTCATTATTGTCTAGTCAGTTTCACCTGTCCTTGTCTAGTCAGCTTCACCTGTCTTTGTCATTAGTGTCTCCCTATTTAATCCCCTTGTGTTTGCTGTCCTGTGTCGGTACATTGTCAAACATTGTGAGTTATTCTCTGTGAGTATTTTGTCTGAAACCTGTTTATTGAGAATTGTGAGTTTGTTTCCTGTCAAGTCAGAGTCTTCGTTTGTCATCGTGTCTTAGTCTACCTCCAGTCCTGTTTTGCCCCATCGTGGGTTTTGTTTTCTGTTTTGTCATCATTAAACCCCTTTTGAGTTATTTGCTGTCTGCGCATGGGTTCGTTCCTCCATCCACATGACAGCAGCTGCCGTTAGAAGCTTTTAAACAAACAGACATAGAGACATGCACTTCTTTGGTCCACTGACGACCTCATCAGGGGGTCTTTTCAAAAGTTTGAGGTTAGTAAGTTATTTATAATTTAACAATTTAACAAAAATAATAATCCTGAAGAAAAAGTATTATGGTTTCCACAAAAATATTAAGCAGCACAACTACTTTCAACATTGATAATAATATGAAATGTTTCTTGAGCAAATCAGCATATTATAATGATTTCTGAAGGATCATGTGACACTGAAGACTGGAGTAATGATGCTGAAAATTCAGCTTTGCCATCACATAAATAAATTACATTTTAAAATATATTACAATAGAAAATTATTATTTTAAATTGTAATAATATTTTACAATATTACTGTTTTACTATATTGTTTGTCAAACAAATGCAGCCTTAGTGAGCATAAGAGAATTTCAAAAACATGAAAAAAGACAGGATTCAAGGAACAGGTGAGAATGTACAACTGTAAACACCACACACTGTCAGTCTGTTATAATGGTTTGGTATATGGATGGGAAAATCCACTTTCAAGCTTCATTCGATGCCAAGAGTCGGGTGAGACTGATGCGTGTTAACATTCTGATGACAAGGAAAATCAAACAATACTCCAGCAGCCATCTGGGACAAGGCTCTGGTGCTGAAGACATTTAACGTGCCGTATGTTAGCAGTAGCTCTCCGTCTGAGGCTCTTGTGCTGTGTGTGAGATGCAGAGAACTGCACAAGTTAAACAGTGTGGGCTGGAGATGGACGAGACTAAACAAGCAGAGCTCTGACATATGATACATTCTTGAGATTAGCTTTAGGTTTGGCCCCTATGTTGTATCTCTCTCTGGGACCGCATCAGGTAAAATACGTTTCAAGAAGCAACTTGCCTAAAGCCCCTGTCTGTAGTGAATCACAATACATGGCTTACTATTTCCTGCTGTATAATGTATGTTAGCCATGCATTTTGATGAGACATTGGAGCGAAAATCCTCCATGTACAATTTTAGACAGGAACATCTGTTCTTAGACTCTATAGCCCTGGGCTAGAAAACATCCACCTAGCAGACACCTAGCAATGCCCTAGCAACCAACCATAAAACCTAGAAACAACATAGAAATGCCCTAGCATTGACCACAATCCCTAGAAACGACCTAGAATATTGTAGCAACCACCCAAAATACCTAGCAACAACCTAGAAATGTCTTAACAACCAATCAAAATACCTAGCAACCACCTAGCAATGCCCTAGCAAACCACACAGAATACCTAGAAAGCTTTAGCAACCACACAGAATACCTAGAAACAACCTCGAAATGCCCTTGCAATGACCAGAATCTCTAGCAATGCCATACCAATGACCTAAAATAGCTTAGCAACCACCCCAAATACCTAGTAACAACTTAGAAATGCCCTAACAACCACATATAACTGTCCTAGCAACCAACTAGAATAACAACCACCTAGCAATGCCCTAGCAAACAACCAGAATACCTAGCAACAACATAACAAGCAATTGAAATACTTAACCAGAGCAACACTCTAGGGATCACCTAGAAATGTCCCAGCAATGAGTCTGAATAACTAGCAACAAACTAGCAATGCCCTAGAAACGACTCAGAATACATAGCAACCCCCTAGCAATACCCAAGCAACCACCCTTAATACAATAGCAACCACCTAGCAATGCCCTAGTTACCAACCAGAATACAATCACCCAGAATACCTTAGCAATAACCCAGAATACCTAGCAAAACCATAACAGCCACCTAGAAATACCCTATAGCAACCAACCAGAACACCTAATAATAATCTACCACCCAGAACAGCAACCACCTAGCAATGCCCTAGTTACCAAACAGAATACCTTAACAGTGACCGATAATACCCAGCGACTACCTAAACCCAGAATACCTAACAACCCGCTTTATATTGCTCTAGAAATACTAGCCACATGTGATCAGAGCATTAGTTAAAAAGCATTACTGTTGTCCAAACTCATCTTACAGTACAGTAAACATGTTATAGGAATAACCTGCGGTTAAGTGTCCTGCTCAAGGGCACAATGGTGATCATTCCTGCATCGAACCCTTTAAGGTTTGATCCTCCATCCTTTCAGTTACCACCTCAGATCATTGACCATTACATCACACCACCCCATTATGATCTCACGTTTCACTGCATTGGCGGCTCCACGCTGAATGTGTGTGAAGCTGTTACGCGAGCACTCAGAGAAGCAACTGATCTCAGTTCAGGGTGAATGTGTGTGTCTGTATGGTTGGTTATGCAGTAGGCACAGTGCGGGCTGACTGAACAGCAGACTGGTTATGCAGCAGATTTCAGGTGAGAGAATCAGGGGTGTTGTCAGGTGTGGGCTTCTGCACCCAGCCGAGCACCGGTGCCTAATGACGGCTCTTTTAATGAGCGCTGATACATGATGAATGCGGCCATATGGTCAAACAGCCTGCCGAAATCAAGCGCTCGGTTTTCTTTTAGCATTTAGCAGAGGTAAAGAAGCGATCGCACACAGTGGGTTCGTGAACAGCAGGGATACGATGTGACCTTCATTCACCTTGCAGAGATTCTGCATTTTTTACATATACAGTTCAAGAAGGTCATGGCCTTTTCTTTACATTACCTGCAAATTAGCAAATGTTATGCAGCCTAATTAGCTTCGTTTCAAGCTGCACTATTTCAGTGTTTTGTTGCACTGCTGGATCATCCCCTGTGAAAGCCCAGTAGTCAGTATGAAATCTATGGCTGACAATCCCATGAGGCATTAGTGAGGTATGGCAAAACTTCAGAATATGAGCATCTGGGAGATTATATTATGAATCTAAAATGCATGATTTTACTGCCTCGGTGCTTCAGAACTTACACCAGTCAAATATTTGGACACACATACTCAATCTTTATTCTATATTTATCTTACTATTTTGCATATTTTTTAATAATATTGGAGTCATCAAAATTATAATATAACACAAATGTAAGAATGGGAAGTATGTAATGACCCAAAACATGTAAAATAATTCATAACTATCTTAGATATTAGCTTTTTTTTTTCTTTTTTTTTTAGATTACAGCTGGGCATTTTAAGTTTTGTGGATTTTAGTCCATGCCTATTGGCTCTGAAGCCATCTATATGCTAATGTTCCTAAAAGATATACATTTTTAAATTTACAGAATTATAAATATCGATTACTCTTGTTACACGACTTTCTGGTGATGAAATCTGCAACTCGCAACTGACTACAAAACGGTAAATCATTGTTCATGGCTGTTATGTAACTAAAGCTTATTGGCTATTTACAAAATAGCTGTGTCCAAAATCACATACTCACGAGTAGATAAGTGATATAACAAATAAGTACTTACTTGTTGACCACTAAAAAAGTATGTTCTAGTATGAATGTGTGTAGTATGAATGAAATCCGGACGTCCTACATTCGACATGTTGTCATTGTCATGTGACCTACCAGCGTCAGTTGCGTTGTTTCACTGTCATTCAGAAATCCTCATGGAATAGTAAAGCGTCCATCGTATGCACACTTCAGTCTCACCGGAAGAAGTAGGTCATCCTGGAACTTTTTGCCTACTCTTTTATGAGTACTGTGTATTCAGACATACTACTCTTGCCTCATACTGTTTTTCACCTACTCAGTAGGGAAGTGTGTGATTTTAACATGAACTATTTATTAATAATTAAACAAACCAATTATTTTATTTTATATAGTTCATTTTTTTAAAGAAACATATGTATCCACAATTTATATGTGTAAATAAAATGTATTTAAAACACTTAAGCATAAGCCTTTAACATTATAAGAAACATAAATTCAGTCGAGGCCAAACTTTTGATTAGTAGTGTAGATGCAGTGCATAGATCCAGAAGAATCCCATCGGATACTCTTTAACAGTTTGGAGCTAGTGCGCTGTCGTTTAAAGAACGATTTGTTCACTCAGCCGTGAGTGACTGAATCAGCACATCGACAGCACACACGTCACATGGGTAACGGTTTACCTTTTTCATCCAATTTGTGATTGATTCCTAAATTACCGATCTGATCAAATTACCCAGATAGCTGCGCATGTTTAACGCCACTCTGTGCCGACAAATTGATAACAGAGAAAAGACAGACAGCGAGTTTGTAGGGAAGAGAGCCTGAGGTCTAATCAGGGCAAAGCCTCTCTGTGCTATAATTACACAAATAACCGAGCAGAGTCACTCATATTTCAAATTCATACTCGCTCGTTTTATTTCAGTACAGCCGCTGAATGCAAATTAAAGTGTGAGAGTCAATGCTACATAGGCCTACTCTATATACATCATGCATTTCTTTTTCATTCTAATGATACGAAAAAAAGAATTTACTATTAAATGCCAGTTAATGACACACACTGGCCACTACTAGTTTTATATAATAGTGGATAAGTGTGAAGTTTCCCAAATTTATTTACAGATAGCCTAAGTCATATACAGCCGAAATCATAGGTCCTACAACAGTTGTAACATGTCATTAAAAAGTTACTCACATAAAGTGAGCTACCGTGTATCAAAGTTTGAGAGATCTAGCAAAAACCACCAGAGTTACTGGTGCTCAAATTACCATCCCCGGTCTCTAATTTATTTTCATGATCTGAGGTAAATTATCTATTGTCACTTTCAGTATGTCTATAAAGGTCACGCAAAATTATATTCAAACTCATATCTGACACTTTTAACAAGAAATAAAGCACATAAACAGTAGCCGAAGTAATAATTGCCATAGTTTTTATGTTGTTGTTCCAGCTGCAACGTCGCATAAATGGAACACCATTTCTGAAACCAGATCCCCTGTTTATCACCAGTTGGTTGGGACAAAAGATTTTTTTTTTAAATCGCATGTTGCTGTGTTGCATATGGTTAGGAACCATTGTTACAGTGTCTCTAAAGGTGCTTGACACCACAGTTCAGTTACATTTTTCTGTGAAATAGGTGTGAACATGATCCATCCTAAATTACAAACTGTTAATCAATGACGTATAACATGCACTCTGGTCACACTTACGATAGTATATTGCATTTCTCATAGCAATTCCACCTTTTCACACAGCACTGTGACAGAAGCATGTTTCTCAGCCTGTTTTTTCTCCATCCTCACTAAGAGCTCCGTTAAATACCCCACCAAGCATTTGGTTCCGTTAAAAACTCCATGTCCTCTCGCATTCGTAAGACTAAATAGCATTTCAATCTGATCTTTGCTATCCTCCATCATCTTATGCCACTCTCAAATCTCCCAGTAATCCTGTTTAGTCAGGCTGTGTGCGTTTCTGTGAAGTGTGTGTGTGTGTGTGCGCGTTCAGAGATAGAAAGAGGTAGAGGAGGTGCGAGTGAGAGAATTGGAGAGCAAGTGAGAGTGTGTGAGCAAAAGAGAAAGTCATTCAGCTGTATCCGAGTAGCTGGGGCCATATGCTATTCCTTCTCCAGTTTCCCAGCATGCCTGCTCAAGCCCTCGGCGCTTCAGGGAGAGACACTCACTTAGGGGATGTGAACGGAGTCGCATTGTCCTCTTACACCAGATGTTATCACGCTCACTAATTGGCTCAGCAAAAACAAAGCAAGAGGATGGAATGCCTGGCCCACAGGAGCAGTACACAGCCTTTGCGCCCAGAGCACCAATAACAATCATACAGATCTCACTGACAGCCCTCTGAAGCAATTAGCAGTCCAGACATACAACTTCCTCCAGCTCTGCTAGTTACGACGCAACATGTCAGTTTTTTTTTATCATTCGTGGTGAAGCTGTAATACAAAATAGCATGAATAGTCTTCAAACAGACCTCGAGCGGCTGGCAACGCCGATACGAGCAGCTGAACTGAGCTTGGTTTTCAACATGGTGGATTTCCCCACTGTCCTCAGGTTTCTTGTTATTGTAACGATTAAGGTGTTTTCACAGCCATCCTGTGCAGACACAACTGCTAGAGCCATTACAGGTTTTACAGTTGAAAAACAGAGAGAAGGACGGAGTAAAGTATGAAACTTCCAACACATGTACTCGTCATGAACAGCAACATTATTATATATATATATACATATATATATATATAAAGTTTGGGGTCCGTAAGATTTTTAATAATTATTTAATTATAACTTTTATTCAGCATGAATAAAAGTAAATTGGTCAAAAGTGACAG
This sequence comes from Rhinichthys klamathensis goyatoka, assembly GCF_029890125.1. Classification (NCBI taxonomy): domain Eukaryota; kingdom Metazoa; phylum Chordata; class Actinopteri; order Cypriniformes; family Leuciscidae; genus Rhinichthys; species Rhinichthys klamathensis. The sequence continues at coordinate 770,267 of NW_026606559.1, forward strand.
GGGGCAGTTGTGGCCTAATGGTTAGAGAGTCAGACTTGTAACCCGAAGGTCGCAGGTTTTATTCTCAATACTGGCAGGAAATGACTGATGTGTCCTTGAGCAAGACACCTAACCCCCAATCACTCCCCAGGCGCAGCACTGAATGGCTGCCCACTGCTCCTGTCCACGGTTTGCAGTGTGTGTGTTCACTATTTACTACTACTTATGTGTGTGCTCTAACATGGATGGGTTAAATGCAGAGGACAAATTCAAACTATGGATTACTTGGCCTTCACGTCACTTCACTTAAAGAACATACATTGTAACAAAACATTATTCTTGCAAAAGGTTATTCTATTTCAAATAAATGTTGTTCTGTTGAACTTTCTTTTCACCAAAGAATCTTTAAAAAAATGTATTATGGTACCCACAAAAATATTAAGTAGCACAACTATTTTCAAAACTGATAATAATGTGAAATCAGTATATATGAAGGATCACGTGACACTGAAGACTGGAGTAAAGATGCTGAAAATTCAGCTTCGATCACAGGAATACATTATATTTTAAAATATATTCAAATAGAAAACATCTCTTTTAAATGGTAATACTATTTCACAGTATTACTGTTGTTTTTACTGTATTTGGGAATAAATAAATTCTCGAGCATTAGAATTTTTTTACCAACGATATAGTGTATTATTTATAGATATTATATATTATTTGTATTATTTAGATGAAAACCATCTGACTAATTTTAAAAATAAAAACTGCAATTTAAATATTTTAAAATTACAACATTTTACACGTAGGTGTAAATGATTAGGGCCCGGTTTCACAGACAGGGCTTAGATTAAAGGAGCCATCTTTGGAAAACAGTCTCGACTAGTCAAACCACGAACGCCATTCATACAGTTCAGCTCACTTAGCACGTCGTTCGTGGTTTGACTAGTCGAGACTGTTTTCCAAAGATGGCTCCTTTCTGTATACACGAAGTGGACTGTCTTTATAAAATATCTTCTTATTAAACGGTCTGTACACTTACAAAGTTCTCAATGCTTCGTTTTGCATGTAGGGACCCTCATTATGTTACTGTGTTAGTGTGGGGCTATTTTGAGCCTTGTTAGTGGTATTAACAAGCGATTTCTTTTTACTTATTAAATGCCCCCATTACTAGCGTTATACGCTAAACAGTTTTTAGAGATAAAACTCTTTACATTCGATTATCATGAAAACAAATCTCAGAGAACGGTTGACTAGGTACCAATGTTTCATTAGACCAAAGGTTCATTTTGCACCGGAGTTCTCCTTTAAGCCAGGATTAGGCCTTAGATCAATTAGAACATTTAAGTAGCTTTTATGAACACGCCTTAGAAAAACACTTTACTGGTGTGCATCTTGAGACAAAATAATGGCACTGTCATATGTCAAGTTGGTTTCAGTTAAAACACCTGAATAATGTAATTTAGTCTGGGACGAGGCTTAAGCCTTGTCTGTAAAACCAGGGGAATGGTAACCAATCACCACTTAATCATTATTTTAGCAAACTCGAATTCGATCTGGCTCCATTCTAATATTTAACGCCCACCTTTCAGCATCCAATCAATTCTCAATGGGTTAAAATCAAGCCCCACCCTGATTTTTTTTTTTATATTAAAAACCCTGTTTCACTCAGAAATATGTCACCGGATGCAATTAAAATGGTTTGCTTTTTGTTTCTGAAGGTTCTGTTCTCTGGTTCAGTGTCAAGTTCTAGTAGTACTATCCCTCTAAGTGGTAGCAGATGTCTTGTGAGAGTGATCCAGGTCTGGCACCGTTAGCTTGGTGTAAGAACGGTCCAGGTCTATTTCAAGGGGATTCACTTTGATTGAGAATGTGAGAATTTCACTGTGATGTGTAATAACCTTGAACAGTGTAAAGAGATGCAACACTCTAAATGTCCCACATCACTCTTGGTGCTGTTCCACAGCCTGTGAACTTGATAAACTATTGGTGCAGTCCTGCAACATAACCTAAAGTTATTGAACAAACTGCTTTGCATATAAACATGCTCATCGGTCTTCATACAGCAGACATAGCAAGTGTGCATGTGTTCAATTTATTCTCATTTAAAGGTTATCTTTGTGAGGTACATTATGACTCTGGCTCATCCTGGATATTACGCACAAAAAATAGTGCCATTTCTGCTCAGTTTCACAGTTTTCTACATCTGTAATTAAATTCAAAGTAGTCGAAACACTAAACTCATCAATGCAGGGTGTAATTCTGAGGCATCTAAAGCAGCAAACGTACATTTTCAATTGTATCGCGCTGCAATGTTTTCGCAGAACTATTGTGTAAATCATTAATTAAAACATTTGTATGTAAATTGTCCCATTGAATTTAGGTAAGAATGGTTTTACGTACAATGAACGCAGAAATTGCTTCTGTCATGCTTGTATTTCATGAACAAGTCCCAATAAAACTGGCAAAGAGCAACAGTTTTTAATTACAATTCTAGATAAGAGGCTTTCCTTTCATCTCAACAGTGTTGGAATTACTCCAGGTCAATATAATGGATTAATTTTCTGTTTGGTGGTATAATGAAATTACATTTTTAACATTCAAGATACAGTTCTAAGTATTTTCATTTTAAAGGGTTTGGTTTCACACTCTTCTCTGTGCTGGGAACTCAACTGGGGCTGTCAGCACAGAAAAGTTGTATTCTGTCAATCTCATGTCGTTCTATGATAGATTGCCCTTTGCGAATGAAAATACTGTCATGCATGTTAAGCATGGCTGATCTGGCCATGTGACTGAAATCTATACCATATAAACGACTGTATTTCAGAATTATGAGGCAAACAAGGGTTTAGTCACTGCTGGTAGATACCCAGCTAACAGGGAACGTAAAATTGGGTATCTTTCGACACTGCATGCTGCTCCGAATCTAAAGAGACCAGAGACTTTTGGCCAAACCATTCAAAGATTATAAGCAAAAATGTCAATTTTACGTATCTCCTGGCCACTAGGTGGCACTGTGGAAAAACTGTACATGAACCCATAAGTCATGGTTGTCATAACACACACCAAGTTTGGTCAGAATACTAAAGCATTTTGGCGTGCTCTTCGTTGAATTCGTTCGCGTGTTTTTCGCAAACGGTTTGACGAATCAACTTGACTTCGTAAAATTTTTGTCGGTATGATCTGAAGATGATCTGGTTCAATTTTCATGAAAATCGGAGCAACGGCCTAGGAGGAGTTTTAAAAAAAAGTCGGTTTTTCGTAAAATTCAAAATGTCTTAAAAATTCTCCGAATTTTAGCGAATATTCTGCAAAGTTTAACTTTAAAGTTATCTGGCCTTTAATAATGTTCTAAAAACATTAGCACAAAAAATGTTATTCATATCGTTCATAGTGCTGTTTTTCTGAAATGTTTTAGTTGGACATTTATCTTACATTTTTTAAATGATATAGCTACTACTTATTTCAGAATATTCAGAGAACATTCAAAAGTAACATTCCCATAATATTTGAAGATTGATAAAATGGAATTTTCCATTAAGGTTTGCATAACCAAGAAAAAAAAAAACATTTTTTAAATGTTTAAAAAAAAAAGGATTTTAAATGTTCAGAGAACATTTCATAACTTAATGGGAACGTTAAGAAAACATTATTTTAGCCTATGTTAGCCGGATACATCATTCAGCAGGCAAAATGCATCTGTTTTTAAGCTATTAGATCAAAAGTGTTTCATTCAAACCAGATTAATTGCATAACTACGCCTGTAGTTAAGATGAGTGGGGGAATGCTAAACTGACTCACTTTCTCCAGGTATTATAAAACTTCCAGGCAAACAGGCTTACCGGTATACCTACATCTTGTGACAGAAAAGCACATTCATGACCCTGACTTTACAGACAGACGGCATCCTATTATGGCACTTGTATCAGCAACTGTCAATCAGCATTACTGGGCAAATATAAGCTGCAATCAACCAATCAAAAAAAAGCAATGATTAATTCAGGGGGAAACACGGTGTCTGTTGGACCTGAAGGAAAGAAGAGAGTGAAATGAACACCAGGTGCCTCTGCAAACCCACAGTAAATGGACTGTGCAGGGAGAAACGAAAAGGAGGAGAGAACGCCTGAAAGAGTGACAGACAGCTGGGTAAACAGAGAGTTTCATGGTACCTGCTCTCTTTAGTTACGCTAACATTTCCATGATATATCTGTCTGGGTAAAAACAGACACTGATGAAGCTACATGCAAGAAATAACCATCAACAGTGCATTCGTTTCAGCTGTGTAAATACAGTTTGTGTTGATAGCTCTACTTCTGCTTAAAAAACACGTCGTGACCTCGGATGTGGGTCTAGTACATCTACCATGGTTTATCTGACATGCATACTTGACGGAAAGAATTAGCAGTGCAGATGTTTGTAAAGAACAAACATGATGAAGCAGCTGGGAGTGAGAAGCTGTTCACTCGCACTTCAAAGATTGTGCTGAAGGATGTCATAACACTGCCTCCTGCTGGAAGAATGTGGCAATAACTCAACCTGTCCGTGTTATGGCTCATTTTTTGATGTTAAAATACTTTGCTATCCCATGTTATGCAGAGACTAGCCTACCGTAAGTGCGCCATTTGGTGTTTTGATTAAAAACACTGTTTGCCTCTATCAGAATAATGCTTGGATAAAGCTAGCTGTTAGCATTTGCTCAGCTGATTCCCATGGAAAAGTGATTCTGCCATCTTTGCTGAATAAAAGTTGTTTTGAGACAATAACTTTTGCCGTAAATGTCAAGTGACTAGCTGTGTCTCATTTCGAAGGCTACATCCTCGGAGGTCGCATTTGTCGGCCGTATACGGCATAAAGGATGTCTTATTTCAGAACAGTAACAATTATAAAATTGACTCTTATTCATAGATGTTAATTTTTGTAATTTCTTAATGACTGCAATGCAGTGGTCAGATTACTGAAATTAATCAATCTTATAATGACGGTATGTGGGCGACAAATGTTACTTCCGGAGGACTAGGTCTTTGAAATTAGTAATTTGAAATAAGTAATTACTTAACGACTTAAAACAAGTATATTCTATATAGTATGAGATATACTTGAAATAAAATATGACCCTGTTTACTTTTGTAGTGCACATTAGTCTTATTGTGAATGATTCATCAGTGCATGGTTTCAAAGTAATTCATTATATATTAATTATTAATTACTTTGAAACCAATTCTTTTTTAATTATTTTTAATAGACAGGCCTATATATTTGTGAGCAATTTTCAGCACCATTATTCCAGTCTCCAATGTCACATGATCCTTCAGAAATCATTCTAATATGCCGATTTGGTGCTCAACATATCTGACATATCGCTTGAGACTTGTAAATATTACAATTCAACTTTATTTGGAGTACTTCATTGCACAATGCACATTTCTTAATATTAAGCCTAAAATGTGTTTTAATATCACTATTAGTAAGGATAGTAGGCCTATAATCTCTGTCTTTAAATGCAAGAGATTTTATACCTAAGTATATTTGCAATAGTACCACTTTAGCACAATCAAATATACTTAAGTATATCTTTAGTTGGACCTCAGCACTATTTCCCGATAACTAAAGTGCATTAAGTACTAAATGTTCCAATTTAGCAGACTTGAAGTAGGCCTATACCAATTTAGTATACTGAAAAGTACAATTGCAGGGTATTTATATTAAGTACATAAATAGGCCTATGTAAATGTATTTGTAGTGTACTTAGCATTAAATAAATGTATTTCAATTACATTTTAGGCCTTGTCCACACGGACACGGGTATTTTTATAACCGGAGTTTTTCCTCCTTTTCACTCGGGTATATACAGAATATATATTAGGTCGCATGCACAGGCTGTCAGATCATGTAAACCAATATCCAAATAGCTATTGCTTTAGCAAACTGTTTGTTTGCATTTGCAATATGTCACATTACGGAAGTTGGATTGCGAACAGCAAATACAGAAACAAGCAGAGGTGAAAAGTCAAAGAAAGCAGATTATATTTCTCATAAAAGCGCCTCTTAACCTCTCAAGCATGTTATTTGTTAAGGCGTAGCCATTTCATTTCATAAAAATACACAGGCTGATTTCAGATTTATAAAGCCAAGTGTGACGGTGACCAGTAGCAATGGCAGTCATCTCAGCGGGACGTATACGGAATGAAAGAGGAAGTTGGAAGTAGGGCAGTACATGATTAAAGAAACGGAATATTTTCCCTTCATGTATGTCTCTCTCTCTCTCTCTCTCTCTCTCTCTCTCTCTCTCTCTCTCTCTCTCTCTCTCTCTCTCTCTCTCTCTCTCTCTCTCTCTCTCTCTCTCTCTCTCTCTCCAGAGATGCATGAGTTGCAGTTGTCACCACCCCCCAACTTCCTCCATTTTAATCAACAGGATCTATTTACAAAGCCGGTGCCTCATGAATAATTCTACAACCTCTTCAGGACAAAACATTGACTTCCTCAATGCTGGAGTTGATATTTTGGTCATGAATCATTTAGAGATCTGTTGTTTGTTGCCAGGGCTTAACTTCATATTTTCCCGGTTATTTCTGAGGCGTTTGTATTTTCCATTCACATCACGCTCATCTTCTATGTCCCACATTTGCCAGTCCTCTCAGTTATCAGCAATTCTGTTTTTTATTTTGTTTGTTTTTTTTGCAATCCTTTGCATTCCAACAATACCATAGCAGACTGTAATTGCATACAGTCATCTTCTGACACATTATTTATCATATAGAGCCGCAGAACAAGAGATAACATAATAGCTTTGGCCAGCTGACAACCTCCAATACAGTGGCTGCAAATTGTTGATTGTCACATAAATTATTTTCACATTCACAATGTAAATAGGGGAGGGTGCACAAGGAGAGTAAATTTGATGTCTCGAGTCATTATTATTTTTGTAATTTGTAATAATGAATCTCTGGATTGTTGGGAGTGCAAATGAGCTCTTAATTTAGAGACTAAACATGAACATGCATTTTAATGACATCATTTGCATACATTAAGACGGTAAATGTGGCGTCCTGGCATATTGGAGTGCTCAGGATTAATTGCTCGGCTGACCCGCTAAACAGAGCAGTTTAACATAGTGTGTTGTCACTCACTTATCCTTTCTGCCTCTCTTGATTAGTAACTTTTAACCGGTCGGGAGCTTCGTCTGAGTTGTTCTGTAGGGAGATGTTTCTCCAAAACTGCTGCGCTGGCTGCTAGATGACAGTGTAATAGAATTTCTTAAACAGAAATAAAGAATACCACAGCTGTGTCTCTGCCGAATTGCTGTTTGAGATGCCCAACTAATCAAATACATTTTTATAAATTAATAAAAATGTTCAGCTTCAATACAACTTAAGCGCTAACTTAAAACATTGGTGACATGCTGTCGGTTACTACAAATTCAACTTACATTTTTGTAACAATGCTTTGTTAATTGTCATTTTTTTGGTGAGACTATAGTGTTTTAGGTTTTAAGTGTTGTGGTTATACTTTTGAAAACAAAAACAACAAGGAAAAAGAGCAATTAATAGGCATGGTGAAACAAAGCTATAAACTCCTCCAGGTTCTGACAATATCATATGAAAAAATATTCTAAATTGGTAGAAGCTTAGAAATTTGAAATACTGCAGAGAGCTGAATGGAAAAAAATATTGTGAATATAAAATAAAAAAAATCAAATGCATACAAAAAAATGTATGCGATTTGAGCTGTAAAGCTGTCTAAATGATCCCTTTTTGGTGAGACTATTTTAAGTGTTAAGTTTTGTGGTTATATTTTTGCAAACAAAAGAACTAGAGGAAATGTGAGGATTTTTTTAAACCATTAAAAAGAAATAATGGTGAAACCAGAGCTATTGAATAAATACCTCTAGGTTCTGACAATATCACATGAAAAAAATATTCTAAATTGGTAGATGCATATGCCTATTGAACAGAGCTGAATAGAATTTCCTATACTCAGAAATTACATTTCAAGAAGTGTGGGTATTCTTCTGATTTGATCAGAAAATAAATTCATGAACTATGAACTGAATAAATTTGATTAAAAGTCTAGCATTCTTATAGATGAAGCAACAGGAACATAAATTATATTAAATCTATAATATATGCAGTGTTTCTTTTGTATTCTCTGCAGGGTGATTTTGACATCCACATCAGGAAATGAGGGACTCAGTGGAAAATTTGAAGATTTTATTTTTATTCTTCTAACAAATATTGCTATATTTATAAAGATTTCCTTTCTGACAAACTGGGCAGTTATTATGTATTTTTTTCCTCACCTTTGTCACTTGCTCACTGTTGGATGACACTATTATCTGTAAAACTGCTTTGGAAGCATATTTAGTTTGCTGACTGAATTAAAATATGTATCTTATTTTCTAATAATGGATAACAAAAAGATATTAACTTAATACAAACTATATATTTTCCATGTAATATCTTAGTATTTTACTAAATATCCAATCATTTAATTTCGAAAACAACAATTTGTCCCCATTAATGTTATCGTTTTACACAAAGGGATCAGTATATTTAGGGGTTCTTGACTTAAAAAAAGAAAAACGAACTCAGAGGACTTGTATGTTGAAATGACGTGACGCTCGTGCTCGTGATGTGATTAGGTCCGCCTTCACGCGCTTTGAAGATGGCAGCCGCCGTAAACACACCGACACCTGAGAGCGGGACAACGAAGACCGATGACGGTGGATATGACCAAAAATGTATTTTCTGTAAAATCGTGAAGGGGGAGATGGGAACTGAGCTCCTGCACAATGTAAGTGTGCTGTCAGTGTTTTATCTAAGATAACAAATAAGTGACAGTGAAGATAATAAAGTGTGATGATACGATGAGGCTAAAGATCACAATTCAAAATGTTTCATGAAATCGTAAAGTAATTCACCGACATGTCTTTATTTCATAAAAATATTACTTGCATTTTAACTTTGTCAACAACAACAATAGAAAAACTGTATCAAGGTTACTATAGTTCCATAGTTACTAAAGAATCATTTTACTACTAAAATAGCAATGTGATTAATTTGCACAGCCATCGTCATCAATTATTAATACTACTAATAAAGAAATTATGCATATTGAAATGAATTTGATATGGTTTTACAATAATTCAAGTCATGTTTTGTCGTTTATTGGTCACTTAAGCACATTTTAAAACATCAGAAGTTGCAAATGTGCTAAAAAAAATTACTTGAAGCGAGACCCTATCACTGTTATTTATTTATTTATTTTAAATAAAACCTTTCTCTTTTCAGGATGAGACTGTGTCCTGTTTCAGAGATATACACCCTGGAGCTCCTCATCACTATCTGGTTGTGCCAAATAAACATGTGGGCAATTGTAAATCTCTCAGAAAAGAGCATGTGCCATTAGGTAAACACGCTGTGATTTATCAGAGACTGGTGTAAATGTTTAGACATATCTGACAGGAGCTTTTCTAGAGCCTTTCTGTAGTAACAATCAGAAGTAATGAGTCAGTTTTACCATTTACAAGTAGTCACAATTCCCAATTTAGTAACACATACTGCAGCATGCATGTTTGACTAAGCAGTCATCTGTGTATCTATTTTTGTGTTCTTTAGTGGAGAAGATGGTGGAGATGGGGAAAGAGATACTTCAGAAGAACAATGTAACTGATTTAAATGATGTTAGGTAATGGATAAAACATCTGATACTTTGCCACATATACTAAAATCGAGTCCTTGTTCATGTAACATGCCAATTTATGCCAACATGTCAATCGTATTTCCAAGGTTTGGCTTCCACTGGCCTCCTTTCTCCTCTGTCACACATCTGCATCTCCATGTTCTCGCACCCGTCAGTCAGTTGGGCTTCATGTCACGCTTGGTCTACAGGCTAAACTCATATTGGTTCATCACGGTAAGCAATCAAATCAACCACCCAACAATCCACTATTCCCCCTATCCTCCAAGTGCACAAGTAAATTACATCCACTAAAACTAATAATCACATTCCCTTGGAGCAGGTTATTGATGCATTAACAGACTAAATGTTTTCTGAGCGTAGCAATTTATTACGCCTGTTGAATGAGACCTTTTGTCTTGTAATTGGAACAAGCAAACTTTATTAAATTAAAATGGACAAGCTACAATGGCAGGGGATGAAACCCTTTTTTGTTTTTGCCAGCACTAGTAGATGCGGCTGAATGGAACTGTGTGGAGAAATAACGATACTGGTCTTACCAGTTCTACCACTACAACGTTTTTCTTTACGTTTTAAATAATAGAATTGTTGATTTACCCTTGCTTTTGAGTATGCAAGTGATCAATGACAAATAGTCAAGTAACATTTATTTATATAGTGCTTTTTACAATACAGATAGTTTCAAACCAGCTTTACAGAGATAACAGGAAAATAATGCAACAAAGTTTGTTCCCAGAAGAAAATAGAAATGAAAAATGTCATTTTTGTTGTAAAAAAGTTCTTAATTTAGTTGGAGAAACTAAGTTATTACTCTGGACTGGAGAAAACTGTGATGTCATCATCCAGCTCAGTTCATTTCTTGTATAATAGTGTCAATGCAGGCAGATCAATATTATTGTTGAAAATTGAATTAAATGTTAAATTTAAGGTCCCCAACTAAGCAACCCAAAAGCCAATGGCAACAAAGGTGAAAAAGGCGACATAAAAAAAAAATAAAGCTTCAAAAGTATATATTTAAAATAATTTTGTTTTCAAAATTGATGTAATGCATATTTCTGAGCCAGGAACAGTGCGTTTAAACAACTATTAGTTAAATAACATTTCAAAGTGTTTAAATTAATTTTTGACTTTTTTTTTTTTGTCTGCTGGTACAATCAAATATTTGTAAATATATATTCCTAATTTTATTGTGAAATCTTAGCACAGTAACCGTTAAAGTGTCTACAGTGCCGAACAAATTATTTTGGGGTGTATTTTATTTATATTAGTTTATATAAATTATTGCATTCTAGTGGCAAGGTATTTAGTATCTTTAGCATCTGATTTTACTTTTAAAGACAGCTAAATGTAAATTATAAAATAACTAATAACCTAGTTTTTAGCCATTTGTGCACGTGACTTCTTATTTGTTGCTTTAAATCAAGAATTTATATGGTTGCAACACCGGATGAATATCAGTTGTGCCACCTGACAACATTAATAATGACAGGGAATAGTTCAGTTCATCTTTATTCATTTCCCGAAGGCAATTTGGTTGCAGCATACACATAGGACACACACACATACAAAAAAAAAAAATTACCTTAGGTTTAAAAACTTTACAGCTGAGGGGATAATTGAATTTTTAAACCGATTTGTTTTATTAAACGGAGTTCTACACCGACTGCCAGAAGGGAGATGGAACTCATAACTCATAATACATAGGGTGGGAATCATCTAACAATATGCTCTCGGCTTTACCCAAAACCTGTCTATAATATAACTGGGCCATAGTCATCTGCTGCCTCCCCGTTATTTTATTTCTCTGATTTACGATCCTCTCAATACAATTCTTATTTTTTACATTCAGAGAATTAAACCAGCACAACAATGAAAAGGATAATAGCGACTCAATATAGGATCTGTAGAACATACACACATCAATGTGTTTTTTTTTTCCATTTCAATTACATATAAAAATAAAATACAAATGTTTTAGTCAACAGTCTCTATTGAAGTAAAAGTGGTAAATTGATAAAAAACAGAATAAATCACATGACATCACATTCGGAATGCAAGAACTGTAATAGGCTACAGTGCAAGTAAAGAGATGAATAACAACAAAGTTATGATGCATTATCATGCTTACGGTTATTACCTCAATTCATAACAAAATGTTTAATGTTTAATATTATGTGTTCTATTTTATTTAGAATTTCTTCTTATTAAAACACCATTTTAAATAGTTTTCTTATAGTCTGTTTATTTGTGGGGACGGTTGAGCGACCTGACATTTGTGGTGTTTAAGATACCAAAATATAAAATAATATTTATTATTTGAATGTACTGAAAATGAATTCAAACTAAATAGGTTTTACAGAATGAAGTGATGCATGTCAAATATTTTAAAGGGAAATAATGCACTTGGACACAAAAATATGCACGTCATGTCACTGACCCAAATGTATAGCTAACTCTTGTCTGTTTTCACATTACAGGCAGAACAGTTACTCCAAAAGCTGAACTCTATGAGCTAAGTGTACAGGAAGTGAGAGATACATTCATGTTTGAGATGCCCAGAGCCACGTTACACATAACAACAGTCCAAGTCAATCTGTTTGTGATGACAAAAGGCCACAGGCGAGTCCCTCGGGGTTATAATACTCATTAATGCTACTTTTATTGTTGGTTATATTGTCTACCAGACGGGCTAATCAAATTTGCAGCTACAACATTGTAGCTACTTTTGAATTGATTTGAAAAAAGAAAAAAAAGCATGCTGAATAGTAATGACATTGATAAACTTGACAGAATCATAAATCTTTTACGGTGAACAGTTTGGGCTCCTTTCAGTCTTACTCAAATAAAATGAATTTTAAGGATACAGAGCAGTAAAGACTTTTTAAAATATGAACGAGCTGAAAATGGCAATTAAGCTCAATAATTGGATTTAGCTTAGCCCAAATCCACTGCCGAATGATTTCAGCATCAGAATACGGCAGCGTTTTGTCATTCTGTACTGCATGATTCACTTCTGTTTATGCCATGACAGATTTTACTGTATAGATATAAGACATGTATGCCTCAGATGTATTTAATTATTGAGTGATGTAAAGTTGTAATTGCACTGTATGATGTGTGTAAGCATGTAAACAAAATAAATAATAACCTGCATAATTGTTTTATGCTTTTTAATAGTTTTTTTTGTGCTTCAAAACGATCACATGATCATCACTCTAGATATATTTTATATTAATTATATTTATAATAAATTCAAAGCAACTCCATACACAAAAGTAGACATGTATTTTCTATCTAGACAATACTTGTAATATCCTTGCAAGTGATTCATCATATTAGAAAATAACATACAAATAGAAAATTTTTTTTTTTTTAGTTTCAATAGTAAACCATTGTGTACCTTAACACTGTGCATCAAAGTGATGGCAAAAATATGATTATGGTTTGAGTATTATGGCTTCTCAACACTACAATGTTGCATGTTATTGTAGGTGTTCATTTAAAGGGATAGTTCACCCAAAAATTAAAATTCTGTCATCATTTACTCACTCTCAAGTTGTTCCAAACCTGAATTAATTAATTTCTTCTGCTGAACACAAAAGAAGATATTTTGAAGGAAATGGGTAACCAAACAGTTGATGGACCCCATTGATTTCCATAGTATGGAGAAAGATTCTATGTAATTCAATGGGGCCCATCAATTGTTTGGTCAGCAGAAGAAAAAAAAAGTAAGTTTGGAACAACTTGAGGGTGCATAAATGATGACAAAGTTCCCTTTTTTGGGTGAACTATCCCTTTAAAGGTGAAAGCGTGCATTTTTTGAAAATACATTTTATCCTATCACAGTTTAGTGTGCAGAGATATCCAGAATAAGTCATTTATAACTAATGTTAAACCAATCTAAGTTGGTCTCCTAACTAGACCTCTATCTGGAAAGTACTCAAAACCAGCAAATAGACAGCCTAGCCAGGCTGATGGGCAACTTTTTTTTTACAAGGAACTGAAAAGTGTAAGCATTGTTGCTTTGCTTTTGTGGCAGCCCCTCATAACCAATGGTATGAGAAGGGGGCGGGGCTACTTGTTTGGTTGACCAATGACAGACAAGAGTGTTTTGAAATCTTGTCTAAAACATTATTTTTCCAATTCCGCTTGGTGGTATAGAAATGTCCCACTTTGAAAGCATGAAAAGGTAACATAATATACCAGTTTGCTACATTTAAATTCATTACACTCAAGTCAACAATCTCATTAGTAATAGTTTCTTTGGCCAAAAACTAACCCCTGTTCAAGTAAAACAGATGCCTATAGTGCAATTTTGGACAGTAATATTGACTTTGAGGCAGGCACGTGGTGTCCATCACTTCTGTAAATCACTGTAACAAGGTGATGAGAACTTCATCATCTCTCCCCTGCCACAGCATCTCCCCTTCAAAGTGCACCAGCGCTTGCTTGCGTGCCCGCAGAAGAACTCCCACCAGTTTATCAGAGATGGTGACGTATCTCTCGAACAGCGTCCCGAACCGCACAGCCGGCCTGCCGTCGTCTCTGCTCTCTCCGATCTCCTGAATGACCTGGCAGAGCTCAGTGACCTCTCTGCTGATGTGGGAGTGGGCGTCTTTCCCCCTCTGCTCTGTTTTAGAGCCCTCTAAAGGCCTGCCGTAGCCCTCCTGTCCTCGCTGGATCTGCGGGGGAATCACCTTGCCGTTGCTGAAGGGATTGTGTTTCTGATACTCGCAGTGGTCGTTGGACCATTTCTGCCAGTTCTCTGTCAGGCCTTTAACAGACACGGTGCAGGTCTCTGCCCTGTCGTCATTACGCTGCGCAGGTGCTTCGTCCGTCTCCATGGTGACCTTTGGCTCACAGGACGGCTCTAGTTTTCAGTTCATGCTTCACTGTTGGCACAACAAAGGCTGTGAGTGAGAAGATTGCATGTCGTACAGGCCTTAAATAACTTAAAGCCTCATGAAGTCTACAAGTAAGACTGACCCAATGTAATCAATACTAGTCTGTGCGCTTAAACTAAACTATATCGTAAAGATAAATATAGTTATTGACTATAAAATAAATACTGATCTCAAAATTTGAGGTAGAACCACACAAGTGTACACTGTCATTTTGGAATTTAAGAAAAAATGTCCAGGACACGGTTATTATCGTTAATTAAACGTAAAACTATTAAAAACATTTTTGTTCATTGACATAGGGCTGAAATAAAATAAAAAATATGAATATAAGATAAGATAAATAACTTCAACTAAACGAAAATTAGAAATGTTGCAACTAACTGAAACAAGTTTCAGATGAAGCAACTAATTAATAAAAACTAAAACTGAAATAGAAATAAATGAAACCTAAATAATATATAATGAATACAAATGATGAAAATATATAAAATGAAAACTTAAAATATAAAAAGACAAATGATGAATAACAGGATAAATATATTAAATTCACATTTTTTTATACATGACATTTCAAAGATTGATTATTACTATGTTCATCAATTCATATGAACTGTTTATGGAAATATCTCATGTTCATACTGAAAAAAAGAATTATTTTAATTAAACATTTTAATTATAGGCCTACTTCCTCAAATTTGGACAATTCTGCAACCTCAATTTGAATTCTATTTAAATCGAGAAACTGATTTTCTTCTCAATAAGAATTCATTCTCAAAATTCAGAAATATAGACATTAGAGATATTTTTCTCAGTTCTATTCTGAAGGTCGCACAGCCCTGCATAAAACGGCACAATATACAATACACATATACAACAATACGAATCTACATCACAGTAAAGATTAATGACAGCTTAGTTTAACGATTTAATCTAGCTACTTTACAAAGATTTATTTGACATCGAAATATATACATCACACGTTAAGTGTAGGCTGCCATAACACCTTACCGCCATTGTTTGGCTTCTTGTGAATGGTTGTCATGTTGTACAGCGATGGAAGTGGATACATTACAAGTTGTGCAGTGGATACTTTTCTGACCGCTTCTGAGAGTGATTGACGTGTAAACTAACCAATGAGAGTATGACAATCATGTCACTGTACGAGATGATGAACCAATGACAGGGAAGATTTTAGCCCCTTAAGAAGTTAATGAGTGTGTAAATCAGATTAAAATATATTATCAGGAGGTGACACTAAATCGTTTCCATTTTCTAAAAAGACTATAAACAAAATCACAGGTGAAAAATGATTCGCCTTTCACGAAGAGACCGTTCTGTCGAGCACATAGGCAATTTACCTAATTTTACTCATGGGTATGACTTAACAGGCATTGAAAAATGCAACTATCTAATCCTTTTAGTAGATTTACGTACGGGCCACGGGGATGCCAAATAGGAACTTTTGTTACGGGCATAATATACCCATCGGATGATGTTGAATGTTGCACACAAACATGGCGCTCCACTCTGGTCGGGCGTGCTGCAGACAATATTTACTTCATCTGGCACATGATAACGTCGATTTTAGATTACCGGTACAAACTGTAAACCTTCAGTACACTTAGACCTTCGTGTCAAAATGCTTATTTATTGGATTAAACTGTCAGTGTCAGAGTGTATTTTGAACTAATGAGCTCGTTAATCATACTATTTTTTGCACAGCTCAGTTCAGTATTGTATTGTTCATTATGTTAATTTGAACTGTATTTGTTAAACATTCCTGAATCGCAATTTGAATTATTTATTGCAGGAAATAAAAGCATTGCTGTCTCTAAGGAACCAGTTATTTGATACATCAGAAACATTCATAGAAAAGGTAATGCTAAAATAGTTTTTTAATTGACATAAGATTTTGTCTTTGTTTTTTATTTTCTAACAATTCTAACTTTTTCCACATAAGTCCCCCTTTTGGCAACTAAATGGCTTATCGGAAGATGATATACGGAGTGTCATGTCCAGAACGGTCTGTGGCAAGTAGGTTGTAATATTTTATTATTTAAATTACATTTAAAATGCTTAGGATGACAAACTATTATACATATTTATCTAATTGCATGTACTCAGCGATATTTATTTACCTACATTTTGAGTTAGTTTGCGTATGATTCATTGACCTTATGACCAGTCAGAACTCTGCATATATTTGGATGTAGTCAATGATTGGCTTAAGCTCAATGTGTGAATATTGCATGGATGAAAACATGGGTGTTTTTGTCAATATTATAACAAGGTTTCATTTGTTACTAACATTAGTTAACTTTAACAAAGAACAATATTTCTACAGCATTTATTTATCTTAATGTTATTTCCACCATTTACTTTATTTTTTAAATAAAAAGTGGTTAACATTAGTTAAAGAGATAGTTCATCCAAAAATGAAAATTCTGTCGTAATTTTCTCACCCTCAAGTTGGTCCAAACATGAATGAATTTCTTTTTTCTGCTGAACACAAAAGTAGATATTTTGAAGAATGTCAGTAACCAAACAGTGGATGGGCCCCATTGACTTCAATAGTATTTTTTTTTTTTTTTTTTTTTTTTTTTTTACATACTATGGAAGTCAATGGGGCCCATCAACTGTTTGGTTACCCATATTCTTCAAAATATCTTCTTTTGTGTTTAGAAGAAATACATTCAATCATGTTTGGAACAACATGAGGGTGAGTAAATTACATATTTTTTTATTTTTGGGTGAACCTTTAAGGCACTGCGAACCTGCACGAACAAAGAGTGAACAATTGTATTTTTATTAACAAAGATGGATAAATACTGCAAAAAGTATAATCCTCATTGTTAGTTTATGTTAGCTAACGCATTGACTGACGTTATCAAATGAAACCTTATTGTAAAGTGTTACTAAAATAAAATAAGCTATGATTAAAAAAAAATACAGTGACATTTATTAAATTGCTGGATTTATGTAAAGTTTAATATTGATTTAAATTTCAAGGTCTGCTTTTGAACTTTGGGGTCATGGAAGAACAACAGAAGAGTTGAGGAGGTCATTGTTGGCGTATCCAGCAGAAAGCATGGTTTGTTCACGTTTCCCTCACAGTAAAGTACAATGTGTCCTTGAGATTTACAGAGTGTATCTTTTAATAAACTGTCTCTTGTATGAATTCTTCACAGGCTCCATATCTACAACAGAATTCAACTTATAAGATCAATGTCTACACTTTCAACAAAACGTTAGAGTTTAAGGACAGAATCAATAAGATTGATGTAAGTATTTTACATGTTTGTACGCTTTGAATGCCTAATTCTGTGGCATACAATCCATAATTAGTGTTAATTTAGTAACAGCTTCAATTGCCATTTTGAATTGCCTTAACTATGTATTTTTGACACAGGCTCTAGACTTCCTGCCGTTTGAAGGGAAGGTCAATCTAAAGGATCCAGAACATATTTTCTGTTTGCTGGAGGATTATGGCTCCGATCCTAATGACATCCCAGAGGATCCTTTCCATTTGTACTTTGGGAGATGGGTGAGCAGCTCTTTCCAGATATATAATGTTTCAGAATGTTTCTTTAGTGATGTGTGCTAGGCTTCACATTTGACGATTGTCTTGATCTGTAAAATGCTTGATTTGTGCTCTAGATACTAAAGCTGAAAATAAGAGGTAACATACTGTAACAAATGTTAAATAGGTTTTCTCTTCAGATTGCAGATGGTCAGAGAGAATTAATTCGCTCTCACAGTGTGAAGAAGAGACATTTCATCGGGAACACTAGTATGGACGCTGGCCTCTCTTTCATCATGGCCAATCATGCCAAAGTAAAGGCTGATGATTTGATTTACGATCCTTTTGTTGGAACAGGTGAGGAAAAGTCTGTGCAGATAGTAGTGATGTATGTCTCGAGACCACTTTAATGTGGTCTCGGTCTTGTCACGGCCTTGGCGGTCTTTGGTCTTGGTCTTGTCTTGGTCTCGGACCTCTCGGTCTTGTCTAGGTCTCGTTGTCTCAGACCGACATAGTGGTCGGGGGATTTAGCAATATCAATATCCACGACGATATCCGCAACGGATTGAAGCGCGCGTCCGAGTGAAGACAGTGCGGTGCGCGAGCCGTATCCGCGCCACTGATCGCAGCGACAACGAGCACTTTGATCACTTGATTTAAAAAACACACATCATGTGCAGTTTTTGATGTATTAATATTTAGTAAAACACATATCAGTGACATGATGGGTTTTAACTTCATTCAGGAGATTTTGGGTAACTGCACAACTGACAGATGACTCTGAGTGCACCGCCAACGGTGTGCGTGTGTGTGTGTGTGTGTGTAACCATAGCGACAAAACAACCAACTTTGGGATCCTGGACTTTAGCTTATAATTTCGTTTTTAAAAATATAATTATGTATTTAAAAGTTGCAGAATGGATTCATTTGGAGACTTCGAAATCGGCAGAGATAGGCAGGCAATGCAAAACAAAATCTTACAAGTTATTGCTTAGCTTCAACAACACTAGTCTGTTTTTTTTTTTCCTCCGGTCTCGGTCTTGGTCTCGGTATCGTCTTGGTCTCGATACCCTCTGGTCCTGGTAGTGTATTGGTCTCGATACCCTCTGGTCCTGGTAGTGTATTGGTCTCGATACCCTCTGGTCCTGGTAGTGTATTGGTCTCGATACCCTCTGGTCCTGGTAGTGTATTGGTCTCGATACCCTCTGGTCCTGGTAGTGTATTGGTCTCGGTTTAGGCGGTCTTGACTACAAGTCTAGCAGATAGCAGGCTTTGAAGTCTATTATGCTCACTATTCATTTGATCAAAGCACAGTAAAACAGTCATGCTGTGAATTTGAAATATCAGTATAGTTTAAAATAACTGTTTTATATGTATTCCTCCGAGGGTAAAGCTGAATTTTCAGCATTACTCCAGTCTTCAGTGTCACATGATCCTCTAATATTCTGATTTGGTACAACATTTCTTATTATTATCAGTGTTGAAAACAAGTTCAAATAGAATTTTATTGTAACATTAATGACTTTACTGTCACTTGATCAATTTAATGGATCCTCGCTGTATTAATTTATTAATATCTTAACTTACCATCGCTTAAATTCTATTTTAACCAAGGCATCATAAATTTAATATTTTCCAGAATACTATATTCTTTGCTTGTCAATCATAAAGAGCCTACAGTTAATGAACTGT
Organism: Rhinichthys klamathensis goyatoka; assembly: GCF_029890125.1. Lineage (NCBI taxonomy): Eukaryota > Metazoa > Chordata > Actinopteri > Cypriniformes > Leuciscidae > Rhinichthys > Rhinichthys klamathensis. The sequence goes on from NW_026606559.1 coordinate 790,061, forward strand.
ATCATTTGGTGGAAGAATTATTTTATCAATAAGTACTATTTAATTTCTTTATTTAATTATTTATTGACTTTATATTGAAGGTTCTTTTACTTGTTATACTAGTTGTCAGTGATTGTATAAGTTTCTCATCCAACACGTTTATAAAATCATCTTTATTCTGCAAATGAATCATTTAGGTCTTGTAGATTGTTTGTTTGGCAGGTTGTTCATCAGAAAAGTTTTGAGACTTCATTTTGGGCCAAACTGAAGCAGTTGTTTGTCTCGTTCTGAGTGAAATCACATCTGACAGCTTGTCTGGATGATTGAGGATTTGTGCCAGCATAATTCTGTTTCTTATTTGCGTCTAACAGGATCCAGGAGCAGATTTTTATATCATCTTTTGTGATGGCTCACAAGAATTTTCACTTTTCAATCTCAGTTGGCCCACTTTTACTCTTTCTTTTGACTTTGAAAGGACCACTTTCGAGTGTCATTAGTCAAACGAAGGATTGCTGACTTTCTAAACAGCATGGGGCGGCATTTTTCTTTCTCTGGGTTTTTTCCAAAGCGAGGCTCACTGTAAAATTGTAGCGTGCCATGATGTTGCCAGGCTTTATCATAAGTCTATTGTCACCACATGAACTGAGATCTGCCGGCCAGATGTGCTTATTTAGTTGAAAAATCTCTGGATGGCTGGAAATCCTTATAGGCCATACTTTTTAAAGTGTCAAGCATATATAAAGATCTACAGTCAGATATATTCCAGAGACCACTTATTTAATTCTCTCATGATCATTGTGTTCCTCTTTGTTTTGCAGGTAGTCTTCTGGTAGCGTGTTCACACTTTGGGGCTTATGTATGTGGGACAGACATCGATTATAACACTATCCATGGAATTGGTACGTTTTTTTTTAAAGCCATCACTATAATTGTCTCCTTCTAGTTTCCCACACAATGTAGGTTTAGACCGTAAGTTTGCTGTGAGTGTGCACCTTTGAGCATTTAAATCTGTTGCAGGAAAAGCCAGCAGGAAGGATCAGAAATGGAGAGGACCAGATGAGAACATCAGAGCAAACCTGCGGCAGTATGGGAAGGAGAGTCTCTACGTGGATGTCATGGTGTCCGATGCTTCCAAAGCGGTTTGGAGAAAAAACCCACTGTTTGATGGCATTGTTACAGACCGTATGTTCCTACAAACTAAAGGCCTTGCTTTAAAGGTGAAGAGTGTCATATTTTTTTATGTTAAAATACTATGGTATACCTGAAAGCTAAAAACCAGCTACCAGGTTCCAAAACACCACTACTACTGTAGCTTAAGCTGGATTTTTAATCACATACGTTTAGTGGCGTAGAAATGACACACTTCACCATTAAGTCACATTTGTTTTGTTTTTATTTGTTACCGTTAAATGTTGTTTTGAAGCTTCAAGTGTTTTTCGTTTCCCTTATGCAGCTCCATATGGTATTCGTGAGTCCACAAGGAGAACGGGATCTAATAAAGATATCATCAAACCTCCTGAGGATTTGTAAGCATATCACCTTTATCCACCTGCATTTTTAATAGAACCACTTGAAACACTCTTTAGATGTGAGCCAGTCATCAAAAAAGCCTTCTGCCTCACTACTAGCTCAACAAATAGTACAAGACTATACAATTACACTACCATTCAAAAGTTTGGGGTCGGTAAGATTTTTAAAATTCTTTTTGAAAGAGTCTCATATGCTCATTTTATTTATTTGATTAAAAAAATACATTGAATGTAATTTATTCCTGTGATGGCAAAGCTAAGTATTCAGCATCATTACTCCAGTCTTTAGTGTCACATAATCCTTCATAAGTCATTCTAATATGCTGATTTTTTTTCATGATTCTTTAATTAATAGAATGTTTAAAAACAGCATTTATTTGAAATAGAAATCTTTTGAAACACTATACATGTCTTTATTGTCACTTTTGATTGATTTAATTGCACCAAAAAAACTTTTGAATGGTAATTAGAACATTTTGTATGACAGTTAGAACATATACTAATTACTAATATTAATATAAATAATAATGTCTTTTTGAGACATTTGATTATCTTTGATTTAATTATCAATGGACAATGATCATTGATGTTGAGTTCAATGTAAGGATGGTTTCGTGTATTGGAATCTAGTTCTTATGTTGTTTCAAATGCATGTGATTTTGGCGTGAAACACAAAAGGCAATGTACAAAACAGACTTTTCCGTTCATTGCATTTTCAAAAAGGACACAACAGACCACATTTTTAATTTATGTTTTTAAGACTTCATAAGTGATGTGTGATTGGTGACTGAGATGTTCTTTGAGACTGATCAAAAATAGTGTACAAATACCATGGACTACTTAATGAGTATATAGTACTTTTAAGGTGCTTGTGTTCTTTTTGAAGCTTGAAACCTTTTGTCACGATTTTTTTTTTTCATTGAAAAAGAGCGACCAGCACATTCAAAAATGTATCTAGATTTTTTTTGTTTTCTGTTCCATGGAAGAAACAATTTTGGAACAACTTGACTGCAAGTAAATGAAGGACTTTCTATTTTTTGGTGAACTATCACTCATGAGTTTCTTCTATTGATTCCCAATGCAGCTCTGGAGAGAATCACGTCCCTGTTTCAATGGCTTATCATCTGAGTGATATCTTTGCCGACCTCTTGAATTTTGCAGCCCACCACTTGGTTTTAGGTGGACGTCTCGTCTACTGGCTACCAATCTACAGACCAGAGTAAGTAAATCTAATCACTTTCTACATCAGATATAGCATATGTGTAGTGAATCAGTCACTAGGGGGCTATCTTGTACCTTCTTATGTCTATAAATATGAGCACAAAGCATATCAGTAGCTCAAGCCCCCTGTTTCAGTGGAGGGTGTTAAACCTGCTCAGGCTTGTTGACCTGCGGTCAGCCCAGCAGTGGAGCAGGTGTGAAGCCGTGGGGTATTTTCCACTGACCACAAACAGCAGTGTCCACAGATCGTGCTATCCACTGATTACAGGGCCCGGGAAGAGTAGTGACTCAAAGGAGGGACCTGCTGCTTGTGATCTACCTTTACCTCACCTCCATCTCACTTGTAGACAGATTTTACATCATGTAGTTACGGGATTCACTCCCTCAGGATTGCTGATGCCAACAATCATGGATTTGGCTTGCATCATCTGTGCCGATAAAATCATGTATCACACAATTATTTTTTATTTATGTTTTCATTCATTTCAAATTGTGTCTGGCACAATGTTAACAAAATACTTGTTTGATTCACACTGCCATTCAAAAATGTTGGATTAGTAATTATATATATATATATACAGTGAGGAAAATAAGTATTTGAACACCCTGCTATTTTGCAAGTTCTCCCACTTAGAAATCATGGAGGGGTCTGAAATTGTCATCGTAGGTGCATGTCCACTGTGAGAGACATAATCTAAAAAAAAAAATCCAGAAATCACAATGTATGATTTTTTAACAATTTTTTTGTATGATACAGCTGGGAATAAGTATTTGAACACCTGAGAAAATCAATGTTAATATTTGGTACAGTAGCCTTTGTTTGCAATTACAGAGGTCAAATGTTTCCTGTAGTTTTTCACCAGGTTTGCACACACTGCAGGAGGGATTTTGGCCCACTCTTCCACACAGATCTTCTCTAAATCAGTCAGGTTTCTGGGCTGTCGCTGAGAAACACAGAGTTTGAGCTCCCTCCAAATATTCTCTATTGGGTTTAGGTCTGGAGACTGGCTAGGCCACGCCAGAACCTTGATATGCTTCTTACAGAGCCACTCCTTGGTTATCCTGGCTGTGTGCTTCGGGTCATTGTCATGTTGGAAGACCCAGCCTCGACCCATCTTCAATGCTCTAACTGAGGGAAGGAGGTTGTTCCCCAAAATCTCGCAATACAGGTCATCCTCTCCTTAATACAGTGCAGTCGCCCTGTCCCATGTGCAGAAAAACACCCCCAAAGCATGATGCTACCACCCCCATGTTTCACAGTAGGGATGGTGTTCTTGGGATGGTACTCATCATTCTTCTTCCTCCAAACACGGCGAGTGGAATTATAACCGAAAAGTTCTATTTTGGTCTCATCTGACCACATGACTTTCTCCCATGACTCCTCTGGATCATCCAAATGGTCATTGGCAAACTTAAGACGGGACTTGACATGTGCTGGTTTAAGCAGGGGAACCTTCCGTGCCATGCATGATTTCAAACCATGACGTCTTAGTGTATTACCAACAGTAACCTTGGAAACGGTGGTCACAGCTTTTTTCAGGTTATTGACCAGGTCGATGACAATTTCAGACCCCTCCATGATTTCTAAGTGGGAGGACTTGCAAAATACTTATACTTATAATATAATACTTATTTTCCTCACTGTGTATATATATATATATAATATAATTATTTGAATTCACCAAGGATGTGTTAAATTGATTAAAAGTAAGGGCATTTATAATGTTACGGTTACAAAAGATTTTATTTAAAATAAATGTTTTTGCTGTTCTGAAAAAATGTATCACAGTTTCCACAAAATATTAAGCAGCACAACAGTTTTCAACACTGGTAATGATGATAATAAGTTTCTTGAGCAGCAAAGCAGCATATTCAAATGATTTCTGAAGGATCATGTGACACTGAAGACTGGAGTAATGATGCTGAAAATTCAGCTTTGCATCATAGGAAAAAATATATTAAAATAGAAAAGTTCTTTTAATTTGTAATAATATTTCACAATAGTACTGTATTTTTGATCAAATAAATACATCCTTGGTGAGCACAAGAGACTATCAGAATACAGACACCAAGATAAAGTGTCAGAACCAAACTTGACAGAACTGAACTCTAACATGTCTGGCCGACGGTTCAGAAGATGATATAATGACTGCTGATCTGAATAGGTTTGAGTTTGCTGACAGACAGAAAGGAATTAATTGAGAGCAATCAGTAACATCCACCACAAGGAGGCGCTGGTGTCGTGAACGATCTTCAGAGCTGGCCTTACTATAGCAACACTTGTGTTTATAAATTTGGTGTCAGAGAAGCGGATGACTGCCGCTGGAATCTGGGGCTTCGATGTTGATTACCCTTGTAACAGTTAGAAGTGGAAACAGCCCTCCGTATCCGATTCATCCACTTCATCCTGTGGAGAAAGTTCACAATCTATCCCTAGACCATATGAAAACACATCTGCCAGAGTGAATGTCAAGATTTCCCGATTTCTGGTGACGCAACAGTTCAGTCGTAACAAACAAAGTTAAAGGAGGGATGATAGAGTAACATCCTAATGTATTTTGAATGGTGTCCACAGTGATGTAGACATCAACATGATGGTGAAAAGTGAGTCTTTTGCTTCAAATGACACATCTTTGACCTTTACTTTAATTGTTTTGTTACCACTGCATATTGTTGCAAACAGAAGAATAATCTCTTTTACAGGACATGGACGTCATGAAGAGAAAGCAGAGATGAGTGTAATCCACATGGGACGTTAGTCAGTCATTAGTACCCCATAATGCACTAGTCTGTTCTGACTCATTGCCCTATATTCAGAAATGTGATTCTGTCAGGTGATTTCTGTGGACAGAGTTCTCCAGAGGGCCCTTTACTGGAAAGCTGACATTTGTTAGACATTTCTCCAAGGTGACAGGAGTAGCTCCATGTAAACAGTACGATGGAGAATATGTATGCTTTGTATGGCTCCTTGTTTTGCTTTGTCAGGTCCGTTGAAAAGAGGGCACATAATTTATGATTTGTTTGAAACGGAGCTAACTGCGTGTGCGCAATGGTTTGTGGATCAGTGGCTTTGTGTGGATGAGGTTCAGCTACAGCTAGCAGCCCTCGGAACGATTTTTTTCATTGATTTCAGGCACTAGTCATATTTACGTAATCGTCTAAAAAATGAAGGGAGTCGGTGCGTGCGAACGCGTCTGTCAGCGCGTGAATGTTAACAGCCCACCAGCTCAACTCCCTGCTGAGTTAATATCCCTACTAACTGTCTTCAAAGCCTCTTGGAACAATGAATAGTTTGGATGTTCTCAGTGTTTCGGATAGTTGCGGCATGGCTCCAGATTGTGAAAAAAATTGTCCGAAATGCAACAAAAAATGTGGCAACAATCTAGTCACCATTTGCGATTTATATGTTGTTTCGTCAGTTATTATTTCTTTAAATCAGCCTTTAAATCGCACACCTTGTTTTTCTTGCACACAGCAACATTTCAACATGCGTTCACACATAAACAATGTACATTTCAGTTTTACTGAAAAAAACAAACAAACAGTAGCATCCTAAATCTCCGAACCGAAGGTAAAAGCTCAAACTCTTGAGACTATAATCTGATATGACTTTCATGGCTTTACTAAGACATCTAGTTTTGTAGATTTGTTCTAAACCAATCAGACAGATACTAAGTAATTTAGTCGCAATACTGCGCACTGTGCGATTTTGGCCGTCTGAGACAAATTTAGCAAATCCTAAAAGAATCCTCTGCTCCTTGGCTAAAATCTGAAGTCTTTCATCATTAGTTTGACATGTTCACCGACAGCCAATTAATGACCTTTGCAATCAAATTTGACCTCTGGGAGTGTCAGAAGATTTGGCTCACAGTCCTGCAGTGTGACTTCTCATACGACCGTCAAATTGTCTTCGTTTTTCAAGACAACCATAACCAAAATTAACTGTAGAGATTTATTTGTATTGCTTCTGTGTTTATTTTGGTAACCTTCAACGTTGTTTGGCTTCCAAAGTGAGTAGGGAATAAGTGGCAGGGAATGTAAAAAAAACGTCAGCCACTCATTTAATCGATCACCCCTTTTCCATTGCTATGCAGTGCATGTGAGACAAGTGAGCAGTGGTGCAATTTTGAAAATAACAGTTGATGGTTGTGACATCCCCTACCACTATCAAGGTGTTTCATTTGATAAGTGGGCAGCTGGCTGATCTAAAAACTGTACTGTTGTCTGCAGGTACTGTGAGGAGATGGTGCCTCTTCACCCTTGTTTGACTCTCATCAGCAACTGCGAACAAACTCTGTCCAGCCACACGTCTCGAAGACTCATCACCATGGAGAAGACCAAGGAGCCTGAGGTATGTGAGGCTTTTTTGGGTGAAGACCCCTTGCTCTTAAGATGAGCTTGATTTATGCAAACTGTCGGCATGTGCTCCTGAATATGTTTAATACGGTTACGTCTTTTATGGCGCCGCTCTGAAAATAACCTGCCATCTGGCTGTGATTGACTCGCTGTTTTTAAGCCGCTTTAATGACTTAATCACACATTGTATGGAAAATAATCCATCTTTGGATTTGACAGCCACTTTACTTCAAAACCCCAAATTGTTCCCATAAAAGCTTTCCTGAAACACACTCACAAATATCTACGCAGACTGACATGTGTCTCCTCTGACTTACAGTATGCTCCAAACCTGGAACGAATATGTTACCTAGAGATGCATTGTCCTTGCCTTCCTCCTGAACTTGCTTCAAACCCGAAAGACAAAAAAAAAATTACTATTAAACGAGTCTCTTCTGTGAAAAACTGGCCCTTTTCCCAAAGCTCAAGTATGTGATCTTGGCATCAGATCCTTCAGTACGATTATGAAGATCTCTGCCAAACTTCTCCTCATATCCAGCAGTAGCTGAAAAAACATCTGAATAGTGTCCTCTGCTTGTTGTTTATGCATGTTTATCCTAATGTCCTTGATTGGCTGTGTTAGACTGTTCCCACAATGCTCTTCACGTGGGTTCTGTTGCTTTTTTTTGAAACAGAAGGAACATGTCTTGTTGCATTATGGGATAAATATTACCCAGTGAAGCTTATTTTTAGAACCGAAAACAAAACTTTCAGGAGCTTAGCAGATCTAGCATTAGTCTAGTGCTGTCAAACAACTCTGAGTCCAGATGAGGCCCTGTTCCTGCCTTGTGTCATTCTCTTTCTCTCTGTTTCCATCTCTTACTCTGTTGTTTCTCTTTACATTTTGCATTTTGGCCGCACACATAATCTGTGTCCTCATCTCCCCTTGTAAAGTATCTACATCAAAGATCTGTTTGTTTTTTCTGGTTAAAGGGATAGTTCACCCAAAAATGAAAATTCTGTCATTAATTACTCAAACTTAAACTGCAACTGAAACTTTGACTCTTCAAAAAGTTCATAAAGAGATCGTAAAACTAATGCATATGAATTGTGCGGTTTAGTCCAAATTATTCTGAAGAGACTCGATCGCTTCATGTGATGAACAGATTGAATTTAGACTTTTTATAATAATAATAATAGGATCATTTCTTTAAAAAAAGTTTGCATTAATCAGAAGATTTTATTGTTCAGACTGGGATAAATGTCATGAAAATAGTGACAATTAAAATGAAAATTAAAAATAGACTTAGTTTTCTTCATACAAAATATAATTTTTTCTATTTGTGGAGTGAAATAGGACTTTGACATTTCGTGACTGATTCTCTGTGCTTCTTTTCTTCATTTGTTCATCCTGTAATTCTGATTGACATTACAACCCACTTAGGCCGCTACAGACACTAGGGTCTGTTCCTGTGGGCTTGTGTGGTCTGTCTTGCGCAAGTTGTGTTGTAAACCAAGGGCTCGGCGCGTGTGACCTGAACTGAGTCCTTGCTGACTGGCAGAAGGGAGTGTGTTGTAGAAGGTGCCGTTGATGGTTTGCAGGCCCAGATCTGGAGTCATCACTTTGAGCTCAGTCTTTCTGCCACCTCGTTAGCCTGCGCGCAGTGTGCTTCCCTCCAGCAGGTTCTGCTTAAGATCCTGGCCTCCACTCGGAGCAGGAAAATCTGAGGAACTTAACACTCTGCTGTCTGTCATTAGGCACTTGACTGAGCTTGTGAAGGGAAAACTTAAAAGTGTGCTGTACTAAGCCAAACATTTATGCCTGTTTCTGCCATCTTTCTTTAGCGGGCCTTTTGTTTTTAATGTACAGTACCTGTCAAAAGCTTGGAAATTTTAGTTTTTTTATATATTCTTTCTTTTGAAAGAAGTCTCTTATGCTCACCAAGGCTGCATTTATTTAATCAAAAATAGTGTAAAACAGTAATATTATTTCAGTTCAAAAATAATTTTCTATTTTTATACATTTAAAAATGTACAGTAATGTAAATGTAGTGTTGAATTTTCAGCATCATTATTCCAGTCTTCACTCTTCAGTGTCACATGATCCTTCAGAAATCATTCTCATATGCTGATTTGCTGCTCAAGAAACATTTATTATTCAAAATAGGTGTGGTTTTAGTTCTCGAATGATGCTAATAAAACCAGTTTATATTAATTTTTAACTTCTGAAGAGTTAAGAAATCAATATTTGGGCGGAATAACCCTGATTTCGTATTGACAAAATCACTATTCTGAAGTTAAAACCTTACTTTTCTGTTGTTTAAAAATGAATATGCATCATTTTAACTCCCCCCCGCCATTGAAGAACTGCTTGAATCTTGCACTTTCTGTCTGCTGTTCATTTATTTAAACTGTTTAATTAAAAAACCATCGCACACCTGCAGATAATAGGTGCGTAGGAAAAAATAACCAAAAAAGATCGGTCGACAATCTGCAAACGAGGAACTCCCGCACACTATCAGAACTTGCATTTAAAAAAAAAATGATTAGCAACATACACACATCTTCAAACTCATCACATTTAAATCCAAGCACATGACCACTAAACAAGGCGACACCTGTAACCACTTCGACTAATTGTGGGCACGTAATTACCACCACATTATCAACGTCATTGTATACAATTACAACAATCATTGAAAACAACAATAAAGAAAAGGAAGACAGAAAAAGCAATACAATTTATAACATTAAACAATGCTTCGTCATTCATTCTTCTATTATTTAAACTGTTTAAAATGCTTTCTTGCAGGATTCGGACAAACAAGTGCACCTTGCTGACCCTCGCTTCACCTCATACCAGGGTCACAACTCTTTCAGAGAGAAATACTTCAGTGGTCTCACAAAGAAGAACGGAAAGGACAGCAAAGCTACCCCAAGAAATGAAGATTAAAACATGAAGGGAAAAAAAAGGTTTTAAATTGTATTTTTGTTTTGATACTTTTTAATAATCTTTTTTTATAACTTAATTGTTACATGTAAATATGTTGTTTCAATAAAATAACTTGTTATCAGTTTACTTCTTTTTATCTTTCTCCTCTAAAGCGAGCCCCGCAGACGCGATTGAATTAGTTGCAGCATTAGCAATATGTGTTGAAGATAAATTGGCGACAGGGATTAGCGTAATACCTGTTTCTCCGAGTGCTTGCGAAGTGGGAAGATGTAGGGGTGTAATGTAATGTGCCTACTGGACGTTTGCAGAGGAAGATGGAGCGCTGGGCCTGCTATCTAAACTCCCTAAAGAGTTTATACCAGGTCAGGCTGACATCTGATCTGACTAATGAATCTGTCTTAGACTTAAACTCACCTCAAAGAGAGCCGCCTAGTTCGACATAATTAAGATCTCCTATGAAAATAAAGAGAGATCTTAGGCAGAGATTTAACATGTGATGTCATAAACTGCACGAGAGTATGTTTTTATTAGGATAGAGCTGTGAGCTGTCATTGCTGTGTTCGTTTTGCATTACTAAACCCGGAGTCTGATCCCAAACATTGTAAAATAGGGATATTGTGTTCTGGCACAATTCCTATTTCTAGTTTCTAGTCTTTTTTCCTCATTCAGGCATTCTTTAGAGTAAGCAGAAATGAAATGGATCAAGGAGATAAGCATCCTTCCATTCCTCAACTCTTCCCTGTAGAGGATTGATGAATTGAAAAGCCTCAGAACTGTCTGCACAGCCTTCAACTATTCTTGGCCTGAAACCCACTTTCCATTACAAGATGAGCTGGCATTTGTTTTGTTTTTGCATAAAAGGGTTATGAATGAAAAACTGTTGCGAACAAGTTAACAAATCAATTAGTGGACAAGTTGTAGAGGAGTTGCGTTCATGTCGTTGGAGTTTCTCTCCAGTGTTCCCATTGTTCCTCAGTGTTCAGTAGTTAAATAGTATTTAAATTCCTTTTATTTCTATAGAACATCCTATCATCACACTTCCAGGTTAGCGAAAAAAAAAAGAAAAAAAGATTTGTATGGAAACATGTCATTTTAAAATGTAGTTTATTCCTGTGATTCAAAGCTGAATTTTCAGCATCATTACTCCAGTCTTCAGTGTCACATGATCATCATTCTAATATGATGATTTGCTGCTCAAGAAACATTATTATTGTTATCAGTGTTGAAAACAGTTAATAGTTTTGTGGAAACCGTGATACTTTTTTTTCAGGCTTCATTGATAAATAAAGTTCAACATAACAGCATTTAATTACATTTTTTTGTAACAATGTATAAAATCTTTATTGTCATTTTTGATCAATATAATACATCTTTAGTAATAATTCCTTAAAAAAAAATATTACTGACCCCCCCCCCCCCTAAACTTTTAAATGGTAGTTTATATTTATAGTTTAGCCATTTCTGAAAACATACCGATGTTATTTTTAGATAAAATTTGAGGGACATCACAAGTGACATTCACATTTTATTTGTAACAGTTTAAGGTCCCATTAGGTCATGTTAGTGAATGCATTAATTGACTATGGGCAATACATTTGTTACAGTATTTATTCATCTTTGTTAACGTTAGTTAATAAAAGTACAACTATGCATTGTTAGCTTGTTACCTCAAATCCATTAAATCATATTAACAGATATACAAATTTTGATTTTAATAATGTATTAGTAAATGTTGAAATTAAGATTAACAAATGCTAAGATTTATGGATTAATCTATCCAAAAACCACTAAACAAAGTTATATATTTTGTTCACTTGTCTACATCCCAAATGTTTCCAACATGGTTTAAATCCAGAGGAATCAGCTTTTTTTAACCAGTGTAAAGGCCCGTGTCATTGCGCCACCTGTCATTGACGTCATATCTGCGGTATCCTCAATTTCCTTAGAATTGAATAATGTGAATTTTAGTGATCAAACGTAGCTGAAACTAAGTTCAAATTCAGGGGAGGAGGAGTGGTGAACGTTAAACGTAACTTTAATAATAAAATAAGCGTAAACGATAAAATGAAAGGAGCGGCAGTGGCCGACTGCGGCATATAAGCATAATAAAAACAGCAACGTAAAATATCCCAGGCTCTTTACCCCGCCTGCTTCATACCACAGTAACGTTTATAAAACTTGAATATATTAGCTCATCCATGAACTTGATTTCTGCCTGAGTCCCGTCGAATTGCTTTCATTCGGCTCTGGAGGTAAAGACGACAAATCCCATGATTCCACGCTCATTCACAGCGTCATCAAGCTACGCCTTTGTTATTGTTTTGAATAAGCGACCTCTGGCGGCGAAACCGCATACTGTGCCTTTAATATTATTTTTCTTAGTGTAAGAGTTCTGCCAGGGCTGGATGTTTTCAGTTATAAGTGCTTAAAAATATCTAAATTGACTCTAACATCCCAACATTTCCCTTTGTTTTCATACGAGCAGTGCAGTTTAAATGGGCTGCCCACAAACAGCTAATAAAACTAATAACCAGCAAAAACAATAACCTCACGGGTTCTCACCAGCGCAGAGCCTTAAGAGATCTTTGAGTCAGTTTTATTAGGTTCATATGGCAGCAAAACAAATATGCTGCTCGTTCACCCACACGCGCACAAAGGATGTTTAGGGAAAAGAGGATAAAAAAAATGTCATAGGTTTTAGCTTTGGTGTGTTCATATGGTTTGCATGTGCTCATGTCCTTTTTCATCAACACGTTTTGTTTTGTGTGATATCTGTATCAACCTGCAAAACAGAAAGTGAAGGACATCATTGTCTGCTTTTTTTGTGTGTGATTCGTGTTTTTTCAGGTTCCCTGTGATGATCTACTCAAGGCCCACCTCACTCCCATCTCCCCTTTGCCTCCTCCGGCCTACACAAACAAACCCTTCAGAGCAACAGATGAATCTAAGCTTGTTGTGTTCATTAATTTCTCTCTGGTACTCAGCCATTTTGTGTCCCTTGAATGTTTACTCACAAAATCTGGTGTTAGGAGTTTGTTATTCTGGCTCTATGATGCCTTACGGTTTCAGCTGTGTCTTGTTAAGCTGTGTTGTGATTCTCACCCTCTCTGTCTAAATGACAAAAGTTTTTGTTTTTTTAGGCCATTTTTACATGACGCACTATTTATTTAAAGATGACATAAACTGCTGTTTGCAACCCATTTTACTTCCACAATGCGACATTTCATTGTAAAACAGCCTGTTCAACAAGAAATATAAGGCTGGAATGAATTTCGGTTGTTTAGGAATTGATTGGATCTTGAAAAGCGGGCATTACATACCAGAATTAAGCTCTACATGCTCGTTTGTGTGTCACATTCTTTAACTGGCCACCTGAAAACAAAGCCGCTGTGATGCCTCATGGAAGAAGAAAGCCGTCGTGTTTACAATTGTGACAATGAGCGCTTATCAGGATCAACTGAATGCTTGTTTTTTTAAAAGTATTTTAAGTTCATGACATAGACTCTTTAAAATACACCCAAGAGTTTTACACCCACGGTCTGTTATTGTAGGGACATCAATGTTAGATTTTCAAGCCCCTAAACATGATGCGGAACAAAACGAACTGTGATTGGTTGCTTTACATGTCAGTCAGACGGCCTTGGCCAATGAAAGCTGCTGTCGTCAATCTGAAGGTCTGGCTATGTGAGACTAAAGCTAATTAATATTCACGAGCAGTGCCTATGTTGAGATATTAAAGGGGTCATAAGTTGATTGTACTGAAATGTGTGTTGGCAGTGCCTGTACACAAACATCATAAAATGATAAAAATCCATCCAGTGTTTTTGTTTTAATCTCCTTATATGTTTTCCCCTGCCTCAAATCAAGCCGTTCGACCGTGTGACGTCACACGGTCGGACGCCCCTCCCACGATTGTTGATTGACAGCCGGGTTTCAACACAGACCCGCCCTCGCTCGTGAGGGAGCTGTCAATCATAGTCTGCGCGGACCGGCGCGGTCATTGTTGATATGCTGGAGCACTGTCTATGAGCAGAATGGCGTCTAAGCGATTGTGGTGTTCTCTTCTTGGGTGTAATAACGAACACAGCAGTCATTTTAATGTTCCTTAATCCGAACCGGTGAGTTTGTTTTCGAAGGGAATATTCCCCACGAGCAACGTCAATGCTCTCATGTTTGCGCGAATCATTTCACACACCAGACTGCTTATAAACGAGGAGGGTCAGTATAAAGCTGGTTTTGCTAAGAAGCTGCTCCTGGACCGGTACCAACTATTCGTGTTCCTGCTGAACCTCCAAAATAACTGAAGTGAGTGTAACGTTTTATTAATCTTTAATATTTATATTAATCTTTGCAAATCGTTAGATGCACGCTTCACAATGAATGCGTCTAAGGTTTACACTCAGGGTACATTACGGCATGTTTTCTATGTACGACGTTCTCAATAGAATTCATAATCCCACGTCTATAATGAACAACGCGTTATGGTTATTGTGTTACAAACGGTGTACACACAGAACAGAGAGGCGGGGTGAGCAAAGCTCATTATCATTTAAAGTCATATGCACTGAAATGGCATGCTGAAAAAACAGAGCTGTTTTTGACCAGATAAAATAAGTGTTTTCTTACAATACTAATGAGAATTTTTAATTAAAGTATATTACAAAGTTTTAATTTAGACTCTAAAGAATCCTATTAGCTTGTACAAAAATGGCATTATATGACCCCTTTAACATCTAATCAGTATTTTCAGACAGATGTTGTAGTTACGAACTCCTAAAAATAAAAGTTATTTATTGGCATCTAGGTCCATGACGAACCTTTAACATACATGGAAACTTTCCATTCCTAAAAGTTCTTTATATTGAAAAAAGGTTGTTTAGATTAAGATTGCAAACCCCCCTTTTAGAACCTTTTTTAAGAGTGTCATCCAAACCTTGACCTATTGATTATAACTATGGTTGTTTTGATTTTAAAAGCTAAGAGGAGCCTCTGCGAATGATAGCAATGGTCTCTTAAACTTTTAATACATTTTCATAAATATATGACAACAAATTCTTTACTACTTTGGTGTGGGCTGTTCTGTTTTGACCACGAGGAAGGCTCTACTCATTCCAGCCGCTTAAATTATCATCTCATTTCCTCCCACTGGACATTCCACTACTGTCCCGACCTTTTCTCACTTCAGTGGAGTGGCTGGGATGCAATAAACCCGCTTTGATTATGACTTGCATCTTGAGAAAACCCAGATGAGTCTAGAACGCACGCCATGCTTTGAAAAAGTGGAAATTGAGAGTCACTGACCGGCCTGTCACAGAATCCCGTCCTTTATCGCGTCCGTTTCCTTATGACCTGGCGTGACCTACAACTTACATAAGTCTTGCATTCTAATTTCGTTAAAAACAAAAATCTGTTTTCATCCCGTCGGTCAAACTGGATTTTATTACCACTAGAATTTCAGAGGTAAGCCACAAACTTCCCTTTTCCCCCATTATGAGGCGAGGTTGACAAACACTGAAAAAATGTGTCGCTGACACTATTAATGGAGTCGAAAGTCCCTAAAACATCTGTGCAGGACGTTAGCGGAAAAAATGGCTTAACGATGGCCTGACATAATTATTCTCAATGAGGGGAACCTCTAACGGGTTCATCCCACCACATTTTAATGACTAGTGGGTGCCAAGTGGCAAATGTGGTTACTATGACACCATCCTCTGCTTGTTTCTCTTTCCATTTCAATAGGCATAAACAAGTCTGATCAGTTTCAACAGAGGAAGAAAGCAGAGGTTCAATATTGGAAAATTTGGGGGAATTCTCTTCATTACTGTTTTTATAGATTCATTATTATATTAAATGGTGGACCACACAAAGACGACCAAAAACAGACTTTTAATCTGTCTCTGTTGTGTCAAAACTGTAAGCTTTTTATTATTTTTTTTATTTTTATACTTTTTTCAGCAAAGATGTATTAAATTGAAGTGGGATTAAATACATTTATAATGCTGCTGTTTTGAACATTAAAAAAAAAAATAATAATAATAATTCCTGAAAATAAATTGTATTAGTTCCTACAAAAATAACAACTGTTTTACACTTTGATAATAATAAATGTTTCTAAATCAGAATATGAGAATAACTTCTGAAGGATCATGTGACACTGGAGACTGGAGTAATGATGCTGAAAATTCAGCTTTGCCATCACAGGAAAAAATTACTTTTGAAAATGTATACAAAATTTAAAATGTATTAGAATAGAAAACCAGTTGTTTTAATAATTTTACAATACTACTGTTTTCACTGTATTAACTAAATAAATTCAGCCTTGGTGTGCATAAGAGACTTATTTTAGAAATATTAAAAGAAATTACCGACCCCAGACTTTTGGACATATGTATTTATACATAATAATAAAAAAAAACAATGCAAATTACTAGATAAGCCAATGGATAAATAAACAAATGTCAAATCATCAAAAATAGTTTTTAAATAATATTATAATCAATTAATGTTATTTACTGAGAAAATCCCAAATGAACACTCAGTGCACTGCCAGGATAATAATGTATTTAAGAATTCATTTTTCCCCCGCTGGGTCATTAGGTTTGTATTTCTGTGATCTGCTTAAGTGCACACAGGGAGGATGTGATTGCAGCGTGAGGGTGTGTAATTGGGGGTGTCGAGCCGCCAACACCAGGCTCTCACGTCTGACTTGCGCCGTGGAATGTGCAGTACATGTGGGTCTGCGTTAGCCAAAGCCAGGAAATACGCAAGAGACTGAATTCTTGCTTTCTCCCCCATGATTCCTCAAAGACCATCACCCCTATCGAGGCAGACAAATTTGTGCAGGTAAACATGTCCCCTGGAGGCTCACCTTGGCTGTGGCAGCATCACACCTGTCTATGGCCCACAGGTGAAGGAGCTAAACGGGCCTGTTGGATAACAGCCTCAGCCCGGAGCTCTTAGGCTCCTGAAAACCCTAGCCAGGAAAGTGCCAGTCGTCTGTGAACCCTGTGGTTTTATGGATGTTGTGTGCTGGGTACACAAAACCAGATGCATTTTAGATCCGAAGAACATCAGTAAAAGTAGAGTTTTAATGGAGCTGGGGATCTTGGGTGATGTAGTGTGCATCCACACAGAGCACTCTCAAAAATAAAGGTTCTTTTTTGGTATATTTTCCACCGTCGGGCCGAATGGTTCTAAGAACAGTAAGGAACGGTTCCAGTTATGTTTTCACTTGAGCCTGGTACGGCACGGCACAATTACAAACCGTTCTTGGCCGAACCTTGCTGGTAGAATGCGTGTCAGGATTGGTCACTTGTCTGTTGCCTGGCTACCAGTTTCTCCTCCATATTGCTTTAAAATATAGCATTCTGTGCAGAAATCAAATGTGTCCGATACGTTTCCGGGTCTGCGCCGACTCGCGCTTATGATACGCTCTGTGCTATCGTTTCTCTGGACCGTAGCAGACTTTACTGCAGCGGTTCGCGTGATTCACCCCAATGGAAAGCATATTTACACTGTCTGAATTGTAAATGTGTGAACAAGTGACCGCAGCCTCAGCGTCTATTTGTAATGTAGGGGGCGGGACACTTCACATCCTTGAGAGCATTTGATTGGACATAAAATCTGACGAGAAGCTGAAGTGTAGAGTGATGTCATCGAAATCATTGATTCATATTGGCGGAAGTGAGAGACTGTTAGTTTCGAATGCTTATATTTTCTAAATGCGATTCTTGTCATTGTTTTGGAGCACACTAGCTTATAGATAGCTTTGATTTCATGGGGACTTTAAGAACTGTTCACTGAAAGGTTCTTTGGAGAACCCAAATGGTTCTTCTTTGGCTTCGCTGTGGAAATCCCCATTTGGAACCTTTGTTTTTAAGGATGTGTGCTTTTCTAGCAGGTACTGAAGTGTTGTATGTGCACTTTGTGTTAATGTGGTGTGAACAAATCAGAAAGTACAGTATTTATTCAGCACCTGCTCATTTCTAAGATAGATATTATGTCTGGATTTTATCTAGTTCAATTAACTTCGTGGATAAGGATGAGCTTAACAACTGACTATGCCATTAAATCAGAATAAGTGTCTTGTAATCAATGTAGAGATTTAGAAACTTTTAGGCTGTGTGTTATAAAAAGTGACTATCGACTCTTTTCTATTACAAAAAGGGGCGAGTAAAGTGCATTAAAGAGAGCAAAAAAGAATATACAAGTGAGAAAAAATGTCTCATTTGTTTGCGAAGACTTTCTGTCAATCAAAACACTTGAATAGCTTTCAAAATTTGATGCCACAGATTTCATAAACCTTGATGAATCCTGCAGTTCTTTCTGAGATCTGAGAGCTTGTAAACACAATTTTGTACTCCAGATTGAAAACTCCAACCAGATAGATGCTTCCCACTTTTAAAAAAATTATTGTAATTTTAATATTAATATTGTGTCAGAGGCTCAAAAAAGGTGGATGTACCATGAATTTCAGAAAGTTATTTGTAAAGGTTTTTTCTTTTGATTAATGTACTTGAAACCGTTGACAGTTGTGTATTTTAATTGTGCTTGTTTTAGTTTAATTGTAGTTAATCTTGCCTTGAGGGTTTTTTTTTTCTTGCTCTGCAGCTGCAAATGAACCACAAAGCGGTACAGCTTGGTCACCAGTTGCTCAGTGAGACAAAATTACACTCAGAACTGTTTCTCTCATGGGGGCTATTTGATTTGGAAATGATTCATGGTTTTTGCATGCGGGTTATTGCCAGATATGGAACTGGTTGCATAAATGAATGTGTGATAGAATTCAGATTTTTTATGACACAATAAATAGTATTCTGTATTGAAATGGTTTGTGTATTTCAGCGTAAATTCAGTTATGGGTTTGATGTGCGATTTCCATGTTTGTTACCAACATTTCTAGACCGTGATGATTGTTCAAAGAAATATACATGATACAGGCTTTAGACCATCAAGAAACAGTTAATCAATGTGCATTTATCATAAGTTTTTCCATGTGTCATTTATATCCACAGGAAAACAGACTTGTATACATCCAATGGGGTCGAAAAGTCTGGAACCACATTGTAAATCCACACCAGATCTTTTAAAGGTAGGCAAAAACATGTCAGAACTCATATTTTTATTGTCTCCAGGTAAACAGGAGGAAAATAAATGAAACGGGAACATTTAAAAATGCAATAAAGTATAGCATGTGGCTTAACTTGGCAAGGTGTGTGTTGCTTGGTTGCTAACACCATAGTGATGGAAAGATGAACCTAATTTTTCTGGGTGTGCTGTTCACACTCATGCAGAGTTATGCCATCAGGGGACAACATCATAGGCTTTTCCATTCTGTTTCCTTTTGAAAGTTATTGAACCTCAGCTTTATTGAATTTGGCTTCCTGCATGCACTTCATTTCCTCATCTGTGGAGATCCAACAGGTCCAAGTTTCCATTTTCTAAACAATTATTTTATAGGGGTTTTTACACCCTTGGTACTGAATCCACAGGTCTTAAATGGTTTCAAAATTCCACCTTGTTGGATTACGATGAAGAAATGTCGAATTATTAGAGGTTTGGTGAATAAAGGAACAGTTGAGCTAAAATTCTGCCATTATTATTCCAAATCAAAATACTGTTATATTTATGCGGAACACAAACAACATTTGTGAAGAATTGTTTCACAACTTTTTAGTCTAGCAGGAGAAATAGGTTCCCATATACCCGTTTCCAAGCTATCCCTCTTTGGGTTTGGTTGCTAGGGTGCTCGACAATGGTTGCTAGGGCATGGCTAGGGAGCGTTGAAGGTGATTCGTGATTGGCTGTTTACTGCCCCGAGTCAAATGACCCCACCCTCATGTTTCTATGACACTTGTCCCTTTGACCTCTTTCAGTGGAAGTTTATGGAATTTGTTGCTAGGGTACTCTAAATGGTTGCTAGGGCGTGGCTTGATAGCTTCTTGGTGATCCTGAGAGACCACGATCCAGAGTAATGTTCAATACAAAATTCCTATGCAAGTTACATAGTAGGATAAACAACACTTATGCGCAATCCCTGTTTCATGGGCCGTCCCTTTACCATAGTATGTCTATATTGGGCAAATTTGGGCAGCTCTTGCCCCCCAGGGGTACAACTTACACGCAATTGTAAGTTTTTTTTTGTTTTTTTTTTACAGAGCCTGCCAGCCTCTTCAAATGTAGTAACCCATATGTTTCTACAAAATCCTTGCTCATGGCTATGTTTCGCCAAAATCCGTTGCAATGTTAAGTCTATAGACGCTTCGTTCATGGGTCTATGACAAACAGGACTAATGCAGGAATCTATTGCAAAAACAAAATAGCAAAAGTTATGAGACTAAAATGTGTTATTTGCCTGTTTTTCACAAATAAAGAGTGGTTGTACCATGTCAAAAACCTTTCCATTTGATTCCTGGTGTTTACCACCATGGGTCCCAAAGAAACAGGTTACAAAAAAATGCCAAACGGGTACATGGGATGGGAACCTATTTATCCTGCTAGACTATTTGCTTTTCTATAAGTTTAATGGCCGAAATGTGAAGTTTATTGTTTTCTAAAACTTTGTTTTTGTCAAAAACTATTTTTTTTTTAACTGTAAAATTGCTTAATTTTTTTAATAGACTTTTTTTAAAAAATTAATTTCACAGTTTAGGATGTTACTATCGACATGTTGTTTCAGAACAAATTTGCAAACAACATTCTATTCTATTCCAAAATAATTTCAGCTGCTGCTTTCATTAATATATATATATATATATATATATATATATATATATATATATATATAAATATCCCCCTCATTTTACACAACATTCAGGTATATAATATAATATTTTTTTGTTGTAGCTTAACAGCCCCTGATCACTATGATCAACTATGAAATCTATACCTTAATTTTAAACTGAAAAATAACAACATGCTTGGAATGACGAGGGTAAATATTCTTTAATTTTAATTTGATTAAAATTCCTTAAATCTCTATAAGAGACGATTAAGAGAGACAAATTTCCAGTCTAGGTTGTAAAAATAATCAGAAGTTTTGACATCATAAGCAGTAAAGCCTTAAGTAGTACCCGTAAATCATAGTGGCTCGCTCTTTCAACAGTTTCCTTGGCTTATGAAGAAAGAAGAAATTCACCAAGGCGAATAATGGCATATTATTTTTCAGCACCTCTGACGATGCAGTTAAACATCAGTGCACGGCGTAATTATTTAAGCCGCAGTTAGCTCAAGGTTTTTGAAAGCTGAAGAATAAAGGAGCCCTCACCTGATTTAGAGAGTGCTGATCTGCCTTTATGACACACTTAGCACCTCATCATACTTCCCCAGATGCAGCTGTAAAGATCTAGAGCCTCGCCCGCAACACTTGGAACAGCGCTGATATTTACACAACAGATCACAGCCTGCTGTTCCCCACATCACACCCTACCGCAGTGGTAGGAGAGTCAAAGTTGACATGTCACATTCTTACGTTATTTCTAGTCAAAGTAACCAATGTCATTGCATTATTAATTTTATGTTTTTTTTTTCTTTTTCTACTTCTGTTAAAGTCTCACATTTTGTTGTAAGCTGTATGTGTTCGATTCAATAAAAAGAACCAATTCTTTAGACTCATTCGTTATGGAAAATGCTGCCTTCGGAGGATGCATTCCAAGGTAGGAAGGCATCAAGGCACGTCCGAATCCATTGTTAGCTTCACTTCCTGTCTCCTGAGATGCCTTCATATGATCGATTTCTGAAGGCGGCATAGATGTATCCTTCGATATCCCTTGATTGTAAACATGATTTTACCAAGGCTACAACATGTTCCTGGATCAACATCTTTGTTGATCCTGGAACATTCCAATCAACCAATCAGATTAGAGGGACAAGTTTACAGTTTATGTCAAATAGGTTTACAACCCGGGTTACTTCTACATCAGTGTTATTCATCGATCATTTCCCTCTGGTTTTATAGATATAGATGGTTATGTTTAGGGGTAGGACAACATTTTCAGACGGGAATGTTGTTCCAGGATCAACAAAATATGTTGATCCAGGAACATGTCTTACTTGGCAAAATGCTCGGTGATCATCCTTTGACATCCCACAATCCTTCCATTCTGTTATGGTTAAAGGGTTAGTTCACCCAAAAATAAAAATTCTGTCAGTTCCAAACTTTCGTTCATCTTCGGAACACAAATTAAGATGTTTTTGATGGGGGGCTCCATTGACAGCTAGCCCCAGAAAGGTAGAAAAGACATTGTTAAAATAGTCCATGTTACTACAGTGGTTCAAACTTAATATTATGAGTTGATGAGAATACTTTTTGTGCGCCAAAAAACCCCAAAATAGCGACTTTATTCAACAATTTCTTCTCTTCTGTATCAGTGTCCGACGCCCGTTCACGGGAGCACCACAACGCATGTGTGCAGGAGCTGGCGTTCTGACATATGGCCTACAAGCAGAGGAAGACGCACGCGAGGTTACGCATGTGTCGTGATGCTCTCGTGATGGTGCTTCGGAGACTGATACGGAAGAGAAGAAATTGTTGAATAAAGTCGTTATTTTGTTTTCTTGGCGCACAAAAGTATTTTCGTCGCTTCATAAAATTAAGGTTGAACCGCATGGACTATTTTAACAATGTCTTTCCTACCTTTATTGGCCTTCAAAGTGTTAATTAAATAGCTGTCAATGGAGCAAAAATATCTTCATTTGTGTTCTGAAGATGAACGAAGGTCTTACGGGTTTGGAACGACATGAGGGTGAGTAATTAATGACTTAATTATCTTTGAACTATCCCTCTAAGTTAAAAAATAAAGATGGTGTCTGAAATTTGCAGTTGGTGGTCAGTTTGTGTATAAATGTACTATTTTGACCTACGATTTCCACTTTTGATGTACTTTCTAGTGAGAACTTAGTATTGTAGTAATTAAATATTTGCTTCTCATCAAAGCTTTCTCTTTTTTTTAGTCATTAAACCATTATGCTGCCTCAGAAGTCTGTCCGAAATCCTTTTTAATTTCGTGAGGTATTGGTGTGAAAACACTTGGTCCTGCAAAGTCATTACAGAAGGCAGTGCGAGGCAACAGGTCAGCTGACAAAGCTTTCGGATGCAGCCTATGACAACACTGGTTGCTCAGTATGATTGACTTAAAAGAACCAGTTCATTAGAGTCATTACCGGAGAACCGGTTACAGAAGTGAACGTTATTCAGTTCTGTAATTTGTTTCTAACCCTAGTGAGCACACTGTTGTAAAAGAAAAAGAAAAAGACTGGTGCTTCCAATTTATCAGCAATACTTAATGTCCGAAGAGCAACAGAATGGCTGATATGGACAGGAAAATATGATTACCCTGTAATAAGAAGCAGGTGCTGTGTCTGGTTAGTAATAAACCCTTCCCCTTGATCCTGTTAACAAGACTGAAATATGAACAAATGAATTAGCCTTGAATGCAGCAGAATTGCAAATACCCACAACTACGTAATGTTGGAACACATAACTGAATCTCCAAGCAATGCACTGGACAGTATGTTTTGTGATGTTGAAATCCCTGTACATCACGCATTATTAAAAGGTCAAGAATGTGGTCATACGCTATCAAAGGATCAAACGCAATGTGTTGAATACTGAATGATGTCAGGAGCTTGAAAGCATGGCAGTAAATCTGCATCATTTTCATCACCTATACTTCAGATGACGTCTATGCATGAGACCTTTACAGCTCTAGAAAATATGTGATTATTTATTGATGTCAGTGAGTCATACTTGAAAACTTAGGCACTAAACATTAGCTGAAAGTCATCTCCAAGTATTATTTCCCATTTCTCTTCTTGGTCTTTGTTTCCAGCTTTAAATGTGCCCTGACAGATTTTCAGCTTGTTAGCATCTCCGAGCTCCGGTCTGAACTTCAGAGTGCTGGACGAGCTTTGGCCTACTGGCCAGAGTATAAAGAAAAGTGGCAATTAGACATTATACTAGTCCATAAAACGTCAAAGGTAGGAAATCTGACATTTTTAACAGCAATGCCTGTTCAATATGAAAGCGATTGAGGGAGTCGCTGTGTTTTCATTAAGATTTCGTTTCTGCTGAAATGGAATTAGACACAACAGAAATATGCTTCAATCACGGGAATCTTGATGCAGCACAGGAATATTGCTGTTGTAGACTTAAATATAACTACGTACATTGATTATTGCTTTTAGCATATAATCCTGAACCTCATTTTTCTCTTCGCACAATATATCTATTTTTAGACCATTCACAATTACGCAATGTTTATCGTCTCCACATCATCGCCAAATAACTTGTGGTTTGTATCACTCACTAATATAATTAATTTAAGAGATTTTGTTATATCTTCTATACCAAATATGCTTAAGTAGCCAATCTGCTATATGCAAACAACGTAAATTGTATTATTTTATTTTAGAGGGGTTGTCAATGACTACAGAGCCCCTAAATGGACACGGTGTTGGAAAAGATCTGAGATGGGAGGGGGAAAATAATATTTGTAATGCTTTTGCATTCCCTGAGAAACCTTGCGTTCGCTCGCAAACTTTTTGCATTCCCCAAGAAAATTTGTGTTCGTTCGCAAAACCTTTGCGTTCCCCCAAGAAACTTGGCGTTTGCTCACAAATAACTCCGTTTTGTGAGTGAATGCAAAGTTCCTCAGAGGAATGCAAAACATTTGCGAGAGAACTCAAAAGCATTGATGAATAAATTTTTCTTCCATCTCGTTTTTTTTTTTTTTCATTACCATGTCCCTTTAGGTGCTCCATATCAATGGTTTAGCAATACCATTTTTTTTTATTGCCTTTGCCATTCTTTCAGCTTACTCAATGTGTTGAGTGTTGAGATTAGAGACCTTGATCATTTCAAAATCTCTTGTAAATGTGTTTCAACCTAAACCTGATTTTTTTCTACGAACGCCGATCCAAGTGCGCTGGTGAGATGTGAACGAGCTATAAGTTGTGATAAGGTGAGCGCGAACAGCAGGCTTGGATCGACGTTCGTAGATCGACTGGTAGAGACTGTTTTTCAAAGATGGCTTCTGCCTGTATACGCGAAGTTGACTGTATGTATAAAATATCTTCTTATTAAACTGTCTGGACACTGACAAAGTTCTCAATGCTTCGGTTTGAAGGTAGGGACCCTCATTATGCTACCGTGTTAGTGTGGGGCTATTTTGAGCCTTGTTAGTGGTATTAACAAGCGATTTTAATTTGTCATTACTCCATGCCCAATATACTAGCGTTATACTAGCTTTATAGGCTAAACTGTTTTTAGAGATAAAACTATTTACATTCGATAATCATGAAAACAAATCTCAGATAACGGTTGACTAGGTAACAATGTGTAATTAGACCAAAGGTTCATTTTGCGCCGGAGTTCTCCTTTAAGAGTATAGCTACTTTTGAATAGCTGTTATCGGAGAAATATGCTATTCTCAGCCAGATGGTGTAGTTACAGCATATAGCAGGATAGACAGATGAAGCCATTCTAACCAGCATAACCTTTGCCCTTTGGTTTCAGACAAGAAATTTTGAGATATGACAGTTGTTTGTGTGCCATGAAAATGCATTACCACTCTGAATGAGCTGATCTTCAGCACTCGAAGCATCTGAATCCAGTTGTCACAGCTAAATTGAATGATCCCATCATATCCTTATACACTCACCGGCCACTTTATTAGGTACACCTGTCCAACTGCTCGTTAACACTTAATTTCTAAGCAGCCAATCACATGGCGGCAACTCAGTGCATTTAGGCATGTAGACATGGTCAAGACAATCTCCTGCAGTTCAAACCGAGCATCAGTATGGAGAAGAAAGGTGATTTGAGTGACTTTGAACGTGGCATGATTGTTGGTGCCAGAAGGGCTGGTCTGAGTATTTCAGAAACTGCTAATCTACTGGGATTTTCACGCACAACCATCTCTAGGGTTTACAGAGAATGGTCCGAAAAAGAAAAAACATCCAGTGAGCGGCAGTTCTGTGGGCGGAAATACCTTGTTGATGCCAGAGGTCAGAGGAGAATGGCCAGACTGGTTCGAGCTGATAGAAGGGCAACAGTGACTGAAATAACCACTCGTTACAACCGAGGTATGCAGCAAAGCATTTGTGAAGCCACAACACGCACAACCTTGAGGCGGATGGGCTACAACAGCAGAAGACTCCACCGGGTACCACTCATCTCCACTACAAATAGGAAAAAGAGGCTACAATTTGCAAGAGCTCACCAAAATTGAACAGTTGAAGACTGGAAAAATGTTGCCTGGTCTGATGAGTCTCGATTTCTGTTGAGACATTCAGATTTTAGAGTCAGAATTTGGCGTAAACAGAATGAGAACATGGAACCATCATGCCTTGTTACCACTGTGCAGGCTGGTGGTGGTGGTGTAATGGTGTGGGGGATGTTTTCCTGGCACACTTTAGGCCCCTTAGTGCCAATTGGACATCGTTTAAATGCCACGGCCTACCTGAGCATTGTTTCTGACCATGTCCATCCCTTTATGGCCACCATGTACCCATCCTCTGATGGCTACTTCCACCATGTCACAAAGCTCTAATCATTTCAAATTGGTTTCTTGAACATGACAATGAGTTCACTGTACTAAAATGGCCTCCACAGTCACCAGATCTCAACCCAATAGAGCATCTTTGGGATGTGGTGGAACGGGAGATTCGCATCATGGATGTGCAGCCGACAAATCTGCGGCAACTGTGTGATGCCATCATGTCAATATGGACCAAACTCCCTGAGGAATGCTTCCAGCACCTTGTTGAATATATGCCACGAATAATTGAGGCAGTTCTGAAGGCAAAAGGGGGTCCAACCCGTTACTAGCATGGGGTACCTAATAAAGTGGCCGGTGAGTGTATATATGCCAATCACTCAGATGAGGAGTGAGCCCTCTGGAAGAGCCCCATTGTTTGATTTGACAGAGTACAGTTAAGAGCTCTTCCTTTGAGTTGCAGCTGTTGGCCCGAGCGGACGGGAGTGAGACTACGGACTGCAGGTATGTGGAGGTGAGCAATGACAGGCTTTTTAAGCCTCCTCTTTGATGTCCTGCCCCCCTCTGGGAGCTAAAAGGGTAATGTGAGAAGTCAGGGAGCACAATGACTCTCTCACCTGCACCCTTTGAAGATCCAAGCATGCCTAGGACATCTCCATCAGAGGATCCACAGACGTTTATGGGCCCTTTTTCTTTCTTTCTTGTTTTGAGTGCACTAGTCAAACTACTCCCGAAGCCTTTGTGGCCGTGTGTTTCTCAGCACTCTGGTTACAGCGGCTCTTGTTCGGGATGAGACCCGGTGTCAACCTGTTCCATGGCCCAATCAGCATCAATCGTTCAGCCTCTGTATGTCAGTGAACCTTGAGGGTCACCTCCTGCACTGACCAATTCTCCAGCCAGACGGTTTCTCACGACTTACCTCTGCAACTGTGACCTGCCCTTTTATCTATAAAATACTGTTGCTTCTCAAAATTTGCCTTAGGTATAGACTTGCAGCTGTTCCATGTGATGCAAGCTCCAGTTTGCCACACTTCCTAGGCAGAAGTCACAGTGACGGACAACGAAATTGACAAAGTCCAAGTTAAAGCTGAAGTTTCCTGCACCACTTGCATTATAATTTAGAGAAGTGGTTCTTAAAAGGACAAAGGTTGTTTATGATAGGGCCTCAGAAAACTGCTGGGAAAAACCATTCTGAATCCAATTTATTTCAATTGGCATGTTTTATTAACAGTTAGTAGCATGTTATGTACTTGCTAGGGTGCTCTGTGTGTTTTTTTTTTTTTTTTTTTGCATGTTGTGGTTTCTAACATGTAGCTTGGAGGTTGCTAAGGCTTTCTGAGTGGCTGCTAGGGAATTGTAGGAATGTTACTATAGCTGTGTCCCAATTCAGAGGCTGCATCCTTCGAAGGCCGCGAAGGTTGGACCAAGCGTTGTTAAATAACGCGCAAAGAATTTTGGGATCAATCTGTTGTATCCGTCTTTGCCCGGGAAATGAAGGATGCATTTTGAGGCCGCTTTTGAAGGAGCCTTTAAAATGGGACAGCCTTTGTTGCGCCATCGGCCTTCCAATGGAGTCTTCGAAGGATGCAGCCTCTGAAATAGGACGCAGCTTACGCCGTTTTAATGTTGTTTGGGTAGTTGTTAGGGTGTTGCTATGAGGTTACGAATAATAAACTTTCATATTAAGCTAAACAAAGCCATGCCCAGAGTTCAATTGATTTATACAGGCTATGATTTTTCTTTTTTGTCAATTTTCTTATTCTTATTCAGCCTATATGTCATGTTAATGAGTTTATTGAGTGTTGGCCCTATATATGCAGGGCTTGGTGACATGAATACATT
The DNA here is from genome assembly GCF_029890125.1 of Rhinichthys klamathensis goyatoka. Taxonomy (NCBI): domain Eukaryota; kingdom Metazoa; phylum Chordata; class Actinopteri; order Cypriniformes; family Leuciscidae; genus Rhinichthys; species Rhinichthys klamathensis. The sequence goes on from NW_026606559.1 coordinate 818,416, forward strand.
TTAATGTTTTAATTTGTAATAGAATTGGGAAAAAGAAAAATCAGACAGACTGATCAGACAGGCACCTCTAGCCCTGACATGGCCACAGGAGGGAGTCGGAGGGTCAAGAACATTCTTAGTTATTTTAAACGGCTCTGTCTCTAAAAATTGCTGTACTAACGGATACTCTTGTAGGATGCTCTACAGCCAAACCAGAGGAGCCAGTGTGAATCAAAGCAACTATAGCCAATGGCAACGGTTCATGTGCAGACAGGTGAAAAGGATACTTCTGTAGGTCAGCACAAGGTCATCAAGCAGAAGACAGATAAGTGACTCTGCATGAGGTAATACCGCATCAACCACACACACCTATTTGGCTTGGCAAAGGGAGCTCTTTGTTAGTGCAGCGAAGTGCTGATGGCTTCTGTCCCCCTCTGGTAGGGTCACAGGGGCCCTTTTCTGAAACAGAATAGGCCATGCACCTGACAAAGATCCAGCATCATCAAATATTGATCTATATTTACACTACCAGTCAGGTTTGGACTTGACTGAATTCGTCTTATATGATTTTAAAACCTTTAGATTTTTCTCATGATTGCTTGAAAGTAGATTTGTAGACTTAAATGGTGCCTATGTATTTCTTTTTCTAGAGCGAGCTGAAGCGTACATGCGAACTTCAATGCTGTTCAATATATATAGGCCTAACAGATTTAATATTTTCTTTTATTATTAAATATTTAAATGTATTTTATTTTTAACAATTATTTATTAAAATTTAAAAGTAATTTGATTTTTAAACTACAGAAGTCCCTTATAATTCCATTTTGTTATTTATTATTCAAATTTTAAATTTATTTTTATTTTTTATATCATTTATTAATATTTAATTGTAATTACATTTTTTAACGACATAATTCCCTTAGAATTCCATTTTGTTATGTAAAAGTTTTATTGACTTTACTATTATTCTAAAATGTGGAAAATAGAATGAGTAGGTGTGTACAAGCTTTTGACTGTATATTTATGTAAGATGCTGAAGCTAGACATGAACTATATCTTCAGTAAGAGAAATGCAATTTTATGCATGCATATTATTTAGGAGGAGAATGGGGTAACGTGCCACCCACTAAAACTGAAAAGTGATAACATTTTATTCTTTCTCTTTGCAGTTTTGTGTCACTCTCCGAGTCCTATCCTATTTCCATCTGGAATTAATGACCACATGAATCTGGTCTCTCTGTTACTCATCACCCATAATTCCCTGCTGCGACCTCTATGACCCTCACCTCCTCTTGTGTCTGTCCTCTTCTCCTCCTCATCCTCTTTTCCACCAGCATTCACCTCTGAATGACTCGAGGCTCTGGCAGGGTGACAGCCCCTGTCTGTCTCTCCCGGACCAGCCTGAACCAACACCAGCCTAATCCCCGGGATCACCTTTCCCCCATGGGGACACAAGTGTGGATCAGTGGGACAGAGCTCCAGGAATCTCCTCATTTAATTTGGGTACAGAACCACACAGCGCCATACACGAAACATCTTTATTAGACCAGATGTCATATTTTGAGCCCCATTTAATGAAAGTTGGAACAGGCACGTTTTGGTACTCAGATGTGTCCTTAAAGGGATAGTTCACCCAAAAAGGAAAATAAAGTCATTTTTTACTCAACCTCATGTTGTTCCAAACCTGTATGACTTTCTTTTTTTCTCTAAAGGAGAAAGTTAGTGGAATGTAGATTTCAATGTAGAAAAAAAGTAAATGATAACGAGACTCATGTTCAAGAAATGACCACAGAAGTACTATAACAGTATATTCCACATGTTCTGAAGCTATGGTATGAATTTTTAGCTGTTATTCATATTTTCTCCTCTGCTGCAGATCTCAAATATTTATATTCAAATGTCACGTCCAGGCTTGTCATCACAGATTCAACATCAGTGGTGATTATTGTAATTGGTTCTCTTTTGTCTTGTGACCAATTGTGATGTGCTAAATTGTAATATGCATGTATTTAAATCACATAAATGTGATTTGAGAGCTGCAGGGGAGGGCAAATTGTGTTATTCTTGCGTATACACTACTGTTCAAAAGTTTGGGGTCAGTAAGATAATTTCATGTTTTAAAAAGAAGTCTCTTAAGGCCAATTCACACCGCACAGACAATTTGTTGGATCAGTGTGTTACATCTGTTGGCATTGGTCGGGGTTTGTTTTCACCCGACTGAACATGTTCAATCAGTCTCGTGTCTGTTGAGGTAGTGTAAACATGACAGTTATTTTTCATAATTCTAAATCCAACGGCCAACTTGTTTGTTGGCTTTTGTCTGTGCGGTGTGAATTGGCATCATTTCAGCATCAATACTCCAGTCTTCAGTGTCACGTGATCCTTCAGAAATCATTCTAATATGCTGATTTGGTGCTCAAGAAATATTTCTTATTATTACTTTGGTTGAAAACAGTTGTGCTGCTTAATCTTTTTGTGAAAACCATGATATACAGTACAGTGCAAAAGTCTTGGACACGTTAGTATTTTCACCCAAAAAATGGTTTTAAGACAGTTATTTATAAACACTCACCTAAAGGATTGATTCAACAAGGTGCTGAAAGCATTCTTTAGAAATGTTGGCCCATATTGATAGGATAGCATCTTGCAGTTGATGGAGATTTGTGGGATGCACATCCAGGGCACGAAGCTCCCGTTCCACCACATCCCAAAGATGCTCTATTGGGTTGAGATCTGGTGACTGTGGGGGCCATTTTAGTACAGTGAACTCATTGTCATGTTCAAGAAACCAATTTGAAATGATTTGAGCTTTGTGACATGGTGCATTATCCTGCTGGAAGTAGCCATCAGAGGATGGGTACATGGTGGCCATAAAGGGATGGACATGGTCAGAAACAATCCTCAGGTATAGGCCGTGGCATTTAAACGATGCCCAATTGGCACTAAGGGGCCTAAAGTGTGCCAAGAAAACATCCCCCACACCATTACACCACCACCACCAGCCTGCACAGAGGTAACAAGGCATGATGGATCCATGTTCTCATTCTTTTACGCCAAATTCTGACTCTACCATCTGAATGTCTCAACAGAAATCGAGACTCATCAGACCAGGCAACATTTTTCCAGTGTTCAATTGTCCAATTTTGGTGAGCTCTTGCAAATTGTAGCCTCTTTTTCCTATTTGTAGTGGAGATGAGTGGTGCCCGGTGGGGTCTTCTGCTGTTGTAGCCCATCCGCCTCAAGGTTGTGTGTGTTGTGGCTTCACAAATGCTTTGCTGCATACCTCGGTTGTAACGAGTGGTTATTTCAGTCAAAGTTGCTCTTCTATCAGCTTGAATCAGTCGGCCCATTCTCCTCTGACCTCTAGCATCAACAAGAAATTTTCGCCCACAGGACTGCCGCATACTGGATGTTTTTCCCTTTTCACACCATTCTTTGTAAACCCTAGAAATGGTTGTGCGTGAAAATCCCAGTAGTAGATTGTGAAATACTCAGACCGGCCCGTCTGGCACCAACAACCATGCCACGCTCAAAATTGCTTAAATCACCTTTCTTTCCCATTCTGACATTCAGTTTGGAGTTCAGGAGATTGTCTTGACCAGGACCACACCCCTAAATGCATTGAAGCAACTGCCATGTGATTGGTTGATTAGACAATTGCATTAATGAGAAATTGAACAGGTGTTCCTAATAATCCTTTAGGTGAGTGTATTTTGCTGTAGTGTGTGAGTAGGAAACATCAGTTCACATTTCCAAACATTCCTTTTGCCATTAATTGTTATTAATCCAGTGAGATTTTTGTATGCACAAAGAGTCTGACAACAGCCGATATGATCCACACGGAGATCTGATCTCACCATCATTGAGTCTGTCTGGGATTACATGAGGAAACAGAAAAAACTGAGACAGACTAAATCCAGAAGAACAGCGGCAACGTCTCCAAGACACTTGAAGAAACCTGATGTTTCTTACTTACACACTACAGCAAAAGATATAAATAACTGGCTTAAAACCATTTTTTGTGTGAAAAAACCAATGTGCCTAAGACTTTTGCACAGTATTGTATATACTGTATTAAGATTTTTTGATTAATAAAAAGTAAAAAAAACAGCATTCATTTGAAAGTTTTTTTGTAACAATGTAAAACTTAAAACTTTTGAGCAAATAAATGCATCATTGCTAAACTTTTAGATGGTGATGTATTTAACAATCTAATGAGGTAAAGCAAACAAGACTTAAAATCTTATGCAGTTTTATTTTATTTTGTCAGAAGATGTCGATATTTTTAAAGCAAATATATAAATTTAGTAAATGATTTTATTTGCAGTGTAAATCACGTCGAGTGTGCATCTGAGCTCATATTCAGATTATTTTGTTGGTCTTGCAAAACATATTATATTAACAGTACCACATTAAAGTGAAATATAATGTACCTACCATGATAATTGCATGACACGTCAAGGAAGACCATGATTACTTTTGTTCAAAAAATTTTTTATGCCCATCAGCATTGCTAATCCTTTTTGCTAGGTAGGATGAAAGCATAAAAGGTTCAAAGACGGAAATAATTCGTTTCAGATGAGTTTGACAAAAACTGCTTGATTTGTAGTGCGGGGGTGTTTCTTGCATGGTATCTGAAATAATTTAGTTCTCCATAGCTGACACAGGCTCATCCAGATATAGCACTCTCACCAGAGTGGAGTGTCAGAATCAGTAGCTCTCTAACCATGAAAAACGACTTGCATCTGCTTAATTTCACTTCCCTTGTGGCAAGTCAGAGAATGAATTACCGAGAGGGAGGATTTATTAGCCATGCTGATTTAAACCCATGGGTGATCGCTCTGTTTTGCGTCTGTTGGACTGTGAGAAGCATACATAGGGGAAAAAAAGCGCAAGTCGAACGCTAAACTTCTGGTGTCCTAGGTCGGTAAAGATAAGATCTAGCACAATGGAAACATTTCGGATGAGGAAATACCCTAAGACACCAGTAAAGGAGAGAGGGTGGGGGGACTCCAGTCATGAGAGGCATCTTAGCTCTGTACACTCATATGTTCACAGGCTGAGGTCAGTGAACCTGAGAGTAAAACAAACCGTTAAGCTAACAGAGGGCGCCATGCATCACTGCACATGCATTCTTGTCAGTGGGAGATCTCATGGCTCACAGAACCAGACTGGTGGATGCGTTTTTTTTACAACATGGTTTACCAAAGTCAAGGAGACTGCAAAGATTTGCACATTAGCCTGGTTAGATATTGTGATGTGTCTTTGCCAACAGTCTCAACATTTGGTAACACTTTATTTCGATAGTCCACTTTAGACATTCTACTAGTACTAACTATAAGTAACTTTACAACTGCATGTCAACTACCAATCATTAGTGTATTGGAGACGGTCTACTTAATATCTGCTAACACTTTATTTTGATGCTCTCCAACAGATTACTGACATTGCAAGTACTGTACATGACTACATGCCTACTAACCCTATCCTAACAGTTTACTAATACTCTGAAAGTTAGTTTGCATGTAGTTGCAAAGTTAATTATAGTATAGAATGTCTAAAGTGAACTATCGAAATAAATTGTAACAACATATTTAAAAGAAAAAAAAAACAGCCTTCCTCAAATACTCGGTTGATTTATTTTTTGATTACTGAAGTACGTAAAATAACTGAATTGGCCATCTCTAGATCCAATGCTCTTCTATGTGTGTTTGTCTGTGTAAGGGTGTGTGCTCCCACCCTCTGTGCCCCCTCACCCTGGTGCCCTGTGGTTAATTGGATTCAGACAGGGCTTGTTGGTGGGAGGGAAGAGTGTGGCTGCATTGTTATCTGAGGGTCTCAGTGCAGCATCGGCCTGATAACATAAGCTTTGCACTCCCTGAGCACTGCCCCCTCAGCACAGAGAGACGCGCTTTTACACAAGACTCCAGAGCATGGCACAGCTGACCGGATACACACGGATTTAATGCTCAAGAAACATGTCTTATTATTATCCATGTTGAAAACACGATTCTTTGACGAATAGAAAGCTAAAAAGAAAACCAGTGTTTATTTGAAATGGAAATCTGTTGTAACATTTTAAATGTTTTTATTTTCTCTTTTGATCAATTCAATGCATCCTTGCTGAAAGTATACATTTTCTACAAAAAACAAAAACCTCACTGACCCCAAACTTTTGAACAGTTGTGTACTCAATATATATATGAATATAAACAGAAATATAAATATGGGGTCGTATTTAACATGATATAATATACATATAACATGATAGCTCTTATGTTGCGTCCTTTTACAACAGTACAGTAGAAGAAAGTCACATGGGTTTAGAACAAAATTAGCATTTATTACAACAAAACTCCTGTATCTTGAGTAACTTCAGTAACCCACCCAGTTCATTCATTGATTAATTTGAACCGATTCAATAAAAAGAACCATCTGAAAAAAGTGATAAATTATGGTCACATAGCCCTATTCACATATTAATGTAAATCATTTGGGGTTTTTCTTTTCTTTTTTCTCTTCTGGAATAGTTTTCAGGCCAAGGGCTCATGATCTTTCCCTGGTCTCCTGAGTTCAGGAGAACAACGAGCAAATGTGTATTTGTGGATGTTTGTGGGTGTTCATTGCACAGGGGTGGTAACTCAAGTTTAGACAGTTTTATATAGTTGAGTACACTCTGAAAAGGTGCCGTAAATCAATTTTATTTGCTGTTTGCTCTGATCACACCTCTCTTGACCTTTGACCTCCTTTGCTTGACAGATATTGTGCGGCTTTGGGTTTGCTTGAGCAGTTATGCCTGTTTATGTTTTCCTTTGTCAAATGCATGTAACTTTCTCCCTGCACAGCATTTTAGGGGGCTAAATGCAATTCCTTAGTCAGAATTAAAACAGAGGTTCATGCAATTTGTCACTCCTTTTGTACTTCCAGGAAGAGAGAATATAATACAGGATTGGGTGCGTAAATAAGGACAGACTAGAAAGAAATAGCCTGTATTGACTGTTTCTATCATGGTTGAGGCCTAGCACTGTATGTTGAAACATTGTTATACAGTGGTGGGAGCTTGTGATGTTCTGATAAGACCGTAAGCTAGTTGGAATATCCACTGTGTCTCTGACTCCTAGGAATGTCATCAGATAACAAACCATATGAAGTGAGACAGGAGTGTAAATCACTGTAAAGATACACAGCGAAGAAGGAGAGAGAAAAAGAATGAGTTAAAAGGGATGGATGAAAGGTCAGTAGAAGCGTAGATGTGGGAAAACCACTGCAAACACTGTGCTTTTCTCTAGCATGTCTGACTTGAATTCCCAGACAGCACAATATTGATCTGTTTATCGGTGATTCGTCAATTAGGGGAACTTTTAGTCTCTGAAGATGGTTAAGGAAATGCTTAAAAAAAAAATTTAACGTGTAAAATTCTGATAAATCAGGAACGTTCTATGTTGCACTAGATACCAAAATCCATTTGCAATCCATTTGAATCCATTGAAGAATCCCTGATATACATTGCCAGCATTCTTTAACATAACTGCTGCTTCATTCCCATAACAAATGGTCCATTCTCCGATAGTCTCTTTGTTTTTCTTCAATCAGAATGGGTTTGCTGTGTTTTGCGGCCTGTTTAATCCATAATCTTGTTGTTATTTGTCACGGTAAATGCAGGGAGTTCCAGTGTCCCCCGTTCACACGACTTCAGTCTGGCATGTCGTCATGCACTGTACCGCAGTGGACATAAACATAAAGGGGGAATGCAAACACAATCCCCCCTCCCCTTCTCATTTCCGCTTTCTCTCACTCTCAAAATCTCACTTCCACAAGTTGTTGCATTTCAAAAAGCCTCTCAGACAAAACTCTCGTGAACTCCTCAGATTGAAGGCTTGAAAATGCTGGTTAAATAAGCTCCGACTTGATCATTTAGTTATTTTAATGGCATAACGGAGAAGTAGGAGACAGACATAGACCAGGCAGGAAGTATCAAAGCAGCCAATCAGTATTGTCATGACATCATGCAGCAGTTCCAGAGTGATCAGTCTGGTGATTGGCTGAAAATGCCCATGAAACGTTGATGCTGTTTTCATTCCCATTCTGTTGCTTTCAGAAAAACTGTTGAAAACACACACACACCCAGAGCATTACTATCAGATGCATAATGCTGACATATAGAAATATTTCACGTGCAGGTTCATAATTTAAACAAAGACAGGAAGCCAGTGAGAAAAATGTTGAGTTATGAAACTCCCTCTAACCTTTTTTCTTCTCCAGGGATGAGATTCATGCTGAATCAACACCACTGGTCTCAGAACAGAAGAGATATTGTCCACATGGAGAGCACGCTAACATGTGAGTGCCTTTCCAGTAGTAGAATGAAGGGATTGAGCAATCAGAATGAAGTATCCCTGGAAGCTGTATAATAAGTTATTCATCTCATTACAGAGCAAGTGTATGAAAAGGATGATTTTCTTAGTTTTTTCCCCCCTCATTTTTAGTCTGTTCACCAAGGCCACATTTATTTGATCCAAAATACAGTAAAAAACAGTAATTTGTGAAATATCATTTAATATATTTCCAAATTAAATGTATTCCTGTGATGGCAAAGCTGAATTTTCAGCATCATTACTCCAGTCTTCAGTGTCACATGATCCTTCAGAATCATTCTAATATGCTAGTTTGCTGCTCAAGAAACATTTCTTATAATTATCAACGTGGAAAGTTGCTGTTGAAAACAATGTGTCCTTGCTAAATAAAAGTACAATACAAAATAGTCTTTAGATCTTTTATGATGTGAGTTGCAGAACATATTTTCCAAGCAGATGAAATTATTCTTATGGAAATATATCTGCCCTTCTCTTTTACCCGGAATACGAGTTTATATCAAGAGTCGTCCCTTTGAAGTTTTACTTCCAGAATTCCAGAGTTCAGGGATCCATGACTGACTGATCATACTTGCAAAAAAAAAAAAAAAAAAAAAAAAAAAAAAACCTTCTGAAAATACCTTTACAGACCTCCTGTGGAGAAAATGCCATAAACGCAGTTTCTGTCCAAGAAACATACACCCATGATCTAATACAGCCAGGAATCAAAGACTCCCATGATGCTGCTGGAAATGTATTAGCCAATACTAATATTTTCCATGGTAGCATCTTCAGAGTTATCTCCACCAGTGCCACAGTTAAACATGCCAACATGTGATTTGCTTTAATCATATGAAATGAGTTTCAGTTGCCCATAACATGTTGTCAAGGTTATTAATCCCTTCATCTTCCATGAGGAAGAGTTCCTTTCATCTCTTAGGACAAGACACATGTTTTAAATAGAACTATTTTAAAGTGTTTAAGATATTAGATGTTTAAATGAGGTCATAATGGCTCTGTGTGTTTCTTTGTTTCCGAGCAATGTGCATACTAATGAAATGTATAGCTTGAATGTGTTGTAAGTTGTTTTGGATAACAGTGTTTACCAAAAAAACGAAGAGTACGCATTTCAATAAAATATTTAATTATTGATATATACAATTAAATGTTAAATAAGTACAGGGCACAATGATAACATATTGAAATCCTTATTTTGCACCTGTTCACAAATCCGTATGTGGAGCATATTTACCAAAGTGTTCTGACATTCAGCTGGAGCTGAGAAAACCCTTAACACGTTTCGCCTGCGAATGTGTGTGACGTACTGCAGCATTTAAGCACCTGTTTTAAGTTGCAAATCAATGCTGGAGGTCCATATCTGATTGGTCCCTTATCTACAATGTTGAAGCCTAAACTTTGATGCACAATTGTTTGGATCTGTGCTCTAACATCCATTTCAGTAAAAAAGCTTTAATTTTATAGTGTTTAAATGCATGTTCAGAATAGTATCTGTGCAGATATGTTATCTTAAGGTGATATCTGTAGAACACCTGTTTTAAAAAGCTTGTTCTTTATCAAAGTCTCGCAACAAAGTACTTAAAGGCTGTCTGAAGATTTATAATCCATTTACTCTGGTTTAAATTACGCATTGTGGCAAAACTTCAAACATTGGATTCATTTTTTTTTTTTTGCGCCTGGTTGCTACATTTATCAGCTATGATAAAACAATTTCATGGCCCCCATTACTTCTTCTTTTGACCTGCTGTGTGCTTTATATTAATACCGAACAGAGCGCAACACAAATGAACCTTCTTAGGTAGCATTTCAATGGGTTCCTATCACTGACTGAAGAGCTGATAAATTAGATGTACATTGGGACAATGTTTGGACAAGGTAATTCACTTGTCCCTTCTTAGACCCCTTGATCTATCTGTCCACTTTGCTTGATTTACCAAAATGGTGATATCCACATAATAATCCACATAATATTATAAATCTGTGGCTCCTTAAGTGGTTGGGAGTGATTACAGCACACATCTAAAACTGAAGTATTTCACCAGTGACAGTCTGCGTTTGTGTAAGCATTATGTCTGTCAGCCTTTGAAACATGTGTCTGCGGTCCATACTCTCACCTAACAAAGGCTGCAGTGTGGAGGAGGAAACTGAATGAAAGCTCATCACCTCCGTAACTGCTGCTTTCTGTGAATGAGACTCGGCTCCACAAGATGAATGTAGGAAATGGGATGGCTGGGCCTGGTAGAATAAAATATGGAAATGGTGGTGTTAGTAGCTGTGTGTGAAGATGAGTGAGATAAAGCTTTATTTCCAAGAGTTGCCACGGCAGTGGTCTCGAGTAAATGATGCATGAAGCTTTGGCGGAGACTGCCAGCACATTCCATCAAAACAGGAAGTGGAAAAAGCTGATTAGATGCTATGTCTAAAGAGCATTGTTCATGGTGCATAATTATTTGTAATAGAAATAAAAAAGTAGAAATATACCAAAATGGATCTGTTATGTTTATATGTATAGTGTTTTAGACAGGGCTTACATTTTTTTGCTCACCAGCCACTGTGGCTAGTGGTTTTCCAAAGTTACAAGCCAACAATTTTGACCGATACCATGGCGGGAAACTGCCATTTAGATATTTTTAATGTTATCTCATAATTTGGCAGCAGATATATCAGGCCGCTGTCACTTTAAGACCTGACGCACGGATCCATTATTTTACACGTTTTCTTTCTCAACTGTTTACGTTCATTTAAAACATAACTGACTGTATTTAAGTGAATACTGTCCGTGAAGACCGTCATTTTGACATTTGACATTCGTGTGTGTTTGACTGTTTCAATGCAATAAGCAGTGAAAAAGAACTCAGTTTAGAACTGAGAGGCGGCTTTGTGCACGCGCTTTGAATTTTAGCCCTGTAACACCACCACGTTTGAGTGAGTGAGGGGAGGCGGCTTGTGTGTCAACTCGCTGTCGGAGAGATGAGAGAGCGAGAAACCGCAGCTGGTATTGTGTATATTCTGTGGAAAATGAGTATTGGAAGCGTTTCAGATATTTCAGTGTCAAAATGTTTCGAAAAATCTAAATTTTACAACACTACATTGCACTTAGTATATTGTTTCAGATGCCTTTTTAAAAGACTACAATTGAAAAATGTATGTTACAAATCAATTTCAACTAAGTGGCTGAAGGAGTGCCTGCATTACATGCCACTGCTGCACCCACCCACGGTTGGCGGGTGTTATCAAACCCTGGGTGTATATATTTTCCTCCTTTTGAAAAATAGTTTTGAGGTTGACGATGTGTCTCTATTTAGGCATTGTGAACCAATGCCAATAATTGAATGTATATACTTCTCATTCTCAATGTGTTTTAAGTACTTGGGAACAATATATATATTTTTTTATTCTAGTATCAAAATATGGCAAGTATTAAGTTAAGATATTTTCATTTAGTTCTGGGTGAAATTACTTGTGCACTTATCCATGTAATTACAAGAACCCTCCAGCTGAAAATATCTGATTGTATGAAAATGTCTCGATCCAAAAGATTCATGCAATCTGTAAATGAAACCCACATGAAATACCAGAACAAGAACTTATCAGTCCTTGCTCCATAAGTGTTGCTCCACTCCTTGTTTTTCTGTAGAAAACTCCCACGCTTACAAATTATGTTGTTTTAGTGGCATTCTGAGGTTTAAAATAAAAAATATATACATGCAATAAACACTTAAAAATAAGTTTTCAATTACAGAAACCACATTGTTTCTTAACAGCTCAGTTGTTTTGTATCTCAATTTATCAGTTAAGAAAGATCTTAAGCATAGATAAATGAATCAGAAATGCAGATATGTTTTAAAAATACGTTTTTGCTCCATTAAAGGGGAGCAATGGCTGTGGTGTCACATTTGTATTACAAACCTGTAGTGAGAATGGGGGAAAAAATGAGTGGGTCGAGCTGATACATTTTATTAGTGAATAAGATGAATAAAGCCTGGGGCTATTCTCTTTCATTTTCAACTCAGCCAAATGCCAAAGCCCAGAGCAATTAATAGAAACCATAAAAAATTGCCATTAAAATGAACTCAAAGTTCTGGCAAAGGTTCAGCTCCATCTTATATATTAATTTATTTTAAATTCAACAAATGCTTTGCAGCTGTTTTACATTCTTTGAGCTCAGGGGACCAAAAAAAGTAGCCTACACCTAAAAAAGAAAGGAAATAAAAGTCTGATCTACAAACGCTTTTTTATGTCTTGTTAAATATTTGTTTTATTCTCCTGTATTGTATTGTATTTTATATAACTTACCTACTGAGGAAATTTAAAAAATGATCTCCTTAACAAAAAGGTTACTTTTACAAAACAAGACTGACTTTAAACTGACTCTACACTTGTGTAAAATCATTAGGCAAAAAGCAGAATCAGATGAATAAAATACAAAGTGTCTGACTTTTATATATACACGAATCACGATACAATTCCTCTCTCTGGTTCATGTAAACACGCACAAAGCACGTGTTGGCGAGAGGGACCATTGAGCTCTTTCCACGTCATCATCAGGAGCCGGTAGTGAAACCCGCGGTATTTTGAATACAACGGAACACAAACAGACGCGAGCTTTATTTTCGATCTTCAAATCCGTAAATTAACGCCTTCAAGCAGTCAAAACATGTCAAAGAAAGCACCGAGGGCAGCGCTGAAGCTCCATATGAAGAAGAATGCTAATATACGGATAGGAAAAAACACGGACTTGATGGTGAGTTGATGAAAACGAAACTCACCAGTTTCCTCCGTACAAATGCGCGTCACATTCACTTGAAAATATACTTTCAGATTAATCAAATGAGTAATTTAAATGCCAAATGACGTGTACTGGTTTGCAGTTGTTGTGTAGTCTGAATATTGCCTGTTTCGTATGTAGGATACGTCATATTTTATTGATTTCATGAGTTCATGTTGTCTTGGTCCGTGTTTCAAAATCTAGTAAGCTGCCTACGTAGGCAGCACTTTAGGAAGCTCGGAACGTTTCAAACGCCCTAATTTAGCCCAGAAATGATGTCTTAGGGAGCTCCGTAGGTTTTAAGAAACAGATAGGTTGTCATTAAGCAGGTAATTTCGTACTTTAAAGGAATAAAAACATCTTTTGAGCAGTGCATATTACAATTAACGTTTACACGTAAAAAAAAAAAATTCTTTTTCTTTTGAGTTAAGTTCTGTTACGTTACGTTAAAAGAGCAAGATCGTCAGATGTGATGTAAGTGAGCGTTATAATGCAGTAATGCGAGGTTGCAAATTTATTAGGTTTTCTCTCTCAGATCTGCCAGTATACTTTACTAGACATCAGTGGGTAAACCCCGTATTGATTTGTAACAAACACTTTATAAATAGCTTATAGCATGGGTGGGTGAGTCTGTTTAATTAAAGGAATACTGCTGATGTAAATGAGCAGGATACATGTGGCTTTGTGTGCTCCTTTCATGTTGTCTTTTTGCAGACCTCATTATGGCAAAGATCATAAAGTAGCGTTTTCCAAAGTAGTGCTTTTCATATGGAGGTGAATTTTAAATGTTTAATGCAACAGTAGTCCTGATTCATTTTATTGCTCATTTGCATTATTATCAGGAAGCACTGCTCTCTTCCATCCAGCCACATACAGATAATACGTTATTTATCCCTTAATTTTTAATGATTTTTGTTTGGTTTTTAGTTTTTAATGATTTTTGTTTGGTTTTTAGTTTTTAATGATTTTTGTTTGGTTTTTATGTACTACTACTACTAATATTTTTGCTAGTTTTTATTGTTATATTTATTATTATTATTATGTGGAGTGGGACTGGTAAATGATGCCAGCCATATTAATTCTCACATTGTCTCCATGAGCTCCATATGTCAGAGGCAGAGCATGTGCAATAACTGCAAGACCATGGCTCCGACAGTAATGACTTGTTTGCCACCAGTGTACATTTCTTGTCACTTAGCGAAAGATCTAATTCTAGAATCAGGAAACCACAAATGGGCAGACAAGCCATTAAAACCAAACCACCATGTTGTGACTTTTGAAGCTGGTTTTATTTTAATGAACTTGGCCCCAGATGTTTACATTTGTTTAACCTTTTATATCCGAACAGCACTGATGAAACCTGTTTGTTTTTATGCGTCATCACGTGAAGTGGCCACTGTAAATGTTGTTACATGCAATAGATGTATAGCAATGCCGCATGCCGCCTCTTTGATTGCTTGATACTGACCACTTCATAGCGCATGATGATTAAAAGGAACTTCTATTTTCAAAAGGGGAGTCTGGTGGTTTAGGTTGATTGAGGTTTGCCTCTCGGCAAGTTTGCCTAGTGTTTTTCGTGGGAATAGCGGAATTGCTTATCCGTTGTTTTTAAGTTGAGAGGCACTGTACATGGTTGATTGTACTGTGTGTGTGTGTGTGTGTGTGTGTGTGTGTGTGTGTGTGTGTGTGTGTAGGATGTCCGTGCACTAACAGGGTCCTAATTAAAGGTCCATTGCAGCTGGTCTCACTTTATGGAGACTGGAGGTGGGGATGTTAAAGCCGCCTGAAAGGTGCTCTGCTTTACAGGGGTCTAATCCAGCCATTAAACTAAAAGGAAAATTCAGGAAAAAATGAAAGAAAGGCTCCTTTTTTTTACCATCCTATGAATATGTACCGGTTTGATCTGGTTTCCTGTGCTTTTAATGACAAAATACCTAATAAGCCCCTTCCCATTTGCCTTGTACATCTACTTGTAATTGTTGGTCAAGCTATGATTGTGTTTTTGGCTTTCTGATGAAGCCGTTTGTCTTGGTTCTCTGATTGTAGACCTACAAGTATTTCCGCCACTGAATCCCTTTCTTTTTTTGTTGTTGCTAGATTCACTCAAAATCCAGTGTAGTTTGATTCGCACACAAATTACTTTTACGAACAAGTTAATTTAATGAATCACACCAAAAGACTTACAAACTTGAGACAGCTTGGCTGTGTCCAAAATTGCATACTGAGAAATTACTTGTTTTGAATAAGTAATTACTTCTAAAAAAAAAGTAGGCCTAAGTTCTAAATAGTTTGAATGTAATAATCCGGACATACACATCCTGTGGCCTCATGGGATAGTAAAGTGTCCATCGTATGTGTACTTCAGAATCTCGCTGGAAATCATCTAGGTCATACAGGTACATTTTGCTGATACACTTTCATGAGTACTGTGTGAATTCAGGCATATTACTCTTGTCATACACTGTTTTTCTACTATAGTAGGGAAGTATGTGATGATTTCGGATGAAGCCTTTGAATTTTAGTCTGATGAATCCTCCAGTGTATGAACTTTGAATCCGTCAAGTGTTTACTTAATTAAAATCGTATATATAATATATTCTAAGTCTTGTGAAGTCATTTAATAGCTTGGTGTGTTTCTGAGGAACAGACTGAAATTGAAGTCATATGCAAAATAATCATTCTGTAGAAAACAGAATAATGTTTTGCAGGTATTTATATCATTTACAGAGGCAATTTTAGGCCTTAGTTAACTTAAATAAGCTGTTAGAGTAGATGTCAAAATGTCAAATTAGAAACAGAGGTGTTTACACCCACTGATTTGAACTGTAAAACAATAACAGGAATACGGTTTCACTTTCCTCAGAAACTTCAGATCCAGATTTCCAGGGCCATGACAATCACCTTGATGGCTTTTTCCTTATTATTCTGTGCCCTATCAAATGTGCTTAGACTCATGTGTTTTCTGTCTCTTGCATCAGATCTTACTGCATAAGCACCGCAGCTTGTGAGATTATCCCGGACATACTATTTCATCTCTCCTGTTTATAAGTGCGTCCTGCGGCGTGGAGCTGTGGCTTAGACAACACTTTGTTCCCCCTGCCGAACTGAGATAGCCTATGTTGCATTTGATGGTTGACTGAACACAAAAAATAATCAGCTGCATCCTGCAAGGATGCTGTGAAAGTGTCTGTTTTCTTTTTCCAGACCACCCCCCAATTGTAGACCCACTTTTGCTCCCCGACAGCAACGTTTCCTCCCTGGTGTTAAGGATCTCTGGGAAAGTGGAGAAAATCAAGGGTCTGTTTTGGAGGCCCAGGCCAAGAGCTCCTGGCGTTTTCACACCAAGTCATTAGATGTTGTGCCTGGCTTGTGTACTGTAATTGGATGATGTGTTCCTGAGAGCGAATGAGCTGAAGTTTGTGGTTGCAGGTTATTCAAAAGTGTTTTTTTAATAGCTGATAATGCAAATATTAGTCTGTTGAATCTGGTCAGGTGAATATTTCAAATTTGTGCTCTGCAATTTTTCTTCTCACACCATGTAACATACAGACTTCATTCAAAATGTTTTCACCAGAAAATGTTGTATTGTTACAATTTATTTATTTCGCTAGAAGTTTCGGCATGAATTGCTGTTGGTCTTCTGTGTTTTACTTATTTGCATAATGAATTGAGATTGGACTTTTCTTTGTTATAGCCTATTTATTAATTATCTAATAGGGGTGCACTGCATTTTAATTCGGAATAAAAAAAAAAATCTCAATATTAGATTGAATTGTGGGTGCTCATTTACAGTAATCTTTAAAAGTACTAATAATTTAAAACCACTGTTAAATGGAATTGATAACTGATAACTTCTTTTACTGTGCAAAGATTATGCTTTTTTTCCCCACAACCAAAAAAGAATCAAAGCTTAAAGTCTAATAAACTAATAGTTTTTGGTTTTGTTGGATCAGAGTGTTAACTTTTCTGGTGTTTAATGGGGCAGTGTGGACTATAGCCTTAAAACGTATGCTTACTTGAAGCTTTAAAGGGGACCTTTTATGCCCCTTTTCACAAGATGTAAAATAATGATCTGATGTTCCCACAGTGTGTATGGGAAGTTTTAGCTATACCCAACAGATCATTTTTTACAGCATGCTTTAAATTGTCACTTTTTGGGGCTGAGAAAAACGCACCGTTTTAGTGTGTGCCCTTTAAATGCAAATTTAGTCGGACAATAATGCCTACAGAGTCAGAGAATGCTGTATGGAGATGGAACACGTATAGTTTAGTTTAATTACGGTTATAACGTATTTGTTATCTACTTGTATCCACTATTAATACAAGCCTGCTGTAGCGGACCCCGTCCGAATGATGGCCAAAATATACTGATGAGTTTAATAAAGTGTATTGTACATCACACAAAAGATGAAGCGTCAGTGCGTAAGTACATAAACAAATTTCGGTAGAGTTGAGGGAGCATTTTCTTCGAAAACAAAATGAATCCACCTCGTCTTCAGCGGCTGGCTCAGATTTCGGGAGTAAATAGAGAGAGCTATGTGGATTAATACATTCAGCCACACGACACCTACAACGCTTGGAAGACATTCTCGTCAGTGTAGCAATGGCGGATGTGTGCAACTCGCCGTGAACTCGATCAGGGCGGTTGTTAAAACGGCAGTGTCTGTCAACATTCGTGGGCGGGGCCTGTGGCTGTTGTGACGTCACGTCACACCAGCCCCATGGCTGAAAACAGGTCGTTGGAAGACATGCTTATGATTTGTGGGGATTAAAAAAAAAAGGAGTGAGTGGATTTGTATCACTATAGGGTGGTTGTGTACACGCACTGCCAACACACATTTATGTCCAAAGTTCCAAACACCATGCAAAAGTGAATTTTGTATAATAGGTCCCCTTTAACACTATTCGTTTGATGTCGTGCCATCTAAGCAAAGAAATTTCCTTCAGGAACTGTAAATCCAGATTTATCTTGTTCTTATACGGTTTTGTTTTGTTTTGACAAGAAGAAGATGACGTTTTTTGGACCGATCGCTTTCGGATAGTGTGACTTCTGCTCTGCACACTGTAAGGACTCTGCTCAGACTGGTTTTCTCCGCACTCCTTTGCCCTCGGTGAGGATTCCATGTGCTTTCCGTGTCTGCGCGAGTCAGTAGAAACGGCCTCCGCTGTAATCAGTTCAGCCCGGTCGTTATGTTTTGGCAAAGCCTCTGGCACAGGGGAAACCTGGGCTTCTCAGTTTCCTTCTCGAAAACACTCTCAAGACCAGCTGTTGTAGAAGTATTCAGACGCCCCAGAGATGACCCACAATTATGAAAATGAGGTATTAATAGATTTAAATTACATCCAAATGGCTGTCGTGTAGATGCACAAGGAGTGCTGCCTTTTTTCAGCTGAAATCATTAAGAAAACTAGCTGGATGTGGTTCAGCGGATTGGTCACTGGATACGTTTGTGTGTGTGTGTGTGTGTGTTTTTGAGACAGAGCGAAAGTGCGGGAGATGATATACAGAACTTTCTCTCAGTTTGTAGCAGTACTCAGACCACGGTGCAGGAAATGGGTTTCGCATTTTTATTATGAATATCTTTCTATTATTTTGTTATTATAAAGCTCCTTCCCCAGTATACTCAGTCAGTTTATGAAAACTAAGTTGTAAAAACAGGCCAGAAATCATCAATATAATGTTAGAAGTCTTAAAAATACAGTAGCAAAAACAGTCAGTTGAATTCTAAGGGTCTGTTGGAGAGTCGAATACATATATTATTGGCAGATATTGGATATGTATTAATGACATTGTATGTTTAATGGCCTGTTTTAATATTTAGATGACTTTTGCCTTCAGTCAGTTGTAACTTAAAGGCAAATCGCAACATGTGTTGTCTAAATTCACATTAAAATATACTTTACGTTTAATTGTGTTTTATTGTGCTTTTTAAAATAAAGTAGTTAAAATTGATAATATCAGCCATTTATTGGTTATCGGTCATAAAACGAAAATTGGTATTGGCTTTTTAGAAGAGATTATGTTGTCATGCAAAGGAAATTAAATGCTAAACAATATGAGCATTTGAAGACTGGACACAGTGACATTTGGGAGATTGTAATGGCAAATTGTGGTGTAAACTCAAAAGCAGGGCCATAGGATCTTATTATGTATACAGTGAATTATTTATATACATGGCTTCTATGTGATTCAGAACCACCAATAACGTTTTAATGATGGCAAATAAACCTAGCAAGGGAAGGACACACCTGTACATTGATACAACAAGCAAGCTACACAATGAAGACAACATTGTATATAAATTAATCTATATACAACAATATGATCCAAAGAAATAAACACAAAGAAATATAATTTCACTCAATGAATCTAGTTCAACGTCACCTGTACGTTGAACTATATTCACACACATAGTGAAATTATATTTCTTTGTGTTTATTTCTTTGGATCATATTGTATATAGAGTAATTTTTATACAATGTTGTCATGTTAGCACATGCAAGTAGTGCTGATTTTAATATGTAAACCCAATTTGAGCTCAAGGCTGATCTGAAAACAATCCACAAGTGCAGACCTCCTTTCAGCATCTTGTGACAAGATGCACTAAGACAGATGAAGTGTTGAAAATGAAACAATTTCCTGGTCTAATCCGACAAGGTTGCACAAGGGCCCTTGTCTTTGGGGAGGGCTGGAAGATTTATCTTTCTTGGACACCCTCCTTCTCCTGTTGGACCTGCCTAGCAGTTCCTGTAACATAATCCTCCTTTACTGTGGTACTTATCTGTTGATCCATGCACAGGTATAGGGAAAGCTGCTGCATACTACACCTGGCAGAACAACAGTAAGATATTCACTTGAGTCGCTCAAAACATCGAATCGTCCTCTTGACTCCAAGCGTTTGGCCTTTTGTGTGGCAAGTCACTAAGAGCCTCTTGAAATGATTACATGGTTGTCCATCACTCAAGCATTGTGGTTCTTTTTTTAGCTCTAGCTTAGTTTTAGTAGCGTTTTTGGTTAAAGGAAACTGATATGTTTTCTGCTTTTGCGTGTTTATTTTTAGATATAACGGCCATTTGTGGAATAATTTGCAATTCTGAAGCATTATTTCATACATCTTGACAAATTAAAACATTATTTAATTAACAATTAATTTCCAATTAACAATTGTTCTCTGGGTATTCCATTCACATGCTGTGGTCCCTGAAAAGGAAAACTTTTTATGATTTTTGGCCGTTCGTGTACACGACAATGGCGTTTTGGGGGCCTGAAAACTACTAAAAACAGGTTTCAAAGTGCAAGGTTTTGAAAACGATGCCTTTGCCTTCTCCATGTAAACAACAAAAACGTGAATTTGTGAAAAACGTTTACACCATGCGCATGCATATTACATGTTCACGCATTGCCAACTATTGGCCTGGCACGCATAATACAGGCTCTTTAGTCATTTTTCCGCAGATCCGCGTGTCCGTTAAGTCCTTGAGACCATACGGTGTCCCATTTGTCATTTTAAGTTTCAGAAGGGTGTTCACGAGCGCTCCCTTTGCGGTCGATATGTGCACTTTTGCCGAGTCCGCACTGATGCGAGCTCCGCAGCAGACTTCTTCTCGACAGTCAAAGCGCCGTTGCGTCACGAAAGTGCAGACTCGTAGGAAGGCCGCGAGTGCTTAGGGTGCCATTTGGGACAGGGCCTTAGTGTACTGTAATTTACTTTACATAAGTGTCAGCTAAATAACAAATTCATTTACTCGTAATTGGTCTTTCCCTTGTGTCCACAGGCCCAGCTCAACCTCCTGATTGTCCTGCATCGTCTAGCAGAGGAGTCCAAGGTGAAGGCCTTTGAGGAGAAATCAGCAACCATCAAAGTTCACCACGTCAGAGCTGTTGCAAAGGTATCCAGTACCACCATAATAATTTAGCTAATTAATGCCCTATAAACTGCATTACCTTTTTGTAGCTGATAGCATATGGACAGATATTTTGTTTTGATTATAGATTTATATTGTAGATTTTATTACTACATTTTTATTTTATTTTATTTTGATATGAATTATTAATATTATTATATCATTTATTTTTGAAAGCATTTTTTTAGTATTTGTCATTTTTTTATTGTTGAATGCAAGGCATGACTGTTAAATTATGTTAAAATAGTTTTTTTGTAAATATACTGTATCTTTATAAGATCTAGTGAACATGGTCTTATGTACAAAATATGCTACTTAGATTGAGGACTATCCACACATTGTTCTTGAACCTTTGTTCTGTGAGTGTAGATCTCTTATGTAAACATTTAGTTGCCTTTAAGTGACTTTTATATCTGGTCTCTGGGCCGTTGAACTATCAGACAAAGTGTACTTCCAGCTTCCCTCCTTTATTCTTCAATTGATTTATTTTAGCCTGAGGTCCAACAATGTGTTGAGGCAGTGATGTTCTCTAACAAGAACAGTGGGTACCTAAGATTGGCTGGCTTAGGTTTCCAATGCATATTAATTTAATCAGGCTGCATTGTTAGCAGATGTCACCCGTGGCCGCCCTATCGATCTTCCCAACAGTATGTGTTACAGCGATCAATTTGGTCATTAGTGAACTGCCAAGAGATACATTATGTGAATGGCAGCTTATCTCCAGGTCTAGTCTGTTAGTTACCATTGCAGACTGTTTTTTTAGAGTGACACTGGATGAGTTCACATCAACGCTTACAAATGAGAAGAAATTGGCAGCTGTGTGCACCCCTGTGCTGATTACGATAGATTCAAATATGACTTTAAACACCATGCTGGAGTGCATGGAATTTAGTTTTAAACAAAATCAGTATAAAATAGCAGAAAAACACACTCTCACTCACCGGTCCAATTACAGGTCAAAAAAAGAGAAGAAATTATATTTTCCGTAAAGAATTCAGGTCTAATTTTAGGACCATTCCGATTTTTTTTCACTGACACATTGTTTTGACCTGTAGATGTTCACACTAAAGTGATTAGACTTTTTTTTTTTTACTCAATTTTCAGGAATGAAAGCATGTTTGATCGTGAATGCAGTCCATGCTTTGGCAGAGTTGACGTGTTGATTGCTGTTGGATTTAGTTTAGATAGTGTTTTACTATAGATTAGGCCCAGCTGAACCTCCTGTAATTTTTATTTATTTATTCATCTATTGTTTTGAAGTTCAGGCCTTTCATGACAATTAAAAAATGAATTAAGGCAGCAAATGAACTTGCTCGTATTGCAGCCGGAATTCGGCTACATCATCTTGCAAACGCCCCTTTGATGGATATTTTTTCTCCAGCGCTATAGATTTGAACAGGGCACCACATCAAATGAGTCACAATAACACTGAACAGAGATCCGGCCAATTTTGAGTCATCGTGCTGCGTTTATTTTCACGAGGGAAGGCAGCTTATTTGATTAAGATGTAATTGTGTGCAGAGTGCTCCTTGTACAGATGCACTTGAACAGCAGGGGCATGAAAAATGCTATGCTTGTTCCAAATCAAGACAAAGTCATGATGGCCTGTCACAACTAAACATGTTAGGAATTACACGCTTTGCAGAGTTCAGGCGGAGACTGGTTCAGCATGGCCGCCTTTGAAAACAGGTGTGTAATGTAGAGCTCTGCCATGGAAAGTGGGAATTTGAGGAAAAAAATTGGGCGTGACTTAGAAACTGGGTGGCGATATAGGCTATTAGTAGTTTCTCTAAATCAGGGGTCAGCAACTCTCTGTACATGAAGTGCATTTTTAGTAGTTTAGTAGTAAATCTTTTGAAAATATAAACACAATTACATATATTTCAGTTCATCATATATCTTAAAATACATATATACATTATTTATATTTTTAATATTAATGATATATAATATTTGATTTACATAGATATACATACATGCATATGAACACTCAAATACTGATAACAAATAACTTCCAAGTATTTTCCAGAAAGCAAAGACCCTAGGCTATCAACCATGCAAAGCACACTGGTTTACTTGCATTACCCACTGAAAGTGCAGTGCTGCCCAAATTGATCAAAGGGATGTGATGCCAAAGTTTGTTGAATATTGCAGTTTCATCACCCTTTGATAGTGTTTGGCTTCCCATTCAGCTTATAGCTAAGAACCGGGGAAGGATTACTGCCAGAATTAGATTGACATACAGGTGCAAAGGTCCTTTTTAAAATGTGTAAATAAAACAAATAAACAGGCTATTTATCACGTGACAATGATTCCCCCTCTGTGATTCCCCCTCTGGTGCCGACCCCTGCGCTAAGTAATTATATTTCTTCTCTTTGTTACAGAAACTGTTAAAGAGCACACGTGGATAACGTGGATAACAGGAGCTCCCCACCACAACCCTTTGTTTGTTCTACAGCATTGACCATGTGACCTTAATTTTACTTAAAGACTTTAGTATGTATGATCTATGGTATGAAGCACACTACAAATTTGGGACTGGCGAAGATGAAAATGTTACTTCTATTATTTTCTTACGACTTTTTATGTGTACGGTGGAATTTATGTTCCCTTAAGTTGGGCCCGTGATTAGGCTGTGATCCATGATAATTTTTTCTTCATGACTGTTGAACATTTGCTTTTTAAGATTTGTGTGAACCATGAATGATAGACAATATCTAGCCCAGATATCTAAAGTAACACATGTGTCCCTCATCTCTTTGGATCATATTATGACTTAATACCTGTTAATAAACAATTTGTACCGATTAACTTGGGTAGCACATGGTTGAGTAACCGGCCGTGCACTGTTTCTTTCCTCGCTCTGTAAAGCAACAAGATATCTGGCTCTCGGCCACTGACAACATTGGGACCATTATCAGTGGCTGCTCACGAAAGCAGGTTTTTAGCAGGAAAGTTTGCTTGGATGATATTTCGCTCTCCTGTGTTGACTCAGTATCAAATGGACATCTTGTAATTTTCATTTAAAATTTAATCGCAACTATCTAACTGACCTATAAGAAAATACTTCGGTAAATCTCATGAAAACAGTCAAGAACATGTCCTTTTTTAGTGTTTCTGACATGTTCAAAAGTTTAGGGTCGATAAGATTTTTAAATGTTTTTGAAAGAAGTCTTGTTCACCAAGACTATTTATTTGATCAAAAATACCATAAAAAACGGTAATATTGTTTCTATTTTAATGTCTTAAATGTAATTTATTCTTCAGTGTCACATGATCCTTCAGAAATTATTCTTATTTACTGATTTGCTGCTTAATGTTTTTGTGGAAACCTTGATACTTTTTTTCAGGATTCTTTAAAGAATAGAAAGTAAAAAAAGAACAGCATTTATTTGAAATAGACATCTTTTGTAACAATGTATCTCTAATTTCGCTTATGATCAATTAGTTTGATCAAGTCCTTGCTGAATAAAAGTATTAATTTCGTTGACAAAACAATTTTTTTACTGACCCCAGACTTTTGAACAGTAGTGTATGTAGTTTCTATATAATTGTTGTCTTCAGGTGTCGGTTAATTCTGTGCTTGCATTTGCTCCATGCTTCTTGCTCCATGTTGTGTGGGACCAAAGGGCCTGACCTGACCCCAGGACCACAGGAAAGTAAATGTTTGGGTCTCACTTTTCGGGTGTATCCCACCAATGATCATGTGACCTGGGAGTCACCCTCCTCTAATCCTTCTGTCAGAATTAATTGGGCTGCCAGGGATTGATCAGTGTAGTGTTTGTTCTTTCTGCCCGCCTTCGAGTTTTAAGAAGAGTTGCCTGTTGATAACAGTCTAGAATGTTCTCCAGACATCTGAATCCACCTCTCTTATCTTCATCTTTCAAGTATGTCATCTTCATCCTGTTCACCCTCACCCATCTACATCCTCACAGTGGGAACAGTGCTGTTTATTCTTCTACTTTTTCATCATCATGCTCTTTGAGATGTAGTATGCCTCTTTGACAGGAGCATGCATGACCAGACGAGGGCAACAATGAGAATACATCCAACATATAAAAATTGTCTGTTTCTCTGAATGCTGTTAAAAATGCATATCACGCATGTAAATATAACTTTTAACAAAGACGTTTCTCACAGTCCAAATAGATCCATATGTCCAGAATGGCCATAAAGTGTCAAATCATTTGTTAAATATTTGAGATTATTTGAAAACTCTACTTTTTCGAACTCCTCATAGACTGTTTGTCCGATTTGCTCGAAACTTCACATGCATCATCTAAGGACCCTCATGGCAAAATAATTTTAATCGATGAAACCGTTTAGCAGATACAGCTTTTTATATATTTCTGGTATTGCGCATTGTGAGCAATATGTCCATATATTGTGTGCACAAAGTAGAAACTTCACAAAACTGTGCAAATATGGAGAACAACTGATTTGAGAAGAAACATGCCAGGTTTGTTTGTTTGTTTGTTTTTGTTTATGGGCAGGTTACTTCAATGCTTGTCTCTAAAGTACAATAAACGACAGACCTTTTCTGAGAGAGATTCCTTGGTTAAGCATTGGCTTCAGGACCATTTCAATGGAAAAGGAGTATCCTACAGTTCTTCAATCAAAAGAGTATGTTGTTATCTGGCTAAAAATTTGAGGAGGTACACTCTCAGAAAAAAAAAGGAACAAAAGCTGTCACTGGGACGGTACCCTTTAGAGAAAAACAAAAGTACACCTTTATACCTTTTTTTTTTACTCCTAACTGGTGCATATTGCTACTTTAAAGTCGTCATGAAATGGAAGTTGTAATGTATATCTGTATATCCCTATTGTAATGTATATCTGAGTGAGATGGCTTTTCGAACAAGACAAAATGTAGAGCGGAACTTTATCATCCACTGGGAATTGATTGGATCGTTGTGGTTTGCTATTGCCGTGATCTCATGTGAGTGACAGGTTGTCCCGCCCTTGTGCTTCGCATCAGTAAACACGTCATCAGAGAAGAGAAGAAATGTTGCTGCAAGAGGGAGGGGAAGTTATTTTGATTAAAGATTATGAGGGCACATGAATTTAAAACAAATAATTATGTGTACAGAATAATCATTTATAATAAATACATACTATATTCCATAAAAAAAAATGAGAATTGTCGGTTTTAAATTTTCATCGTGATTTTAACGGTACATATTAGTACCTTAAGTGTACATGTTAGTACCTAAATGGTACCGGTTTGAAGAAGTAGTGCCGCAGTGACAGCTTTTTTACCCTTTTGTCTTAGAGTGTAGATGTGAGTTATATAGTCATATTAGAGACTATAGCTTCATCAAAGAGTCCAGAGTCTATCAAAGAAACAAGTCATATATACCTTTCTCTCAGAATTTCCATGTTTTCCTTAAAAGGGAACTTAACTCTATTGATGTGTCTTTGCAAACTCCTACGGTTTTTGTGACTCATGCAGCGCTGACCTAATGGAACTTCCTGCCATTGCGATGGGGTATGGTGATGGTCCTCTTGGGGAGATGGTCCTTCTGCTTTCCCAGCCCAAACCACCTTCAGGAGCCAAATGCTCCCTATCCCTTCTTTGAAGTAGCGTAATGGTGATGCCATAGAAGCTGACCCTCTGTGGCAATGCGGTTTGTGGTAGGGATTCCTCATCCTCACCTGCTTATGTTACCCAGCAGTCTGCACTGACCCTTGGCGTTAAATGATTTAAAAGGGCTCCAGGCCCTCTGATGTCATGCAAGGTGTTCATGTGCCATACATAGGTTATTCTTTTTACTTAACCGTGGCTTGCAAAGGCTTTACTCGCCAAATTATGTGCCATGATGCATTGGAAAGATGTTCACTATGGTCAAATACATGTGATGTTTCTCGGCCATAGAACATTGATCATTTAAGGTTTAAGACAAAGCTGGTTTCTCAAAACACTTTTTTAAAGCTCAGTGTGATTTACTAAATTTATTGCAAATTTTCCAGTTTTATTTTATTTTAATCTCGCACCAATAGCATCCATCACAGAACCCTAAGAGATTATTATTGTTGTAATTTAGTTTTTTGACAACTTTTTTATGTTTTTCTATAATATATTATATTTTCACTTTGTCTATTCAATTTAGTTTATTATTCAATAGTTCCCTTTCATAGGTTCACTTAACGATGTGGAAGCCGTCGCTATGGGAACACCTTCGGTGTGACGAATGTCTGAAGCCTTTATATCACGCCATTTTTTTGGCCAGTAGCGCTTAGCACCGCCCCAAGAATATGTCACAAATGCTTCATATCAGCGTGCTACACGCTATTTCATCATATTTCATTCATTTCATTTCAGGGTTCGATCCGTTCATGAACAATCCGTTCATTGCGCCTGTCACGTGACAAATGAACGAAAGACTCGGAAGGTAAAGTAATTATTTATGTTCCCTGTAAATTATTTTTGACTGCATTATAATGATTTCTTAATTCAGAATATGATAAAGACTGCGTAGGTGGATGTGTTCGGGGAATTCGGCTGTTAAAAGTATAAGATTTAAAGCCCTTTAAATGAACGAAATGACTCGAACAAGAGATCGAACAAGCGAGTCAGTAAAATGATCCGAACTTCCCATCACAGTGAGCCATCAAGTGACAGTCTGTGGTGTCAGTCTTTAGGCCAATAAATTCGCTCAGCATTCGCATTTGAGTGTGGCAGGCTCAACACAATCTGGACAACCTTTGATAATTTGGGGACTTTTAAAATGCCACTTGCCCGATTTGCCAAAACGTAATATGTACCATGAGCCTATTTTTATTGAGCAATTAGCTAGCCCACATAATGCACGTCAGACAACGTTTGCAACTATAGTTGAAGTCTGGAATCTCGGCACACAGACTGATAAGGCAAGGCTACATCACTAGTGACAAGGCACACTATTTTATTATCTGCTTACCTTGATTGTCATCCAAACTTTCAAACGTGCATCAGTGGGCCCCGACTCCGAACCTATGCTCTGAACTCTCTCTGAACTTTTCACACGCAACGCAACTGACGTGTATGTGCAAGGTTTTCAGCGAATCAACGATCAGAGAATACTATGAGAACGACGTTGAAAGGCAGATGTTACAGCTGTGGGCCTTAAACTCCTCTCCTGTCATTAATACGCTGTGGTCTATTCATCAACAGAAAATTAACAGATTGAGAGGGGAGAAAAATGGATTTTGGCGTGACATTTCTTGCGTGTGCGTGAGAGCGTGAGATTGATGCTGAAAGCGTGAGTGTCACGCTAGATGCGTGAGAGTTGGGAACCCTGTGTGCGTGCAATGCTTCAGCCTTCGGCATGCTCAAGCCATGCTTAACAGCCTATCTGACTGTCGACAATGCGATAGTCTGTGTTTAAAAGTTTTGAGCTCGAGGCTCGCCTCCTTTCTGAAGGAAAGATGGCCATTCGTTTAACCCCTGCCATTCCGTTTCTACGGTTGCCGAGACTCCGCACGAGACGAACGCATGGGGTGATTACGAGCCGGAGCACATGCAGAGTAAGCAGACGGAATAATCTCCCTTTCTCTCTCTCTCTCTCTCTCTGTAAGTAATCCCTTAAAAAGCGTTAAGTGTTGCATAAAACCCCTTAACGGTCATTTCCCTAAGTATAACTTAAGGTTTGGAAATGGTAACCTTAAGAGTAACGCGGACAAAAATAAGACGACATGGCTGAATTTATGGAACCAGCTGAAGATCATTATGTGCCAAGAATAATTTTTAGGGATAGGGAGAACCCTTTGGACCATCTTAGCGATGAAAAATTGTTGCAAGAATACCGGTTTGATCGACGCGCAATATTTGACATCGCTAACAAACTAGACGGTGACCTTGACCATGTCACACATCGCAACCACTCTTTACCTGCGGTGTTACAACTGCTTATAGCACTGCGTTTTTTTGCAACTGGGAGTTTTCAGACGATAGTGGGAGATGTTTTCCACGTGCATAAATCGTCTGTCAGCAGAGTGGTTCACCGGGTTGCGGGGGCTCTTTCCCGTCATTTAAACGCAACGGTCAAGTTTCCATCTCGTAGTTTGCTTTTCAAAATTGTTTTTATTTTACCATATTCGTCAAGAAGAATACATTTCTCCTCCTCTGTCCAATTAGGCTTTCTTTTTTAGTTTTCTTTATCCATTCCGATATCCTAGCCTACTTTATTTGATGAAACCGCGAAATTGCTAGTGTTAGTGTTTTGCGTATCTATGGCAACAACAGACTTTTATAACGTGAATCCAGGATCGCTGTCGTGAAACACTTAAATGTTTCCCTTACCTAAGAGAACCGTTTAAGAGATTATATTCAACACCCTTAAGTTATTCTCTTAGGTAAGGGAAATTCACCCCTTAAGTATCATACTTAAGGGAAAAACTTAAGGTACTTTATGCAACCGGGCACAGACTTTTTGCCTTCCCACCGTTTCGTTTACTCTTAGTGGTGAACGGACGAAGTGGGACATCTGTTGTTGCTGGTGGCCCAGTTCTGGCCCACTCAGATATTTTCTTAGACCTGTTCAGTCTGTTAGTCAGCCCTCCTTGGGTGGTTCCCCTAAGACCAGACCCAGGGTATGATTTGGCACCCCCTTCCGGACTTATGGAATCTGTGGGTGTGGTCCCTGAGCGGGGCACGCTAATGTATTCTGGTCGGTCTCTCTGAGATTACAGATACTATTCCTAATCTTAACTCTAGGGCCCCTTCCACGAGGCGCCTGTATGCTTTTTAAGTAGAATCTTCCATCTTTACAGTCTACTCTACTCTTCTCCCAGTTCACCGGCTAATTACTTTCATGTATTTCGGGAGAAGTGGATGAATTCACGTCGACTTGAAAAACTCACGCTTGGGGGTCTGCCAGAATATTTTAAATTTACGTGTGAAAAGGTTAAGAGAATATGGGATCTACAGGCTCTTTCAATCAGCCCTCTTGTATGGATTTTGCCCCTGGTTGGTTAAAGTCTTGTTGCGACCTAGGCCAGGTTATGTTCTTAAGGTTGCTTCGACTCCTTTTCGTTCCCAGCAAGTGGTCTTGGAGGCTCTTCCTCCTCCTGATTCGGAAACCGGGAGCAATGTGCACCCTCCTGGCCTCTGCCCACTGAGGGCGCTGAAGATCTTTGTTGACCAGACATCCCAGTGGTGTAGATCGGAGCAATTGTTTGTGTGTTTTGGCGGTAAAAACAAAAGAGCTGCCGTCTCCAAACAGAGAATGTCTCATCGGGTGATCGAAGCCATTTCTGCGTCCTCTGAGGCACATGGCTTGGCTTCGCCTCTAGGTGTGCGTGCTCATTCCACCAGAGGAATGGCGGCTTCTCAGGCTCTTTTTAAAGGCTCTTCTTTGGAGGGTATTTGTGTTGCTGCAGGATGGTCCTCTCTGAACACCTTTATCAAGTTATATGGTCTGCACGTGAGGATGGCTCCTGGCTCCCAGGTTTTATCTGCTTGAGCGGATGCTTTCCCCGCTCATTGGAGCCACTGCAAACCGTTAACTTCAAGTTACTTTAGATAAGCTTTTATAATCTTTTGGTGTACCAACTAAAATATAAACCTGCAAAGAATGAATCAAAACAAACAGATTAGACCCTATGATCCAGCTTTTAGTAAATCTGTTTCTGCAGGTCATGGGCAGAAGAAGAGTATTTGAAACGTATCTCCCACGCTTGGTTTCATTACACCACAGAAGTCATTACATTTAAATGGCTTTGCATTTGTTTGTTTGTGTTACACATGCTCTGATGCAAGGCACCCAGCCTGGAGCACTCTCAACACATATGTATTTGCACAGCTGGATATTTACAGATGCTGTTCTAGGTGAAGGAGTTTAACACCATTCCTTACCTCACTAGTTAACCAGCTGGCTCACGGCCCACCTCTTTGTCTCTGGGCTGTGGTACATAGCTCTTTTACTCTTTCATGCCCCTAGGCCCACTCAGATCTGCCTCTTCTCTAAATGCACATGACTGGCTTGCTTCTAATCTCACTTTTCTAGGGTCTTGGTTGTTTTACTTGTCCAGAATCCCACATAGCTCTTACAATGCCCAGGACCAACTCAAAGCATGCAGATTTAATTTGATAACCCAATGAAAACGCTGAAGAATTGAAATTGGACATGGTGTTTGGAGCAAGCTTGTGGCTTGACTGCAGCCATGACTTTTGTGAAAAAAGAGAAGCTTGTTTTTTTTTCTTCAAATAATTGCATATACACAAAGACTTTTGATTTTACAATATTCTTCCCGGAGAGCCCAGTGTGGTCAGTGGGTACAGTGTCTTTTAAAATTCTGGAATCACCCTAAGGCAAAGTGGGGTTTGGAAAATATCATCATTTTCTGATGACTTTGCATTGATAAGAGAAGACATAAACAATGAAGCTCATTTCAGTGCATAAAAATAAACGAGTTCAAAACATAGAAAAAATATTTTATGTCAAGAAATGGTAAGGATTTGCACAGATATTGTCTAAAACCCCATTTTGAAACCAAGCTCAATGTTTCCATCCAAGTTACAAATATCCATAAAGTTATATATTAGAATATCGAAAAAACTTTTTGCGAATAAAACAGAATATCCATTCCTTTTTGATGAAAGCCTTTGGTTCTGACATTTAAAGAATGACCAGAGTAATGTTTTTATTGTGTATTATTCATTTTCATTTATGCCTTTTGGCAGATGCTTTTTTCCTTCTCATTTTTCAGTTCAAGAATTGAACCCTTGATCTTAGTGTTGCGTGCACCAAGCTCTAATATTTTAGCTATTCAGACACATGACTTGAGGCAAAGTCACATGCCTTTTTTCAATGCATATCTGGGAATTTATTCAGTGAATGTGTTTATATCACAGTTTATGTACACGTCTTCTTATGAAACACATTTTGGACATTTCATCCCTGTGTTTCAATCCAGCATTTCAATTCAATATCTTAAAATTCACATTAAAATGTGGATGAAAATGTGGCTATTGAGACCAGGGCTCCTTTGAGTAGGTACTTATTTTGAATAAGTAATAACTTTGTGTAGTATGAATGTAGTCTGGACATACTACATTCACCTGGTTGTCATTATCATGTGACCTACCAGCGTCAGTTACGTCGCTTCACTTTCATTGATAAATCCTCTCCTTTGGCCTCGTGGGATAGTACAGTGTCCATCGTATTCACACTTCAGAATCTCACCGGAAGAATTAGGTCATCCGGGTACTTTTTGCCTACTTTTTTTGAGTACTGTGAATTTGGACATACTACTTTTGTCACATACTATTTTTCACCTGCTATATAGTAGGGAAGTATGCGATTGCGGATGCAGCTCAGGTCTTTATGTGAAATTATCCCTCTAGAGCACAGATGCAGAATGGCCCTTGATTTCAGAAAATGGTTTTGTTTCACTTTAAGAGGGCCTGTATGTGTTAGATGAGGGGAAATCAATCACAGCTAAAGCTCTAGATCCTTCTGGCCTGTAGCCTAATGTTTAGATGGGTAATGGGATTACCCATATAACTGTCTACACCCTGGGTTGAAACCAAAACCATATCAGTAACAGATACCTTTTTTTCTTGATTCATCCTCTTTTCCTTTGTCTTAGGCAAGATGCCAGTTATAATTTAACTACAGTACATAAACAGTCAATATTGCAGGATCTCCTTGATCCACATGGAAAGTTTGTTTTTAGTCTCTAAACCAGCTGTTTTTATTCCTAGACGGTTCATTCCAGTGCAAAACAATTCAGTATGCCAGAGCTAAATAACAACTGTTTACTCTGGTTTTACCCCAGGCAGAGAGGAGGTGATGTAAGCAGAGCTGGTAAATTCTTTGGACCTCATTCTCTAATAACAGGGATTTTAATATTAACATGATCTTCAGAGAGAATTAGAACCTGCACGATTCAGGTGCATTTGATTACAGGCAGTTCCAGATCTTCATTAGAGTTATTGGAGGTGAAGAACATTTGGAAGGCCCCGTGTGTCCCTGCTCCTCTTTCATCTAGCTCCCAACCCGCTCTTTGCGGATGATCTGATTTAGCCCTCTGTACCTGAGCTGAACTTTATTACTGCTATCATTACAATTGGTAATCAATAATAATTTAATGTCAACATGCATTAGGGCTTTCAAATGTTTATGCATCTCGTCTGCCAAGCAAAAATTGTAAGTTAACAACACACCTTTCCTTAAAATTCTGTACAATTTGAGTCATTCTTGTCCGTAGCACACACACATACACATACACATGTTGTAGCAGCAGTTCCGTAGCCTGGCAAGCCAGACCTACATCAAGACGTTAGGTCTGGGAACTCACAATTGGCATACCTCAATCCGAGGGGCGGGATAAACTGTTGTCTTTCAATATCCCTCGGCACGCAATAGGATAGCGCTACAACCAACCAGAGCAACGAACGGCTGTGGCTGAGTGAGTCCCATGCGTTTTTCCACCAGTGAACCAGCTAGTTGGTATATTAAACTTTTGCCGTATCCGCTCGTCAAAACTCTGAACACATCTTCCTGTTTTAGGAATGACTTAAGTGACGTTCTCTTAACTCCAAGTCATCCAGAGTCGCGGCCAAAGCCGATTCGAAAGACCGCTGTTCGCTAGCAGCATCTTGTTTGTTTTCAAGCAGAGGGAAATCACCTATGGAAATCAAGCGGAACCGTCACAACTCTGTCGTCATTATGTTAAGCCCGCCCGCCGACTCTATACACGATGTGATTGGCCGGACCAGTTCTTGGTTTTTCTAGCTCAAAAGTCTATGGAGAGTTGCTAGACCACACTTTGCTGCAAAATAAATTTTGCTGCCGCTAGGGTGCGTCTAGATTTCTAGGCTAGCAGTTTCGATCTAATAAAACTGATTCTGAGAAGTCACTTTTGTAAATTACAGCTCAGTAATTTGGTGACATGCCTAAAAGAGACACTTGTAAACACTCAATGTAACTCGTTGTACTTCTCAAAGTATTTTGGCTTCAGTGTAAATGTTGGTTGTGTTATTGTATCATATGCTGTTGTAAGAAATCCCAGATGCTGCATCATTAAAAAAGCCAAACATCTGCTCACTGGCACATAGTGACAGATCTGCAGTAGATTGGTGTAATGCACGAATTGACTTTCGCACAAAAAAAACACACTCTTTTCAATTCTTGAGCTCATTCCCACACTCTTCCCCTGTCACATGATTCCTGCTGCTTCTTTGCTTTGAAACATCTGTTGACAAGGGAGGAGTGTGTTGAATGGCCGAAATACTCCAATTCGCCTGATATTTGACTTCAAACAACACACCGAAGGTCCAGACGATGGGAGAAGACCTTCTAGAAGTTTTCACATGGTTCAACCCAATCAGTTAAGATGATTAGATAATATAATTACGCAGATGCACACGGAACCATGTTCCTTAGTTGTTGCACTTGGTCGTTTGCCTTTGATGAAATATTTAGTTCTCAGATAATTGAACAAAAATAGCATTTCCACAACTGGTTCATGTTTTAATGACTAACCCCTATTGAGCAAATTGTTTTTACAGGTCAGATACATTGTGGATCCAAGGTGTGAGAAGTTATGCATGGTTAGTAATCTGCAATGTTTATACCCTAATGTTAAACCCCATTTAAGTGTTGGCCTTATCTCAACAAAGTCCCTCTGTTTGCAGTGCAACACCTGCGTCTCGTCCACTTCTTGAACGTGCTCCAGCATAAAATTGTTCTCTTTATCTTGGTGCACAGTCAAGGACATTGTGAAAGTGAGATGGCAACATTGCTGATGTTTTTAAACTCAAACCTCTCTCTCTCTCAAAAGTGTGCAGGAGGGAATCATATGAACGAGCGATTCCAAAAGAAACGGACCTGTCACTGATACAAGCCAATCAAAACTGAAGGTCACCATGATATATAATGATCCCAGCAGCATGAAGACAATCACATACAAATTCCAGGTAATGTTTTCTAACGGGAGTCATTTTTGTTTGGCGTAAAAGCCAGCAGGTTTGTGTTTGAGCAGATGGGGGAGAATTGGCCACGTTTCCCAAGGGATGAAATCTACTCTGCCATGGAGCCCGCCCCATGTTTATCTTTCAGCTTTATTGGATGTTGATGTTGGCCCAGTGAGAGAACCTCTTGTTTAAGGCTATTTTTAAGGGGTGAGCAGAAGGGGGTAGTTCTTGGACTTGAGTCGCTGCAGACCATTGTGCCGTCTCACAAAATTCGGTACAGAGGTAAACCTGGTAATCCTCCATGAAAAATCCCATGGACTAGTTTCAATCACCACACATACAGTGTTGAACAGTACTGCCCTACAGCAGTATTCTCTGTACTATACACTATGATTTTCTGGTCGGTAGATCTTTATCAGTTATTTATTTATTCCTCCATTGATGTATTTTAAAATATCCAGATGCGTTTGTTTCTTCAAAGCTCCTTTAAAGATCATCCAGAACCCAAAGTCTAGTGAAACTGGCAGACGATACGAAGTAAAGCTTAACCTTTGTCCTCTATAGTGTTATGGGTGTCCCACCAGCTCTTCACAATATTTAAGTAACCATAGAAACCAATCCAAGAAACACTTTTTGAGGCTAAATATTATTTTTGCTGCGCTGGCTGTCCAGTGAGTGGATGACATCACACGATGTGTGTAAAACACTGGATGAGGGCACTGCGCACCTGAGCGGAGTTTATAGATGACTCATGGGAAAACAAACCCTAGGCCCAATTGCCCCTGACTGAGACTGGCGGTCTCTGCTACACTAACTGTTTAGCGCAGGGCAACATGGATACTGACCTGCTAATCTGAGGTGCTTCACCAACACGGTTAGCATAGTGTGTGAACTGGTTGTTATTTTTTATCTTAGAAGTTGTTAGAAAAGCAATTCTGGCAATTTTGAAACTAGTTTTGTATACAATGGAAAATTCAGTTAAGTTATTTCACAAATCATCAGATGCTTTATTTCCTAAGCATGCTTTGTTTCTTTTTTGCACACATTTTCCAGAGTTGAGAAATATTTCACTGCGATATCTCTGCATCAAGGAAACATTCTGAAGTTTTTGGCTGCACTTCACTAGTAATGAGGACTTATCACTATTTCATGGTTTCCTATGCAATTATGCTGTTATTTTGCATTAAACAGGCCAACATCACAGTCCAACCTGTTTGAGTTTTGTTCTTAGTCCAGGCACAAGGGTTTCTGTGAGGTTTTTCAACAGCAATTACTTAAGTTGGATGGTTTGGTGATAAGATAAAATAATTTTTGACAGATGTATAGTGATTTACAAAAACATTTCCAGTTCAGTTTTTCTACAAGGAGTGCTGGAGCAGCTAAAAGAAAGTTCAACCATACAAGTTTGCTATTTAATAATTAAAGCATTAGATGCATTTTTTGGTATATTTTTTGCATGCTTTTCCTTGAGTAAGTTAAGTTAGTGTTTTGTTCATAAAATATAATACTTTTTTTCAGCAAGAAGTGCTAGAGAGGCAAAAATAAAGATATTTGAACCATCCAATGTTTCTGTTCAATAAATTGTTATTTTACAATTGGCGATTTGTTCTCTTTTTGGTATATCTTTTGCGTGCTTTTCTTAGAGTTAATATTGCAATTTCTTAAATAGGATACTTTGTTGAGAAAATCCTTGACAGAATATATTTTCTTTCAAGGATTATATTCCAGTGTACATTTCCAGTGTTTTTTTATGTAAAAACTGTGTATACCGTGTATCGGCTTAAAGCTACAATATGTAATTTATTTCGCCGCTGGGGGTCACTAACCTCTTAGAATAACAAAGACGTAGGTTGATGACGCATAAGCGGAATTATGGAACTTGTCGTCATGCCGAAGGATCTAATAATGTTTATGGATGAGTGAATACATTAATGTTTTTAACATGACTGTGCTATGAAGCAGGTCGCGTTTGCTAATGAGAGACAGATATCAGCACCACACGCGAGTCCCCCGGATATAAAGGAATGAGAACATTTCAATCTACCGAACTACCCGCAAGTGCTGATTTACTCACACAGGTCAGTTTATTAGACGAATGAAACTTGTGAGGTAACGCAGCGCTGTTTCACTTGGTCTACACTATCACACTAAACTGCATTTCAGTGTGTTGAAAGTTATAATGTTAATCTATGTGTTAGTTTGTCTGTATGAAACTAGCAGTAAGCTAGATCAACATTAGAATAACATACTGATCATATTCCAACATTTCATCATGTTGAGCTATATATATATATATAGACTCACCTAAAGGATTATTAGGAACACCATACTAATACTGTGTTTGACCCCCTTTCGCCTTCAGAACTGCCTTAATTCTACGTGGCATTGATTCAACAAGGTGCTGAAAGCATTCTTTAGAAATGTTTGCCCATATTGATAGGATAGCATCTTGCAATTGATGGAGATTTGTGGGATGCACATCCAGGGCACGAAGCTCCCGTTCCACCACATCCCAAAGATGCTCTATTGAATTGAGATCTGGTGACTGTGGGGGCCATTTTAGTACAGCGAACTCACTGTCATGTTCAAGAAACCAATTTGAAATGATTCGAGCTTTGTGACATGGTGCATTATCCTGCTGGAAGTAGCCATCAGAGGATGGGTACATGGTGGCCATAAAGGGATGGACATGGTCAGAAACAATGCTCAAGTAGGCCGTGGCATTTAAACGATGCCCAATTGGCACTAAGGGGCCTAAAGTGTGCCAAGAAAACATCCCCCACACCATTACACCACCACCACCAGCCTGCACAGTGGTAACAAGGCATGATGGATCCATGTTCTCATTCTGTATACACCAAATTCTGACTCTACCATCTGAATGTCTCAACAGAAATCGAGACTCATCAGACCAGGCAACATTTTTCCAGTCTTCAACTGTCCAAATTTGGTGAGCTCTTGCATATTGTAGCCTCTTTTTCCTATTTGTAGTGGAGATGAGTGGTACCCGGTGGGGTCTTCTGCTGTTGTAGCCCATCCGCCTCAAGGTTGTGTGTGTTGTGGCTTCACAAATGCTTTGTTGCATACCTCGGTTGTAACGAGTGGTTATTTCAGTCAAAGTTGCTCTTCTATCAGCTTGAATCAGTCGGCCCATTCTCCTCTGACCTCTAGCATCAACAACGCATTTTCGCCCACAGGACTGCCGCATACTGCATGTTTTTCCCTTTTCACACCATTCTTTGTAAACCCTAGAAATGGTTGTGCGTGAAAATCCCAGTAACTAAGCAGATTGTGAAATACTCAGACCGGCCCGTCTGGCACCAACAACCAAGCCACGCTCAAAATTGCTTAAATCACCTTTCTTTCCCATTCTGACATTCAGTTTGGAGTTCAGGAGATTGTCTTGACCAGGAACACACCCCTAAATGCATTGAAGCAACTGCCATGTGATTGGTTGATTAGATAATTGCATTAATGAGAAATTGAACAGGTGTTCCTAATAATCCTTTAGGTGAGTGTATATATAAAAATTGTTTTAGTTTTATGTACATCTGCTCACCTGTCTAATAAAGTACATGCAAGAGCGGCGTCTCTGTCAAGTCGATGTTTGTCACGGACATGGAGCTCTCGACATCTCGAAAACACCACGCTGATATTGATCCTCGTTTTAGTTCTCCTTTTGTCCCAAAGTCTGCTTGCCATGGTCCATAATGTTTGAACGAAACCACTACAGCGTGAGTGTGCCGCTAGACGTAACGCAGTTGTCCACGTCTGTCGCCATGGTTACTATGGCAGTACGAGCAGAAACCAGGGATAACGCGGATATTACGTCATTGACAGGCGACAAGTGAACAGGGACGAGCCATTATTTAAAATTTGGAATTTCTCTGAAATTGAAAATATTTGGGAACTTTTGGGATGGTGTAAGTACACAACTGCAGGAAATATATCACACTGTGGAAGTGATTTTTTGATATTTCAACACATTCTCATCCTTTGGCGTCATATAGGTGACGCCATATGACATTTCGTCGAAATCTTACGCAGATGGCATCCTTTAAGCGTCAATATAACACGCACTGTTATGGGTAGGTTTAGGTCTGGGGTAAGGTTACGGTTATGACACCTTGGGATCTGCGTCTCATATTGACGCTAAAGGATGCCATGTGCGTCGGATTTCGACGAAATGTCAAAAGCGTCACATGTATGACGCCAAAGGATGAGAACGGGCTGGATATTTTATTACAAAAATCTTACATATTGTAGCTTTAAATGATTCATTGCAATTGTTTTTAGATTTTAGCATGTTAATTTTGAGAGTTTGTGAAGTTTGAGCAACAGAGTGTTTCCATTGCGCTCTACAATCCCTTGAGCACTCTGGGTAACGCACTGGCCAGAACCTGTTCAGCTACGCCTCAGTGTTAGCATGACTGCCAAGCATAACATAGAGGTGTATTTGGTTTCAGAAGAGCAGAAAAAAGCTCCAAGTTGAGAAATGTGGCATTGGCTTGGTCTTAGTTTTGCTTAGTCTGCAGAATAACATGCTTTGTTGAAGAGACATGGACTGTACTCCGTGCCTCTTTCAAACATGTTCTCAAGACCTTGGCGCACCAAACTATGATGAATGTGCTTTTGATTGGAGCACTAATAGCTGCATTCAGAGATGTGTTCGGGACCGTTGACCTCTCTTTTGAAGAACTGGTCTATTGGCCATAATGTCAGCAGGTATTTTCCTAATGGCATTGCTTTTATGAAGATGCTGCTGAGGTTTTAGCAAACTTTGACAGACCTTAATCTCCAGATCACCCATTGTGATATTTATTAGCTGAATTGTGAGAAATCTGTTTGACGCTATTGTACGAACACTAATGGTGAAATATATAATGCCGCTTGTCCAAGCCATCCAAGGCTTTTCATCACTGCTTCCTGACACTTAAATCCTGTAAAGAGCCCATTTTGGGGGGGAATCTCTTTTGGCAGGACATTGTTTACATGTGCTCTGCCCCTCTTCACTCTGCCTGTCATCATTTATGGCGTTTGTCCACTCTCCACAGCCATACACGCTGCAAGACTTTGACCGGTCGGGTCGATGGCCGGTTTGAAGTAAGTGTGGGCTCATCTCCTCTAGCGATGCCATGCGGCAGCAGAGAGCAATGTGATGATGAACAGCCGTTATCAGGAGATGCCATCTCTGCCTCTGTCAACGGGGCCTTGCTTGGTCAAGGAGAGACTGAATGCACCGTGGCTCCTTTTCAAAGCATGTGCTAGACGTTCCCCTCTCTTTATGCTACATTTATTACTCCACTTAGATGATATCCTGTATAATTGTCCTTTTTATAAGGTAATGAGGTCATATGGCAGTGACTCAGAAACCACTATACTTTGGAATATGGAATGTGTTGAAAAGCACACTTCACCTCTAATGAAAACATTTTTGCAAATGTTCCTCCCTTTCACCCCACTCCCCAGCAAAGAGCCAGGGTGTGTGTAAACAGCCGTCAGTAGTTCGTTTGGCTCGTGGATTAAATAAATATTTAAGGAGGGGCGGTAGAATATGCTGAAGAATATTACATTACATAAAATCTTGTTAGAAATATGGTGGGATGCAATCAAGGGAGATACTTTTTTTCCGTGTCATTGACCTTAGAGACCCTTCCAAAAATGTTTCTTGTGACGTGCAGGAGATTCGCCTAAATGATTCTAAATAATTTGTAATTCCATGTACACATACATTACCGTTCAAAAGGTTTTTTTTATGCTTTAGAGTGAAGTCTCTTATGCTTATCAAGACTGCATTTATTTGATCAAAAATACAGTAAAACAGAATTGTGTTATATAAAATTACATTTTAAAATAACTGTTTTCTATTTTATATATTTTAAAATGCAATTTATTCCTGTGATGGCAAATCTGAATTTTCAGCATCGTTACTCTAGTCTTCAGTGTCACATGATCCTTTAGAAATCATTCTAATATGCTGATTTGGTGCTCAAGAAACATTCTTATTATTATCAATGTTGAAAACAGTTGTGCTGCTTAATATTTACAGTATGTGGAAATCATGAACCATTTCCTCAGGATTCTTTGACGAATAGAAAGTTCAAAAGAACAGCATTTATTTGAAATATACATTTTTATAACATGTCTTTGATGTCAGTTTTGTTCAATTTAATGGATCCTTTCTGAATAAAAGTATTCATTTCTTAAAAAATCTTGCTGACCCCAAACTTTTGAACTGATTTCATTTCATATGAAGGAGGTGTAGATAGGAGACCACACATCACCAATGAGTGACAAAAGCCTCTCTGGAAATCTGTCCTCGCAGTGCAGGTTCCAGACCATTAAAGACCAGACTCTCACTGAGGTATGTGAATGCATCATTTTGTGCCGGGTGGTGCAGACCCTGCTAGAGAAGGAGAAGAGTTTTTCAGTTCTTAAGTCATGCTGAGAGCTGAGGGGTCAATGGCGTTTTTAGACGTTTATCATTATTTAATGAGTTAGACAATTGGATTTTGAGAGGTCCTAAAGGTAAATTCCCAGACTTTAATGAGGAAAACCTTATGTTATCCCCAGATATCAAGCTATGCTCATTGCTTGGAGCTGCATGTTTGTGTAAAGTCTGTCAAACTTGTTTTTTATGTGAATCAGTATTTCTCAAAATATTTCCAAATAATGACTGCGTTCTTGGGCTTGACTGCTTTCTTGCCTTTTGTCTCTTTCAACTATAAGCTTCAAACCAAAACCAGTTGTGAGAATTTTTTCTACACTGTATTCTTTTCCAGAAAGTTCGCTTTGGCAAGCTGTTTCAAACTCCCAAAATGAACACTTTTTCTGCCTGATTTGTTATTCGATTTAGACAAAATGTCAGTATCTAATTAACATCTCAGTTTGGTTTTTGTGCACATTATGTAAATTTAATGTTAATGCGATTGCCACTACCTGAACTGAAGTAAATTAGTTGTAGAATGTGGTTGTCAAAAATTACAGAACAAGATTGAGCACTCAGAAGAGGAGTGACAACCGTATTTTAGCACTCTTTTTTTAACACTTTTAGCACCCTCCAGTTCTCAGACTGTTCAATGGAAAGTTTTGCTCATCAACACCCTTGATTTAGCTGTAGTAGTTTTTTAGGGAGAATACTGAGACAAGTAATATCCGGAGGTCTTCTTATTAAGTTGCTTTTTGTACACTCTTCTCTTGAAGAGACCGGAGCCTCCTGGAATATAAGGAAGCTCTGGTAAGCAGGTCAGATTCTTAGAGTAATACATTTTAAAACCCTCAAATGCATCCCCGAGAGAGCTGACCACAGTCTCGACAGGCAGCCTGAGCGCTCTCCACCATCACTTAACACGTACAGGATAGTTCAGCACTCATTTAAACAAGATGACTAAGTATAAACTTATTGATTTGTTTATTTTATAACCTAAGAGATGTAGAAAAATTAGATTGTAGCAGTTGAGTCATTATAAGAGAGTTTTTTTGTTTTAGTTTCTTCAGGTTCCTGGGTGTCATGCACTAGTTGTTTCTATTACATTCTCATAGTTCAAACAGTGAAACAAGACTTTAGCAACACCAAGGATTCACTTTGGATAAAAGCAGCTGTAGATGCATATGTCAAATCCTTTTTTTTTTTCTTTTTTTTTGGGGGGAAAACGTCCCACTTTCCTATAACATGGATACAGACACAGGCTTAATGCAAAGCAACAAATCTAGATTGCTCGCATTCTACCTATAGGGAAAGTTCACTCAAAAATGAAAATTTAACTATCCCTAACAATGCTGTCTACACTGCAAGCAAAGTAATGTTTAAAGGGGTCATGACATGGATTTTTTCGATTATTATTTTAGTATGTTCCTTGAAGTTCACTTATAATATTAATAACGTTTTTTTTGCACAGAAAAACAATTATTTTCAACCTTTGTTCTGACCCTCTGTCTTAAATGATCCATTTTTAAGGAGCAGCTAAAGCTTGCCAGCAAACAGCCACAGCTACGACTGTATCAACATCCACTCGCTATTGCACGAGAGTAAGTGTCTTGAAAACAATATCCGAATAAAACCGTCATTTACAGACAAAGCATTATGAAATCATTTACTTAGTTTGTGATGCAGCTGCTGTCAGATCCAACACAGTTGGTTGTTTCATTAACAAAAGATTCTTTGCAAACTCTCCA
Source organism: Rhinichthys klamathensis goyatoka (assembly GCF_029890125.1). Lineage (NCBI taxonomy): Eukaryota > Metazoa > Chordata > Actinopteri > Cypriniformes > Leuciscidae > Rhinichthys > Rhinichthys klamathensis. The sequence continues at coordinate 861,512 of NW_026606559.1, forward strand.
TTACACTGTACCTTGTGTACAAAACAAAATGCTCTGAACAAACATGATCCTCCAATGAGATCTAGGACGCCATTTAAAATAAACCATCCACCTGTGTCCTAATGCTGGGATCCTTGTGAAGCCTGTAAAGTGACACAAACGAGCTGTTTAAACTGGACAAAGTGGAAGTTCTTTCACTCTTCCAATTTTCCTGTTGTCAACAAACTCAAGCGTGCTGAGTATGTCAGAAACTGAACACACATACTGTATCCAGTGTAGACAGCATCATTGATTTAAAATGGTTCTATTTCCTTTTGACGAGGCACTCGCATACAGTGTAAGCAAATGTCAGCCGTTAAGCGATTGAATACTCTAAGTTTAAAGACTCTTTATCTTGAAATCATTTCAGAGTCACACTCAGGACCTTCGGGTCCAAATGGGCCGGAAGGGTGGGATTAATATTTATTTTTTTTAAAATCATCTTTTTTTTTTTTTACTTGTTTTTCATAATATTTTTTCTTTTCTTTTTTGGTGTTTTGAGATAATTTAAAAAATAAAAATATAATAGAATTTTGTATTTTTTTTTTTGTATTTTTTTTTTTTTAAAGCTGTATTTCATTTTAGAGTCAAGCCTAGGCCTCATGAAAGCAATTTTTGAAATGAGATGGATGCCATCTGGTGGACAAACTGAGCATTTAAAAAATTCAAAACCCATATGTAATCTGAATTTATTAGTGTGAATGTGTATAAAAGTGTGTTTGTGTGTGTGTGTGTCTATGTGGATGTGTCTGTTTTGCACTCTTGATGTTTTATAGATTCACCCCTTCACTGTTGTGTGCTTTTTTTTCTGGATCGTGGCTGATTTGTAGATCAAAAAAACTCTGTATTTTCACATTTTTGCCAATTTCCCATTCATTTCCTATGCGGGTCCATTTGGACCCGAAGGTCATGAGTGTGACTATTTTTTTTACAACCACTTAGACTATTCAAATCCTGTCCCCAATTTTTTTGGGTGTTCATGTACCAAGTACCAACAAAGTCACCAAATTTCGGACCATTCCGATAAAGCTATGATTAAAAAAAAAAAAAAAAAAAATGTAAATGCTTCGGGTCCATTTGGGGTGAAGGACCCCATAGGGTTAAATATTTACAATTAGGTTTTTGGTATATATTTAAATATTTAATAGTTAAGAAAATATTAAATAAAAAATCAAGTATTGAAGTAGTTTGTATAATTGGTTCCTTTTAACATAAGTTCTGGTGTCCAGATTATATTGACACATGCATGCAAAGTGTATAGTTAGCATAAGTAATCCCTTTTGGAGTAAAACATATTTTTAACATGGTACTTTTAAAAGTAATGTTCCCCATCATTGTTTGCACTTGCTCATTCCTAGTGTTTTGAACTCAGGTTGTTCTTATTGCAGACTTTTTGCCATCACTTCCTCCATTACCATCATATGAAATGCCTGTCATTCTTTGAGAGCAGGAAAGCAGGATGTGACCCCTGCTTCTATGCAGTTTTTTTTTGTCAAGTGTGTTGTATTATCTCTCGAAGAAGTGAGTTAAACGAGGCCTCTTGTCGCGTTGTATCTGAAGCTCTGCAGGACGTCCCAGCATCACCCTGAGCGGGTTAAGCGCCTGGGAACCACTGGGGAGAGTGTAATTAACTTTAGTTGGTGCCCTGCTTTGCTGAACCATGACCTCACTCGGCCCACCCCCGGTGAGTGGCATGTTAGAGCAACATTAGCAGTAATGAGCTTTTATTTGGCAGGTCTGTCTGTGGCAGGTTGCCTCCCAAGGCTCACACTCCGATACCGAGGGAAAATGAAGGCTCGAGAAATGATGCTAGTGGGAGGATGGAATGCACTTTTAGAAACAACGGAGGCGAAGCACAGGAGGTTCTGTGGTTGTGTGTATGTGTGCGTTTTCATGGGCTCCTAGGGGCCACCCTGGACGTTTTCTACCGAACGAAGGTATTCACATAACGTTTAAATCATCTCAGTGTGACTTACCCTGCAGATGTAGAGAAACCGAGGAGCATGGGAACAATAGTAGGCAGAGGGAATTCTGCAAGGGTCATTATCCGAGAAAGGGCCTAGAAATATGACTGAAGGCTGAATCCGAAATCACATACTTCCTTACTATATACACTCTTAAATAAAGGTTCTTGATGGTTCCATGAAGAACCTTTAACATCCATTGAACCCTTTCAATGCACAAAGGTTTTTTTATACTAGAAAAAAAGTTTCTTTTAGATACTAAATGTTCTTTGGAGAACCCAAAATGATGGTTCTATGGCATCTCTGCGAAACCCCCCTTTTGGAACCTTTATTTTTAAGATTTTAGATTCTAGTACTATGTTTCCCAACCCTGTTCCTGGAGGCACCCCAACACTACACACTCCAACTCTTCCTATTTAATCACACCTGAATCAACTCATCAGCTTGTTAGTAGAGACTCCAAGACCAGAAGTATATGGGTCAGATAAGGGAGACATCCAAAATGTGCACTGTTGGTGTACCTTGTGCACTGTTGGTGTTTCCCAGGGTTGGGAAACACTGGTCTAGTAGGCAAAAAAAAATTAATGAAAAGTCATATGTCCAAATTCACAGAGCAGTTGGCAAAAAGTACCCGGAGAGCATTTGTGAATGCCAGTGAAGCAGTGCAACTGATGCTGGTAGGTCACATGACAATTACGGATAGTATATGTCTGGATTACATTCATACTACACACATACTATAGAGGTAATTAATTATTCTAAAGAAGTAAGTGCTCAAAGACTATTCGATTTTGGACGCAGCCATATTATTTTTTTTATTTTTTTTATGAGAAACCAACTGTAGTGAGGGGGCTGCGGTGTGGGAAGTGTGATTAGCTTGGTCGTCAGAGGAATAAAGCAAGCAAGTGCAGGAATCTTGACCTGCGGGTTCGGTCCTCGCTGCCTGCCGGGCCAGGAGAAAGAGGCTCTCCACAGAGGCGGCCTGGAATCCCAGTCCAGCCGCCCTCCATTTCATTACTCTAGTGCTCCCGCTGTGGAGTTAGTGGGCATCAGCAGCTCAGTCTCCCCCTTCTCTTCATCTACACCTATAGATGAGGTCCCGGTCCTGAAGATGGAGACCTCCTGCTCCTCTACTCCCCCGTGTCCTCCTATTGTTGGGAAGGGAAGGGGGGGTGAGTGTCCACCCTCTTGAACACACAAAGAGGGAAATGAAAGTTGTTTCCAGCATGTCTGAGGTCTAGGTGGAAGGCTTTAGCGGCCTCCTCTCAGGGGCCTGCTTACTGAGATGAAGCACAGCAGGCTTGTGGGAAATCACCTTTTTTTTGTGTGTCTTAAAGCTTTTCTTCTGTGATATCTCAGCTTCTTGTTGTGTGGGCTCACAATGGTTCACATGAAGTCTGATTGAGGTATCATAGCATGTAAAAGCATGAAACTCAATATGAATAATATGTTTTTTGGATGTCTTAGACCATCCGTTGCTGCACTGCGGTTTATAATTGGTTACCTTAGAAATATGGCTTAATGTGATTTACAAAAGGAATTCCTCTGCGTTAGAGCCACAATCAGATTTTAGGGTTAGACATTGCGAAAGATGGGGTAATGCATTTTTTTCTTGATCGGAACATCATTATTTGTGAGATCAATTCCATCTGAACAGGTGTGAGGTTAAATGATCTAATATTTGTCTTTGGATAATAATAAGCTGTAATGTAAAAAAATGATCATAATTTTTACACTAAAATATGTAAAAATGCTACGATCAAAACCTGTTAAATGGTTAACGATAAGTTAGCATACTCTATACAGTGAAAAACGAATAATCTAATGGCACATTTCATGTCATTTTACTGTAAAATATTGTTAAATGTATTTAAATGTTTTTAGAAGTGGAAAAAAATCCATTTATATGGAAACAGTGAAAACATTTAAATTGACATTCCCAGAATTCTCTGTGACAGCTCACATTTGGGAAATAACTCTTTCTTCTTAGTGTTTTCTAATAAGTTATGTATACTTTAGGGTTTTGTGTTACATTTTATGAATCAAATAATTAATTTATCTAAAAAATTACTTCCTCAGAAACTTACTGACCCTAAAGTTTGGAATGTAGTAGACTGGGATTCTGTTATTTGGGATTCTGTCATCGTTCAACTACCTACAAAAATGCATTCAACAGAATATTTTTTTTCTTTAATAATATCTTATTCAAATAAATGAATATATTGGTAAAAATTATATCTTAAATTTATCATATTCTGAAAATATCAGATCACAGGTAGGATAAATTCTTTATCGAGGATTATTTCCCCCCAGTACCTAGGCACGATGGACCTTTTTTATATAATATATTGAATGGTAAATCCGTGTTGGCCAAACATTTTTGTACTTGTATACGAGTATGTTCCTGGCCTTAAGAATGCTGGTTAAGCCACTAAGCACAGCCTACAGCCTATCAACTTATCATTCCCTGATTTGGCCGGTAGATTATAGTTAGGAATAGAGTTTGGCCTAGTATTGTCTGCTAGGAAATGTAAGAGTGTTGTTTCTGGAACAACAAAGGATATTTATCTAGGAACATGTCCTGCATTGCTCAATCACATGATGCATTCACTTTGCATTACTTATTTATGCAGTTTCCATCATTTTGACAGACATGTCAATACATCTTGTAATTATTTTCTTAGGTGACAAACACCTCAGAGGTTATGAGGATCTAAATGTGTATAATGACACGGGCATTACAACGTAAACATGGGACACTTCCTGTGCCCCCGTAAACCAAATGGCTTAAATGCATACCGAACTGTTTGCTTGTTTTTTGTATTTTTTTTTTTTCTTCATTAAGTTTTGTGTGATGGGTATAGGGTTAATGTAAGTATATATAATAAAAAACATTACGCCTATGGAGAGTCCCCGTAAACCACATATTCAAGAATGTTTGTGTGTGCACATTTCTGTGTCCATAAGAAAAGCACTTCCTCTCTAATTCTGGTTGAAACCATCAGTGGTAAAACCTAACAGACCCAGGAGGGAGGTCTGGAGCCTGTGAGAAGATGTACTAATCCCTTCTTGCTTTCCTCCTCCCCTCTGGATCTATATATATATATATATATATTTGTGTGTATGTGTGTTGTGTTTGTATACGCCTGCTGTGTATGAGTACTCCAAATGGCTTTGACTGAGAGCGACTGGGGAGAGGAGATCATTGTTTGTGGCACTTTGCAATACTCCAGAGCTGCCCCTCCAGAGAAGAACCCATAAAAAAGCACTTCCCATCTAATTGGGGACGATATCACTCCCTTAGTGGTACAAACAAACAGACTGGGGAAGGAGGTCTGGAGCCTGTGAGATGATGCACTAATCCCTTCTTTTTCCTCTTCCTCCTCGTGAGTGTGAAAGGGAGACTGGGGCTAGTTGTCACACTTTTCACTCCAGTCAGTGTTTCTCAGTGTACATTTAATTTTGAAAGTTATTTTCTGTATTGACATATATCTTAAAGTCTTAGTTACAGGATGTTATTGTAATCCACAAGAAGAAAAGCATATTGGAGGGGTATGTTGTCACATTTATTAAATGGCTTATTATGGGCTTTTCAGCAAAATGTAAATGGTAAAATGAATATAAAGCCACAAAGTTTACGAAACAGAAGAAATGTGAATCCAAAAATTATAGGAATTAATAATATGATGCCCTGCTCTGATAAAAATGACCTGCCCAGACCAAAAATATCTGAGTGTATATATATATATATATATATATATATATATATATATATATATATGTGTGTGTATGTGATCCTGGATCACAAAACCAGTCACGAGTAGCACGGGTATATTTGTGGCAATAGCCAACAATACATTGTATGGGTCAAAATGATCGATTTTTCTTTTATGCCAAAAATCATTAGGATGTTAAGTAAAGATCATGTTCCATGGAGATATTTTGTAAATCTCCTACCGTAAATATATAAAACATTTATTTTTGTGAGTGAATGCTGCACAATCGCGAACATAAATGGACAACTTTAAAGGCGATTTTCTCAATGTTTTGATTTTGTATCTCGGCCAAATATTGTTCTATCCTAACAAACCATACATCAATGGAAAGCTTATTTATTCAGCTTGCATGTGATGTATAACTCTCAATTTAAAAAAATGTTTTACCCATGTGACTGGTTTTGTGGTCCAGGGTCACATATATATATATATATATATATTATTACGTGTGTGTGTGTCTATATATATATAGGCTATATCAAAGTCATTTTAGGCTATATATATATATATTATATGTACTGAAATATTAGTTTGGAGGACAGAATTCATAAACAATAATCATAATTTACAAATCCATAGAGGAAACACACTTTTGTGTCATTACATTTTTGAAGGGGAAAAAACCTGCATAGTCACTGAAATACACATTATTGTTCAAAAGTTGGGGTCTGATTTTTTGAGGATGAAGATTTTCTCTGTTTTTTTCTCTTATGCTCACCAATTCTGCATTTATTTTCAACAGTAAAATCAGTAATATTGTAAAAGAAATTCTTTCCCACTTCCACTTGGACGCTGAGTCTGTAGCTTTAGATAATTGTTCCTCAGCTTTTCTATCAGTACACAATGGGACTAGTCTAAAGAATAATGAGCTTCTTATTCTAAGTGCATATAAAGACCAAATATGCTTTTAACAGGGTAATGATTCAAATGTGTTTTGTCAATGTTAGCTCAGCTTCATTTCTCATTTGCTCACTGATGTCAACTCGTAAAACATCTCAACACCTCATCAGAACTGCTCAGGCTGCATATAATACGCCATATTTCTTCTGCTGACGATGCCGATGATGGTCTGTTGGGAGTTTGCAGGTCATAAGTATAAGTGTCAAGCAGAGTTCAATAATTAAACCTATTGTAATATTTAAAACATCTGCACACGTTGCATGTGGAATCCTCATCGGCCGTCTTGTCTTACGCGCTCATCTTTATTTCCACTAAATATATCAATGTTTGACTCTGGTCTTTGGTTATTGAGAGCTGAAATTGCGGTTCCATTCTTGATGATGTCTCACCCCGGGAATTTTTTGGATTGAAATAACAGCAAACACCTGGACTGAATTTGCTCTACCTGAAAGCAGCCCATCAAAGTCTATTTAATGCTTCATAAACGTTACTTATTGCACAATGTTTATATCAATATGAGGTCCGGGGGCCTCCAGAGCTGAAACCCGAGGAGACGGTTACCACAGCCTGAGTGGCCCATTAGCTTAATGGCTGTCTAAAGTTTCACTCAGGATGTATTGCTGTTATGGCTGAGAGCTTTGCGTTTCCCTTTTTTACGGCTCCCTCGGATTCTCAACGCCCAAGAACAGGGAAAAGGAGACGAACAAAACAAATAGGAAGGGAATGTGACACTTGTGCAGTATTGCTGGATTCTGTGCTGGAGTGTGGGTCGACTCAGCTTGTTAATAGGCTTGACAGAGACTCAAGGTCTGATTTTAAGTGACTGTCCTGTTCAGTGTCCATTGCACTGAGAACTGCACTGACCTCAGGTCAGACCTTTGACCTCGCTCTCCAGCTGGTGAATGGAGAACAGGGTGAGGTGTTCCCTATTTAATCCAGATTCCCACTTGCTCAGGCGGTGATAGAATGTCACAATCAACAAGTATACAAGCATGCAGCTCCTAATTAAACCTCAATTTTGTTTGACCTATAGTTGGGATAAATTAAATTTGAAACTGTTTTTGTTTGGCTGGTTTTTAATTTTATTTTTGGCCCGAAATACTGTGGGTGTGTGTGTATATATATATTATACACACACACAGTATTTTGTTATTTTATATATATTATAATTAGAGATGCACCAATGTATCGGCCAACAATCGGCATCGGCCGATAAAACCTATTATTTTCACATATCTAGAAAAACATGCATGAATATCAGAAGGTAAGTTGAAAGATACAGTACAACCATATCATGTCTCATGTAATCACTCAATCAGTGTTTCAACCGTGGAAAGATGTCAATAAAACAGCTTGTATGTTGAATAAATTTGCCATGAAGACAAGTGCTTATGAAAACTATACCTTATATGTGTAATTGAGTTGTATACAAACATTTCAGCTTTTATTTGAGTGTAGGCTAAATATTATATATGGAAATAAATACCAGTTGAATGTAATAGCTATGTTATTAATTTTAACCTCTAATAGTGTACCAAATGAGACGGTTATCTTTATAGTTTGGAGCATTATTTGAGAGAGATTTTTTTTCCATAAGAAAAACCAAACTATCGGTATCGGCATCGGCCGAAATTTCATATCAGTGCGTATTATAATATGTTTAATATATTACAAATACTGTATGTATATATATATATATATATATATATATATATATATATATATATATATATATTATATAAGGACTTCAAAGACACAATTAGCATTGTTGACATTATCGTCACTCTGTTATTATATTGACCTATTGAGAAGAGCTGTTGTGGTCATCATTAGCCATGACAGAGTTAGTCATACTATAATTGTCACGGACTTGATTTATTGCTCGATATTGCTGTCTTCCTCTAAAACACAAATACAGTTGCAGCTGGGAAATGACACTCTGCGTCAGTGGAGTAGCTCTTTCCAGTAAGAGAAAATTCAACTTCATTTTTATTAGAACTGACAGAAATGTTTGAGTGAGTCATTTGGGGGAAAAGTTGCGTGTTATTCTTTTGTCTTGACCTTACACACCAGTTGTCCATCTTGCTAAATGTAAGCAGGGCCAGAAATGTAGGTGTCCAATCATCTGATGCTACTCTTTAAATGTCCGTAGTAATACTGGAACATTTACTTTTTGTGCTTTTTTTCTGATTGCGGTCTATACAGCTAAATGGTGTGGAATATTTTGGATTCAGTCCATTCATTTTTGTTACTGATCATGTCTTCTTTTAAGTTATGTAACATCCATGGTTTATGAGTCAAAGTCTAGGTCGTGATGCTTGTAAATGTGTTTTTCTTCAATTACAGGCACATTGGTGTGCTGGGGTTGATTTTTATTAAAGCTAACAGATTTTTTTCAAGTTTCTTTTGTTGGTCATATTAAAACTGTCCGATTTTTTTTAAACATGTATTTATTATTTATTTGTCTACTTTTCAAATAGCCTTTGTTTATAGTTTTTGTTTTGCCCTTGTCGTTCAGTCTTAAAATATGAAAATCCATTATAAAGTAAACTATTGCATTTAAAACTTGTGTGAAATTGGCTTGATCTAGGCTATCAATTGTTTCAAACATCACAACTCATTTGTGGTGTCATTTCAACCACACCAAAAAATAGTTTTATCAAAAGTTTTTTTTGGGGGGGTTTTTTTGTGTGCACTTTTGTTACCAAAGACAAATGTATTTGTATTTATTTTGGGGGACAGCAAGTGCCCATAGTTGAAGAAACACCCAATTACGAGTTCCCTCTCATTTACACTTCATTTGTCAGAAACAACTTCATATTTAGTCATTACTATAACTCATTATTTTGAGCTTTACAAGAACTGAGATTGAGAAAGAAAAGTGTTTGAGAAAATGAGGAAATGTTCTCATTTTTATTGCTTGCTAAAAGTAGTCTTTGTCCTTTTTAATTCATTTGAAATTCTTATAAACACATTACCCACAAACAATCTTGGCACGGCGGCGGCAAAGCCGTTACGGCCCAGTGAGTCTTTTCATGCTCAATAGCAACGGCTTGAGTTTTATTTCGGCTCCCGCGGAGAAAGCCAGCGTGCTCACTCGCATTTGTGCTCCTATACAGAGATGGTGTGATTGCTTGTGAACGGACGTAGGGTCTTGCTGTTGGACAGATGGATTTGGAGCTGTTATCTTTCCTCCTTACCGCTGTAAGGAAGCTATTCTCCATCACCCCGGTACTCTTGACCCTGCTTGACCCGGTCTGCCCACAGACCTCTTCGACAGGCTATTTCCACTTGGTACAAGGGGCTGAGCGAGCGCCAGGCTTGCTTGCCTTGGGACAGAAGCATCAAGCTTCCTCCTCTTGTCTATGTAAGGCCCTAGAATCTCTCGCACTCACACTTCTATTACCCCCACGACTGTATGTTTATGGGTTTCACAGACCATGGTGTGAGATTCAGCCAAACGCATCAGCCCCTTTGGGGTCACTGCGCTTTTGACCTCGCTAGGAATTATTTGAATGATTTCATAGCTTTTACAGGAGCGATGGCCCCTCTCCTCGGTGTCAGAGAAGGTTTCTTTATATTTACGCAAGTCATTTTTGGATAAAGAATTAGTCTGTAGAGGGAAACACTGATCATACCATCTGCAGCGTGTACGTGAGCTATTTGTCATGGCTTCAGCATTTGATTATTGACTCTCATAATAAAGGTTGTGCCTGTTATGTTTACAGTTTTTCGCAAAAACAGCTGCAGACAGGCAAAGATGGATGTGACCTGGTGAAATTCAGTGCCGCGTTTTTCGGATCACATATTTACAGTGAGCTTGACGACATATTGACTGTGCTTTGGGTACTTGTTGAGTTGTTGTGGAAGAAAGGGAGATGCCTCATGTCAAGCCCTGATTTATGTGCTGCTCGGGATAAATTATATCCCGAACTCACTTTTCCACTTTGTCATCTGTGATTAACATGCAGTTCACACGCACCCCTAAACAAGCAACCATTTTTCAGCCCGCCATTGTCCGTCACCCTGTCTCCTTGCAGCGACAGCCACTCGCCCCGGCGTCTTCTCAACACGTCCAGGGCTCAGAGGTCATATTGGTGTAGTGAAGAGAGAGTGAGAAGTCACATTGTTGAAGAATACTTGTGATAGTGGTGTTTTTTAGGATCATGGGGGAGGGGGGATTATGTCTGCTAAACAGTCAACAGGCACATGGGAAGTCATTATTAATCAGTTCTTCTCTCTTCTCACATACCAGCTGATTTCTGTTAGAGCGAGTCACTGATTGATTGAACGCATTGGTGATTAATCTGTCTACAGATGCATACAGCTTCAAAAATGAACTGTGTATGCCCTAATTTTGTATTTATCAAAGGTTTTTTTGACTTGTGTGATGTTGAATAATAGTATTTTCTAGAAGGAAGACCGAATGAATAAGTCTGGTAAGTTAAATGTAAGAAATAAAGTTGCATTGTTAGATATACAGTCACAATAACAAGATATTAATGCACAGTTGTAAGATATAAAGTCACGTTTTGAGATACAAAGGCAAATTAGGAGAAATAAATTTGCAACTGTAAATTTAAATTTGCAATTTAATGTCAAAATAGTGGGGGGTGGCAGAATCTTTTTTTTATATAGTTTTTAGAGTGCATGCAAATTAGCTGGACCAGCCTTGATGGGTGATTTTAGTCAAAGAAACCAGTGTTTCTGAAGCCATTGTAGTGATATTTTATGATTTATGATACTTATTTACTTATGACACTGTACAAAAGTTTGGGGTTGGTAAGATTTTGTGTTTGTGAAAGCAGTCTCCTATATAAAATGATCAAAAATATAGTAATATATATAGTAAAAATCTTTTCCATTTGAATGTGTTTTAAAATGTACTGTATTCCTGTGATGGCAAAACTTTTTTTTTTTTGCATCATTACTCTAGTCTTCAGAGTCACATGATCTTTCAGAAATCATTCTAATATGCTGATTTGGTGCTCAAGAAATATTTCTTCTTATTTTCAATTTTGCATTATTATTTTGTGGAAACCATGATATATTGTTTTCTGGATTCTTTGATGAATAGAAAGTTTAAAAGAATAGCATTTATTTGAAATATTATGAATGTCTTTACTGTCAATTTGATCAATTTAATGTGCCCTTGATGAATAAAAGTATTAGTTTCTTCCAAGGAAATAAACTATTTTGAATGGTAGTGTGTTGCTTCATGGTCACCAAAGTTAATTGACTTTCCTTAAAGAGACTGTTCTTGGACTGTTAGGTTGATTTCATGAAGAGAAACACTATTTGTGATTTTGGGGCAGCACCCCATGTTTGTTTGTAGAATGGGGGCTAGGTAGAAGGTGGTGGTATTGTTTGGGAAATCTGTTTGGAAACAATCAGTATTTTTGCAATTCCATTTCTTACCGCTAATGATACAGAAACTGCATATGCTTCACCTTTAAGGTGTGAACCAGGAAATCCAGTGCAGTATTAAAGGGGAAACATTCTTATCTTTGCCTGATTAAGACCCTGGGCCCCTGACCTTACTCGCCACTTACATAACGCACTGAAACTTCCCAACATCTGCAGCACAGAAGACGGAGAGACAGACGGGGGAGGAGGACTTCTGAAGGTTTTCTCACGCTCTCTGTGAGTTTTAAGTGTGAAAGCATATTTACAGTAGAGGGATTGTGTGGCGCATGTGTTGCCATTATCACCGATAACCCCCGTAGTCACTGCCATGGACCTGCCCTGTGTGGGCCCTTGACGGACCCTGCACATGCCAGGATGAGAGAGTACACAATACATCACCCCAAAGATGCAACTGATCGATTGATGAACTCTGAGAGATCAAAGTTTGACGCAAATTGTTGCTTTTATTTGTCTTTTGTGCCCTGCTTAGATGACATCATCTGACACACTGCTCCATTTCTGCTCTGAAACTAAGACGAGATTGAAGCAGTCCTCCAGATATGTTGTCTTCACGCCAAACGGGAGAATTTATTGCCCGTTTTAGGGTCGGTAACAGTTTACTGAGGAGAACGGAGCTGAGCTTCATTGTCCGCCGTCATCTGGTCAGGAAGGCTCCTGGGAGCTGATAAATGGAGAAATTCTATAGTGAGGCAGTCCAGGGTAAAAAAGACTGACCGTAGGTCTCTCTCCATTACTCATCCTTTTATTTATTTATTTGTTCAGGGAATAAAGTGCTAAATTTATGACTTGTGCTGGCTCCATAATCAGAAGAGGAATTTGCAAGGCAGTAAAACGTTTCATTGTTCCAGTTGCCTCTCGCACACTATAATCTAAAATGAAACCAGTGTTCTTCTGTAAAAGAGGATGATTGTGGACTTATTGACAGGTTAATTTGGTTCTTCTAATGAAAATGTGGAGAAAAACTTTCAGTTGTAGAACACGTGTAGGAGGGCGTTCATCGCTATTAATACTAGGTATTTAAAAGTTCGATTTCAGTTGGACTACAGCAAAAACTTGTCATATATACGTTTTAATTTAAAGTCACAATAAAATATTTGCAATTGTGAGTCAAAAAGTAGAAAGTAAATGCCCAGGTTTTGTTTCCTTTTTTTTTTGTTTACTTTTTCTTTTTCTTTTTTTTTTTTTAAAGTGCGTTCAATTTATTTATTTTTTGCCATTATTTGAGCTAAAGAAACAGTTTTTGAAGCCATTGTTATGGTTTACTTCTTTTTTTTGAATGAATGAATGAATATACCTAGATAATGCAATTGTAGTTTGGTTTTGTAATCCAACCACAACTGGTCAACCATTCAGTCTACAGCATTTGTGAAATAATGTTGATTACCACAAAAAAAAAAAAAAAAAAGGACTATACTGTACTTTTTTTTTTTAATAAAAAGGTTACCTGAGCCACTTACAATGAAAGTGAATGGTGCCAGTTTTAGAGAATTTAAAAGCAATGTGAAGCTCATAATTTCATAAAAACATTAATTCTGAAAAACTTTTTTAACAACTTTTCAACTCAAAAAACACATGGCGACAAAGTTGTAAAATTGTGTGAAACTTTACACAAAAGATTAGTAAGCAATATTCCCCCCCACACTAAAATCTAAAATCTTGCTAACACACATTATTTCTTATGGCTATAATGTTTAAACCGTATTTTAATGTTTACAGATTGGCCCTCAAAAGATTGGGGTTGGTAAGATTTTGAAAGAAGTCTCTAATTCTCTCCAAGACATATTTGACACATTTGATCAAAAGTGCAATAAAAAAACCTAATACTGTGCTTTTTTCTATTTTAATATATTTTAAAGCAGCTACTGCAGTCTTCAGTGTCTCATGATCCTTCATAAATCATTTTAATATGTTGATTTGGTGCTCAAGAAACATTTCTTATTATTATTATCAATGTTTAAAACTGATATTTATCTGATAATATTTTGTTGAAACTGTGATAGATTTTCTTTTCAGGATTCTTTGATTATGAACAGAATTTATTTTATAAAAAAAAATTGTAACATTTTAAAGGTCTTTACTTTCACTTTTTTTCAATTTAATTTGTCCTTGACCTTTCTAAATAAAAGTATTTATTTAAATAAAAAAAAATGACCCCCAAACGTTGAATGTAGCTCACTGTAACCCAGGTTTTTGTTTTTCTAATAGGAAACAAAGGACCAGTTGAAATTCATTTTTGTGGTAATCAACATTATTCCCAGAATGCTGTCGATTTGTCTTGACTTCTTCTGAATACAGAATATTCTTTTAAAGCTTCAAATTTCCGAGTTACGCATTATGTATACTTGAACAGACAGATTACTGTAACTCGATTAGAACTATGCAAGTAAACACACCGAATGTTTCGGAAGATCTTTGACCTTCTGATTGGAAGATAATTCAACATTAGTTAGAAGAACACCAGCTGGAGGTGACCTTATTTTCCTGAGAGCACAGTGACGCATTGATTCTGAGGCGGCTGCAGTCGCTCGCAACCTGCTATCTTGCCTTTCAAACTTTTGAGGTTTTGAGACATCTGTCTCTGTGTTCTTTGACTTGTATATTGTGCTTTCACTTTATTTATTTTCAAGTAATTATTTCCAAGTCCTGCAGCAGACTGATTTGGCACTTGCATGTAATTTGTGATGTAGCTTTTCAGCCCCTTCTAGTTTCCTGTTAACATGCATTGACAGCATCGCAGCCGCCACGGCACAAGATGGATGGGGGAGTCCGCTTATGACAACTTAAACATGTTACTTTTGAATGTCTGTTTATTTGAATTCTTGAGAGTTGTGATCACATTTAAGTAATACTCTTAGATTCACTCTATAGGTGAGCAAGTACTGTGGAAAACCGAGAAACCACTGCGAAATGAAATGTAGTTTTATGTAGAACATTGGTTTATTTAAGTCAGACCTTTGACTGTGGGTGTAATATGGCACTTTTATTTATTTTTATAGTGTGAGTAGTAGTAACTGATGAATTTGCACTTTAAATGGCAGAACATTGTGTTTTAAATTCTCCTTGTGCAATACCACTCATCATTATAAGCCTGTTACAGAGTGAATTACTTGTACTCTTGGCTGTCATATATGTCTATTCTTTTATTCTGCATTTATTTTATTTTTGTCTTTAATTGACGAGATAACTGTTTGTGCTCTCCATTACCACAGAAAAAAAATTCTGAATCATCCCTAACTTTGGGGGAAAGAAAAAAAAAACAGTGGCAGTCTGGGCAAAGCATTGGGCTGGAGTAGCCTAAATGTACTTTAAATCGTATTAAACATTGCAAGATGTAACATGAGACCATCGTGTTCAAAGTTTTGCATTCTAATTTTCTCGTGTCATGATAATGCAACTTTGAACCCTGCACAATATGCAGATAGACACCAGATAGGAATTACGCTGGTAACGCAAAACCAGACATTAATATGTATAGAATTGTAGTCTCACCACTGCAATTTTACAGGTCAAATAACACATTTCAGAACGTGAGATGTGCTTTAAAAAAATACAAGCTTCACATTTCTGATTTTAAATCCCCTGCAATGCCTTTCCCCATAGACTTCCATTGTAAGTCCAATACTACAAACATGTTTTTTATTTGTATTTACAAACTGAGGCAATTAAAAATTATTTTCTGTGGCATATTCAATTTGAGAACTGCATCAAACTATTTTCTACAAACCTTTAAAAAAAAAAAAAAACACTTTCAGAATTCCTGACCACTTGTGTCTGGGCAAACATGGCATACTTATTTCAAATGAAAAGTATATGTAGGTCAGGTGGGGGAAAGACCACCTGTCTGTTATTATTCCATCTGGTCCATAATTTAAAAGGCATAAACCAAATGGATGAGCTGCAATAATGCAGGTATTTACTTTCCCCACTGCAAGGCAGTAATCCAATACTGCAGATCAACGGAATTTAAAAGCTGGATTGTGCCAATGGTGGAATGGTGTATCCTAGTGACTAAATCTGTAACAGTCCCCCATGATGCAACAGTCTGATCATTTGGACTGTAAATGCAAAGAGAAAATTATCCCAGTGTATTAGAACATCTGTGTAATTGAATGCATAATGATAATTCGTTACATTTATATAGTGCTTTTCTGGGTACTCAAAGCGCTTTACATAGAAGGGGGAATCTCTTCAACCACCACCAATGTGCAGCATCCACCTGGATGATGCGACGGCAGCCATATTGCGCCAGAACGCCCACCACACACCAGCTTATTGATGGAGAGGAGACAGTGATGAAGCCAATCATGATGGACAGAGGCCAAGGGGCAAATTTGGCCAGGATGCCGGGGTTACACCCCTACTCTTTTTCGAAGGACATCCTGGGATTTTTAATGACCATAGAGAGTCAAGACCTCGGTTTAAAGTCTCATCCGAAGGACGGATTATGGATTACGGATGTATGGTTTTGTCCAGTATGCAAATGCAGATTCAACATGCTAAACATGCACCGATTCAGCTCAGCTCAGATTATGTTTGATGAGGTTTTCTGCAGTCATATCAGTCAGACTCCTCAATCATTCCATGACACATCAAACACCGTTTGAACATGTTCTGCCAGTGAAAGAAAGGAATTTGAGCTCTTTTCATTGAAAGACTTTCCCTACTGTAACATTCAAATCAAATATGCCACCTTCATCTTAGGTTGTACTAACTTATTGTCATTGGTTATTGTGTGACTATTTGAACGGTATATTTCATTTATTACTCCCAAATGTGGTAGGTAAAGGCCTTGAGGTCTTCAAGTGATCGATGAGGTCTACTAGCTTCAGTGGCTGTTCTCGCTCTTAAACACTGCCATCAGAAGGAAGGACAGCAGAGGCAGTTTGTCTGCAGGCTTCTGTCTTTAAACCTAAGTCTCGTACGATCACGTCGCAGATCAAGACCCCATTCAGGCATGGACACAGCTTTGTATATCTGCGTTTAGTTCTGGCCAACCAAGTTGATTTTGTCACTGTATAAGCAAGACAGAATGGAAAAAAAATAAAGTGTGCCCACTCCTAATGCCCTTGGCATCTAGTCCAGGAAGACTTGAGTAAGCATGCCCAGGGTTCTGTCCCCATTTCCACACCACTATAGACTGATTTTATCTGCTTGCATTTAACAGAGCTTGTCGTTTGCATTGCAATATTCCTTTTCTTCTTTCTAGTTTCCTGTGCATTTGTGTTATGCAAACTGGCAGCGTATGCGAAGAGGGTATTTTCCACTCAGACCTCCCTTTGACGTCTAAACTCCCAGATCTGACCACTTGGAAAAGGGTTCTCGCAGATTCCAAACAGGCACTGCGGAGCACAAAGCATGTGCTAAACAGCCAGAGTTGCTGTGTAAAAATTCCTTGTGTAATGTCAACAAACCCCCGCATAACAAGATCTCACCTCACCGACGTTATCACTGATCGGCTGATTTGCTTATACTTGTGAGGAGAAATGACAGTATGCTTGTGTAATTTTGCTGGCAGAACAGAACGAGTATGTTTAAAAATTCCACTTATTAATGCGTAAACGAAAAGCCCCGAATAACGTCAGCGTTACATATGTTAAAGCATATTTCAAATCCCATCTCTTGGGCTTTGGAAATGACACCACTGGGACGCATTACAGGTTAATATGGGAAAGTGAGGTTGGTTATAAATGGTGAATATTATTCCCAAGAGCCTTAATGGCTCTTAAGACCTTTCCTCATGACCCTGCTCGGAGAGAAAAACAAACCTTGAGCGTTTCCCAACTTCATTCCGACCCCACATCCAGCCCCCTACACAAACACCAGACATATGCTTTCTCCCTCACACTTCCATGAATCTTTGAACCTGTTGTATATTCAAATCATAGATCTAAATCTCCATTATTTGTATAAAAATTGCTTAAATTATGATTGATTATGCACTTTTTTTTCCAATTTTGTGGAATCAGTTACACTCTTACTTCTCTTCCAGCTCATTTTCCATGACTTATAAGCCAAGCACACACTGCAAGACCTGTCAGGCTTTAATTTTTTTTAAGTCTGCAACTATTTTGCGACAAAAAGCTCCAGACTGAAGCCAACTTGCAGCATGTGCCCATCACGTATTCTCTTGCTGCAACTAGTCACAGTTGCTACTGTCTTATTAATATAATTTTACACAAAAGAAAAAGTCATAGGCTACTTATTTGGGATGACATGAGGGTGAGTAAATTGTCAATTTTCATTTTGGGTGACCTATCTGTTTAACTCTCAAATAAAGAATGAGTTTAAAGACCATAAATATAGTTGAAGAGGATTTTATCTTTTAATTAAGGGTTTTTCAAACTTTTTGATGCCAGTGACCCAAATTCCTAAAATATAACTACTGCTATTTTCATGTGACCCATTAACTATGTGTGAAAAATATTATGTGTGATATAATAAAGACAACATGTTATTTCCTAAATTATAGGAATTAAATAATTCAATCTTTAGAAATCAAAATGAAACTAATATTATCAAGAAATTTCTTTTTATGATTTTGCTGAACTTGTTTATTGCCTTTAATATATATTTTTTGTTAATATATTGCAATTGAATGATTCAATCTTGCAAAGTTAAAGATTCAGTTAATGGTAACACTTTATTTTGATGGTCCACTTTGGACATTCTACTAAGTTACTAACTTTGCAACTACATATCAAATTATCCTACTAACCCAAACCTTACTACTTGATGAGAATTAGTTGACATGTAGTTGCAAAGTTACTTATAGTCAGTAGAATGTCTAAAATGGACAATCAAAATAGTGTTACCCTTAGCTCAAGTTAGCATGTTAACTTTGACATTTTTAAAAAAGTGTTTAATTCAAATTCCTCATGCCCCGTTTACTCATCACACAACACACTGTGGGTCAAATCTTGTAAATTACATGTCACAATCATTCGCGCAGATGTGGCTTCTGTCTGTTACTGATTTCCCTATCTGTTTCTCTTTTTCCTTTCTTTGTTTACAATGACACATAAAGCGTCATCAGGGTGATTACATCTGACAGCACTCCAATACACGCACACACCGGCCAGCCAATCACACGGACACAAAAACATATCATCTCATTCATCTTTATGCCATGCAGCACACATTTCGATTATACAAAGAGGAAAAGAATACTGTTTTAGTTTCTCGCCGCTGACAGCTTTCATAAATAGTATCAAGTCTACCGTCAGTCTAAGCAAAGCGTTGCAAACATGAGACCGTTTGATCAATTTCAAACAGACTGTTTGAAAATCGACTCTGTAACATTTGTTTCTATAAACATTGGTGCATTTAGGTTATAAATCTTAATCCGCACGTGGGCGGTTGTACCGCACAAGACACTCGTGTCTAAACACCTTTGTCTCAGCTTCTGAAATATAGTTCAGGAAGTTTGAGTAAATAGTCCTGTCTCCCTAAGGACATGACGGTGAACGGTGCTGCGAATGTAAAAAAAAAAAAAAACAGCAACAACTTATTAAAGGGACAGTTCACCCAAAACTGAATATTCTGTCATTAATTACTCACCCTCATGCTGTTCCAAACCCGTAAGACTTTCCTTCATCTTCGGAACACAAATGAAGATGTTTTTGATGAAATCTGAGAGCTTTCTGTCCCTCCACTGACAGTTTCGCAACTACCAATTTGAATCTTCAAAAAGTTCAGAAAGAGATCGTAAAACTAATCCATATGAATTGAGCGTTTTAGAAACATTTAGACTCAATCACTTTATATGATGAACAGATTGAATTTAGTATTTTATTCACATAAACATTCAACTCACACATCAGCTGTGGTAAACGGAAGCTCAAGCATGTTTGCTTAATGTGCGAGAACCAATGAGGTTCATTCTCATGTGTTACGCAGCAGGTCTGAGCTTCTGCAAGAACCAATGAGGTTCATTCTCATGTGTTACGCAGCAGGTCTGAGCTTCTGCAAGAACCAATGAGGTTCATTCTCATGTGTTACGCAGCAGGTCTGAGCTTCTGGAAGAACCAATGAGGTTCATTTTCGTGTGTTAAATGGCACATTTGAGCGCTTCCGCATGAACCAATGAGGTTTGTTCTCGTGCGTCTAGCAGGTTCTGTTGAGCCTCTGTTTATGTTCACTGATTAGTTGTACGATCTCTTTTTGAACTTTTTGAAACGTTAAATTGGTAGTTGCGTAGCTGTCAATTGAGGGACAGAAAGCTCTCAGATTTCATCAAAAAAAAATGTAATTAGTGTTCTGAAGATGAACGAAAGTCTTAGGGTTTGGAACGACATGAGTAAATAATGACAGAATTTTCATTTTTGGGTGAACTATCCCTTTAAGCTTTTTTTTCCTCGAGCTTTGAGCTGTAGCCATATGGTGTATGATCAGTCTTGTTTGACCAATAGTATTACAAGTGCGATCACTAGGCCATACAGGCGTGGGAAGACTTAGTAGTTGGTCTATCACACATTCCTTCCCCCGCCTACCTGTATTAGATGACCTCCTAAACAACTCCAATTACCCGGCCACTGACAGACGGACAGATGAGACACTGCTCCGGGGGTCTGCAGACGTCTGAACGAAAGAAACGCGTGAGGGAAGAGAAGGAATGAGGGAATGATTGAGAGAGCAGAGCTCAGACAGCGGAGGGAAGCACTGATTGACATAAGATAAATCTCTCAGCGGTAAGGATCTCTGCTAGACCATTAGCAAAGTCATCATCACACGTTGTTCTTCACCCTGTATGTATGTGTCCCCCAAATGTGTCCTGTCCATTTCTGGAGTTTCCCCAAGTGCTATTAATTGTCAACTTGTTCAGCGTAGTTACAAAATACACAGTTGATCTCGTAGCCAGGCACCACGATGTTTACCGCAATGATTTTAGTCTTGGTGGAAACAGCTTAGAGGAGCAGTCATTAATAATATTAAACTATGTTTCTCATACACTGTATGGGCAGACAAATGTTTGCATGTTTTATGAACATGTTTGCCAAATCTTAATTTTACACATAATGACATTCTAGAGAGTTGTGTGCTTCTATCTTTGTGGCAAGAGTTATTGGAGGATGCTTTTCTGTACTAATACAACATGCCTCTACAAAGGACTGGGTAACAATATTGATTTGCCTGATTTTTAAATGTATTTGTGAAGAGCTGCCTGTCCTGCAAATGCCATTGCATTCTGCTGCACTGACTCAGCTGCATAGTTTGGCCACGAAAGAAATCAGGTTTTACCTTAGTTGGAAATGAGAGTATGTAGTCTGTTTTGATTGTGATGCATGTGATTATAAGACATTGGGCCCTATCTTGCACTCGGCGCAAATGACTTTGTACACTGACGCATGTATCATTCCTATTTTGCACCCGCGCAAAGTGGACTTTTCCCTCCACAGACACACGTCGGTTAACTAAGAAATACACTTGCGCTCCCCGGGGCGGTTCAGCGCAAAGAGGAGGCGTGTTCCGGCGCAAACTTTCGTGGCCTGGTGGCCATAATGTAGCGGGTGCACAACGCGCATACACTTTGATTCCTCTCATCAACACAGATGCAGCAGTTTTTATTTTTGCAAATCATACATTATAACAAGGAAAAATATTAACACATGAGGGAAATCATTGTGTTGTCCATGAAGATGTAAACAAATGTAGTTTTTTTCCTCCCACGCCTGTTTAACCGACGCTGATTTGGGTGGGTTTCTCATCCCCATACAACGTCACTTCTCCGTCTTTCACGGTCCTGACAAGAACGTCGGTCTCCTCGGCTGTGAACCGCTCCTGGCGCGCGCCTGGTAAATCCGCCGTTATAATAGCAATCCGCCATGCAACATGCGCACCTGCTCTTAAAGGGTATGTTGGATGACGCTCTGATTGGTTTATTTCACGTTACGCCAAACCACACCTATGAATAATGAAGCTTCTTCAGACCAACCCCTTTTAGATTTGCGGCAGGCGCAAGAGGCATCACGCCGGGAAAATAGCAACAGCGCCGGGATCCGCCCACAAAGTTACTTGCGCTTTGCGCTTTGACACTTGCGTTTCAGATCGTTAAAATAGGGCCCATTATATGACAATACAATAAATTGAGTTGAGTTGCGCAATGTGTCCAGTGTAGTCCAATTTACGAACAAATCAGTACTCTTATCAGACAAGATTTTGTTTTTGTTTTTGAAACAAGCCTTTATGTTCACCAAGGCTCCATGTATTTGACTTAAAAATACAGTACAAATGTAATATTGTGAAATAATTGTAATTTAAAATAACAGTTTTCTATTTTAATGAATTTGAAAATGTCTTTTATTCCTGTCATGGCAATGCTGAATTTTTAGCATCATTACTCCAGTTTTCAGTGTCACATGATCCTTCAGAAATCATTCTAATATGCTGATTTGCTGCTCAAGAAACATTTCTTCTTATTATCAATGTTAAAAATAGTTGTGCTGCTTAATTTTTTATTAATATTGAAGGGATAGTTCACCCCAAAAAATGCATCACTACTCACCCTCAAGTTATTCCAAACTTGTAGTTTCTTTATTCTGTTGAACACAAATATATTTTGAAGAATGTTGGTAATCAAACAGTTGATGGTAGCCATTGACTTCCATTGTAGGAAAAAAAATACTATGGAAGTAAATGGCTACCTGTCTGGTTATCAACATTCTTTCAAATATAGTGTTCAAGAAACTCATACAGGTTTGGAACAACTTGAGGGTGAGTAAGTGATGGCAAAATTTTAATTTGTGGGTGAACTGTCCCTTTAATAATATAATATGCAGTGAAATATTTTTTGAACAGCATTTATTTGAAATATAGATTTTTGTAACATTGTACAAGTTTTTACTGTCACTTTTGATCCGTTTAATGCATTTTGAATAAAACAAATGCATGCTTAATGAAAGTATTAATTTTGTTCAAAAAATGAACAGTAGTGTAAGCAATGAACATTATAACTGAAATAAACCCAAATCAGAATCCAGAGCTTGTGAATCAGAAATCTGTATCGATACCTAGTCCTAGTGCACAAAATTAGGTCCATAAAAAAATGATTTACTTAGACGTGAAAGAACTATGGTATGCACAAAGCGTTGAGGTTGAAACCTTGGACCTGCATTCTAGAATTTCTTGGGTTTAAGTCATATTAAATTGAGCACCAACTGCTGTTGAGGGATCAGGAAGTGAAGCTTCAACTGAAGATTTATTATTCTCTGAATTTATTACTTCTGTTTTCATATTTCCAGCAAAATGTCTTGGTGGAATTTATTTCTCTCTGTGAAGACCCGTTTGTAACTGGAGAAAATTGCAGAGTGCAAAATCATATCCCCATTGATCAATGGCACATGGTGGTTTTAGTATCAGTTTCCTGGGATGTAGAGGAAGCATTTGTACAAGGTCAGTTGTTGCTCCCAGTGTACTGACACATGCAAAGACAACTCACTTGGATTAGCAGTCATCCACACTGGCAAGCCGATGTATTGGTTTCATCTGTTGTAACTTGGAGGTCCGTATCAGTGTTGACTGATTCCTTTTATTCCATGTCTGCCTAAAATATTGAATAAATAACCCTCTTTTTAACATGACTGATGCTCAAATTGTCGACCACCCCTGCTTGATAATGCTGCCCCTCAGCCTGAATTGAATTTAATGTAAATAATAATTTTTTTTTTTAAACCTGAGCTTTGTGAGGTAATGTGTAGATAAATGGACAGACTAACTGGTTGTATGGAACCAGTCCTTTTGTTCTCCTTAATGTATTCAGCTTGTTGGTCTTGTTTAAAATGTTCTAAAGTTGAATCAGGTTCCAGTTTGTTTTTAACCTGTAACTTTGATCATTGAACAAGCTTTGTTGCTTATTTATATAACACTTTAGCCTATTCGATTAGATTTCAAATGGCTGATCATATCAATAAAGATTCTGCAAACATTGCAGCTGCATCAGTATATGAAAGGTTAGCTTAACTTCTTTTTTGTCTTATGTTGTAAATAGGTTTGTGGGGTTATGTGTTGGGTGAACTTGTAATGACGATAACAATGAAAGCACACATTTAGCTAACCAGCAGCAAAGGAACACACCTGAACATATCTTGGGATTTAATTTATTCCATAAGCTTACGTTTTACTATTATTTTTGAAAAATTGGCCCCTGGTTACACGACCCTTTTTCCTGTTTATTTTGTCCAAAAAGCGAAAGAGGTCTTTGTCAGACAGCCCTTCGAGAAGTTCAACAATCAAAGAGCCTTCTCATTGGAAACAGATGACACTTTTTCTGGCTCGCACCACAGCTTTGGAAAAAGAGACGGGGTTGAATGACCTCTTAGATGCCAGTGCAATTTCGTTTAAAACCAACTTCTGAAATTGTTTGCATATTCATTTGATTCAGCGCTGTGGTTTGTGTTTGCAGAGTATGAACTATATGACAGCAGTTGAGTGAGACTGTTGAGTTTATGTGGTCACTGTGGTATTTTGAAGTTTATCATACATACCAGTTTGGTAAATCTCTGGAGTTCCAACTAAATGATGTGTTCACAGAGATATTGAATAGTGCTAAATGATATTAAAGCTGCTCTGCCACTGGTGGGCCGCTATAAGCTGCAGGCAATGTTGACTAACACTGTAATTCTAACGCTGATGTTGAGTCAAATCAGTATTCGCTTATGTGATTCTGCCAGTTCAGACCTTCATATAATACTGTAGGCCAAACTATTAAGTTTAAAATTATTTTTGTTAAACGTAGTTATATTTGCTTTCTTTGGCCATGTCACACCATTAAAATGTTGAGATAGATTTCAATACAATTTTAAAAGTGAAATCACTCAAAGTAACATTAATTTCATTATAATCTTGACTAAAATATTTTACAGGAGACAGATCACATGAGCTCCACTGACTTTACTCCTGTTGATTCATCTGAATCCCTATTAGGATGACAGTCTCAAACTTAAACAGGTTAATTTATACAAAAATACCATAATTCCAAAGCATAGAGCTACAGGGACTCAAACTGGTGAATCAATTTAAATGAATTGTAAACGAACCAACTGATTCACTAGAATGAATCAGACTGTCCAAATTTACATTAAAGTGACGACCGTTTAGGACAAACCGATTTACTAAATGAATCAGACTTTCCAATGCTACATATGAGAGGGAGGACTGTTTAAGATGAACTGATTCACTAGAATGAATCATACTTTGAATGAGAGGGAGGACCATTTAAGATGAACTGATTCACTTAAATGAATTAGACTATCCAATGCTACATATGAGAGGGAGGACTGTTTAACATGAACTGATTCACTAGAATGAATCATACTTTCCAATGCTACATATGAGAGGGAGGACCATTTAAGATGAACTGATTCACTTAAATGAATAAGACTTTCCAATGCTACATATGAGAGGGAAGACTGTTTAAGATGAACTGATTCACTTGAATGAATCAGACTTTCCAATGCTACATATGAGAGGGAGGACTGTTTAAGATGAACTGATTCACTAGAATGAATCATACTTTGAATGAGAGGGAGGACCATTTAAGATGAACTGATTCACTTAAATGAATTAGACTATCCAATGCTACATATGAGAGGGAGGACTGTTTAACATGAACTGATTCACTAGAATGAATCATACTTTCCAATGCTACATATGAGAGGGAGGACCATTTAAGATGAACTGATTCACTTAAATGAATAAGACTTTCCAATGCTACATATGAGAGGGAAGACTGTTTAAGATGAACTGATTCACTTGAATGAATCAGACTTTCCAATGCTACATATGAGAGGGAGGACCATTTAAGATGAACTGATTCACTTAAATGAATTAGACTTTCCAATGCTACAAATGAGAGGGAGGACAATTTAGGGTGAACCGAATCACTGAAATGAATCAAACTTTCCAATGCTACACATGAGAGGGAGGAGCTTTTAGGATGAACCGATTCACTAGAATGAATGAGCCTTTCTTACTCTGCATGCTCGGATGTTAAAAACAGCGATATAGCATAATTTGTGCTACTCCACTTCTTGTTGGATTAAAAAGCCATTTACTGGAAAAGCTACAATATTACGAAAATAGGTCTTGTACACAGTATACTTAATTTTGGTATCACTCAAATCTGAATCTTTCGAACCCCGTATAAGAGAGACGTGACCGGGTGGAATAGTACACCCATGCCCGCAGTTTACCCAGCTGCTTTGCATGTTTAAAACAAACTCAACATCTGCTTTTACTTCATGTTTTACTCTTAGAAAGGAGGGTGAAGGGTTGAGTGAATGGACTAACTGAATACAACACTGCTGCTGGTTTCTTCTGGATCATATGAGCAGGATATTAGACAGGGATTTGGACATTCTAGAGTTAGCTTAATTTGTGACTGGAAAAATCGGTCTATGTGATGCCTGCCGTCGCACAGCAGGAATTTATTTAGCTTAAAGACCCCAGTCGACAGAAATAAATTGTTGTTTTCCCCTTCTCTTTTCCTTTCTAAGTCATTTCTGGTGACAGTCACCTGCTGTGATGTGGTTCTCTCTCCATAGTTTGACCTTTATCCGGACTGCTGCCTTAAGTAATCGCTCCTGTGTTCACCAGCAGGCCAGGAAAAGATGAATGATCTGTTATTCCACAACCCGGCTCAGCTCTCCTCCAAACTAATTACGCACTTACCCACAGAAAACAAACAAACACAGCACTGAACTTCACTCGACTCTATTGACGGTTCCTCCTCCTCTTTTCCCAAAGTGAAGCTCCTCAGAATGTATCCCAATAAACTTTCCACCTCTCCTTAGTTCAGTGGGGGTCTGTCCAGCTTCGTGACCCAGCTGTTTGGTGCTGCTCCACGCATTAATTACGAGAACTGACATTTAGTGCAGCCCTAAAAATAACTGCAATCACGCACTGGTGACGGTGATTAGGAAGTGTTGATGCCCTGCTTGACGGGTAGCAAAGAAACGTCCCACTGTTTCCTCTAGCAGCGTAGCCATGGCAGCGCAGTGACCCTGTCCCACAGGTGTGGATGGGTGTTTGTTTTGAAAGCACTTAGTGCTCAGTTGCCCCTCAACTCCACGTCTCACTACACTTCTGTGGAATTTCTGGCATTCTGCGCTCTTGCAGCATCATGTTTTTTTTATTATTATTATTTTTTTTCATAGAGAGAGAGGGGGGCTCTCACATTTTATTACCATCCCAGCATCTCAAAACTAAACAAAACACTTAAAGTACAAATAGGTGAGAGAGTGTCCAAAACAAGATGCTCTTTGTTGTGCAATTAGAGTGAGATCCCGAATCCAGGCAGGTCTGGCATGGCCGCCGCTAAGCAGTGCGCAGTGTACGCAAAGAAACGCAAGTAGCATGCAGTTTGCGGTTGGCTGCTTCTGATGGAGATAACCTTCATAATCTGGCACTGGCACGCTGATGAGATGTGCTCTGTGCCTGTAGGTGTTGACTAGGGTGGACCCAGCTGTGAATCAGTGCTGCAGTGAGCAGAATACATTGGAGACGATGATGCGCCTTGCAGTTTAGAGTCAGTGGCTCTGCATAACTTATACTTTTAAGAGATTTTTCGTTTTGGGCAAATAATACGTCCTGCTTGTAGTTGCTTTCTGTTTCTTGGTTTTAGATGTGTCTTTGCACAGTAGAAGGACGTTAATTTATTAATTTAGTTTTACAACTACATTTTTAGTTTAGTTATGTGAGTTTTTATATATAAAAACGTATGTATATGATGTAAATAAATGAATAAATAAGCTGAACTTACTCCAGTTTTCGGTGTCACATGATCCTTCAGAAATTTGCTCAAGAAACAATTGTTATTATTATCAATGTTGAAAGAAGTTGTGCTGCTTAATATTCTTTAAGATAATTTGATATGATAATTGTTTTCTCCGTATTAGAAAGTTGAAAGAACAGCTGTCATTTAACGTACCTGTCAAAAGTTTGAAAACTCACAATTTTATGTTTTTGAAAGAAGTCTCTTATATGCTCACCAAGGCTACATTTATTTAATCAATAAAATACAGTAAAAACAGTAAAATTGTGAAATTATTACAATTTAAAATAACTCTTTTCTATTTGAATACATTTTAAAATGTCATTTATTCCTGTGATGCAAAGCTGAATTTTCAGCATCATTACTCCAGTCTTCAGTGTCACATGATCTTTCAGAAATCATTATAATATGCTGATTTGGTGCTCAAAAAACATTTCTTCTTATTATTATTATCATCAGTTGTGCTGCTTAACATTTTGTGGAAATGGCGATACTTTTCTCAGGATTCTTTGATAAATATAAAGTTCAATAAACAGCATTTATCTACATGTATTACATTTACTTATTACATTTATTACAACATTTTGTAACATTATAAATGTCTTCACTGTCACTTCTGATAAATTTAATGCATCCTTGATGAATAAAAGTATTAATTTCTCCTTTTTTTATGCTTCCACAAACTTTTGAATGGTGTCATTGTTCTGTAAGGACCACTATTGTCAAATACGATTGACAATTAGCATACAGTTTGGATTGGCGGTATGGTTCTGTTCTGGGCATCCATACAGCCTAGCATAGATAAGAGCAGGGAGAGCAGCAATAAGCATATTAGAATGATTTCTGATGGATAATGTGACACTGAAGACTGGAGTAATGATCTGTTCTTACAGTTTTTCTCGATTGCTTAAACACTATAACCAGGCTTTTGAACTAAAATTTCAAAACCATAATGCCATTTATCAAAAAGCACACCCATTTCACTGAACTATGAACACTATTCCCCTGTTTTGACACATTAGTCAGATTTGTTGAACTGTCACAGCAAAACTCTACACACAAATCCCTTCATTTCTCATTGCCTACACCACGTGGTCATTTAGAAAGCACTAGCATTCAAAATTGTTCACTCAAGTCAGCACAGCTTCAGCTCAGTTAGCACACAATTACCCAGGTGAAAACACTAAGAGTCAAAATTGAACACACATCAGTCAGATCCTTCAATAGATAGATAAAAGCTTATACAATCTTTTATAAAAGATAAAAATTAGTTTACTGAGTTTTGGAACAATGGATCCACAGAGAAATTAAGCAATAGGTCGAGGAGGAGGATGAGGAGGAGGAAGAGGAGGAGGAGGAGGGAGAGGAAGAGGAGGAGGAAGAGGAACAGGAGGAGTTAGAGGAAGAGGAGGAGGAATAGGAAGAGGAAGAGGAGGAGGAAGAGGAGGAGGAGAAGAAGGAGGAGGAAGGGCAAGGGCAAGAAGACAAGCAGTCTCGGATGAAATTCAAGCCACTTTAGTTGGCCATGTCCTTGTCCATGGTATGACTATGAGGGAGGCTGGGCAACGAGTACAGCCAAATTTGAGTCGCTTCACCGTCGCCTCCATCATCAGAACCTTCAGGAAGGTGTGGTGGCAAACACATTTCTATCACTGAATAAGAGACAAACATTTCCAATTGTCTTTGATGAGGTTTATGTTCTTGCAAGAAAAGGCCAGCAGTCGTACAGTCACACAGAGTGGCTGCAGAGTGTGACAGTGAAGGGAGGGCATCCTTTCTCCTTTATAGTCTTGACTCCCAGAATGTTATCTTTCTAGGCCAATGATGGTATTTCAACCATACGTGGAACATTCTTAGACTTGTTCATCATATTGTATTCTTGAGTGGAGGCATGTGCCAACACTCTTTACCATTCCAATACAATTCCAGATTTGAATAAGGTTTGTGTGTGCTCTTTTACTGTCATATGATGCTCACACACATCTTACGTAAGAGTAGGAGAGAGTAAAAAAGCAAGCAACATGACTTACCAGTTTTGGAAATGTTGTTTTGAATTTATAGCACCAGTGTGTAAGACTATGTTGTAGTGTGTGTATTTTTGAGGGCTTGTGTGTCCTGTCTGAGGGCAACGTTTGGTTTTTCAGCAAGAGTGAATGGTTTTGAGTGTAGAGCTTCATTATGACCTGAAAATAGGATGTTTGGGGAATTGGGTGAGACGTTATGGGTTTGTGTTTACTGTTTTGAGAATACGAGGCATAGTTTCAAGAAATGTGTTTAAGCAATCGAGAAAAACTGTAATATCCATAATAGAAAACAATTATTTTACGGTAAAATAGTTTTTGCTGTGTTTTTGATCCAGCAGTTGAGCAGAAGTGACAAAAACATAAAAAAAACGGTAATGTTTCCAAACTTTTGACAGTTACTCTAAATCTTTTGTACATTATACATGTTTTTACTGTCACTTTTTTATCAATCAAATGCATCCGTAATGAACAAAACTACTAATTTCTTTTAAAAAAATCATACTGACCCCAAAACAGATTATTTCATTCTTTGATTGTGTTTTCTTTTATCAGCCAGTATGCTGTCATCATGAAGAAGATCCAGATTTCTTACATCATTGGGTTTTGTATACAGATATTTCCTTCTCTGGTTCAATCTTCATCACTTAGCAGCTGTATTTTTTTTTTTAAACAATACACTCAACAGCGGGGCTTGTTTCTCGGTATGCTGATTAACTTGTTATTGTCTAGTGTGTGAGGTAGTGGATGAGAAATGAGATTACACTTGTTTAGCTCATGGGTTGGACTCTCTCGAATGCAGTCCTGTAAGTCTAGGATGCTTTGCTTTCATCACGCAGCCTAATGAGAATGCAGCAGTCAAAACCACCATCGTAATAGTAACAGCACATGCCAATACATGCGTCCAGGTCGAAATATCTTTGAAGTGTCCTAATGGTGTGCTTAGAGACAACAAGAGTTAGGAAAATGAAATGATACCATACAAATCAAAAAGATTAAAGGATATAAACAAGGCTGAGGAAAAAGAGACTTGCGTGCACATCTGCGATCTGTTTGCAATTTCAGTGACGATGAATGAAATAAAAGTTTCAGTACCTGAAGTTTTAGTGCTGAATCAAAAAACAATCCATCATGTTGTGTGTCGAACGCATGTGCGTGTGATGAGATTGAGCTTAAGGTAATTCGTTTTTAGTGTTGCATGCAAGTAGACCTCGGTCTAGAGCGCACGGCTCGAGGGCCTGATGATACTTCCTGACCAAATGTTTAATTTCTCCCCGTTCAACCACATGCACATTCAAAAGGCTTTGGATGTATTTTATGAAACTTTGTAAACAAGTTTATCACTAGCATGAACCCTTAAAGGAAATTTCCACCCTTAGACACTTCAAGACTGATAAACAGGACAGCCCAGCACAATGTCTTTGTTTTAAAGGTTTGAGCTGTAGTCATTGATTTGTTTGTTTTTGCTTATTCCTCTTTTGAAGTAAAGTGTTTTGTTAATGAGCCCAGCCAATTATGAACAGCTTTTTCTGAAAACAAAAAAAGGAAACTAAGAGCTCATTGGTGGAGAGAGAGACAGACAGAACCTGTAATGTAAATTCAAGGGAACACTTTATTTTAAGATGACGTATAGTTACACATTACTACATGTAGTTACTATAATGATAACTACGGTGGCCGAGAGAGCTCAACGCGCTGCAACTGACGAAAACACATGCAAATAGAAAAAAACACATGCAAATAAAATAAAACGCATGCAAATAGAAAAAAACGCGTGCAAATAAAAAAACACACCCGCAAATTAAGAAAACATCTTCATCAGTTTCACAACACACGTGTGCTCCAAATACTCACAACACCACCAAATACAAACGCGCTGCAAAAGCTCACAACACAAATACATAAACGCGCTGCAAATAACAGACCATAACGGAAATGTTTCCAGGGGAACCAAATAAGTGACGAACCCGGCTGAGATGTGCTGGCATAGATATCCATAAATCTATGCGTCCATACATATAGTTTTATGTCTATATGTATGGACCCTCTTGAAAATGAGATGTTGCATCTCAAGGGGCTATCCATTAATAAAATTGAAATTGAAATTAATTTCCTCATTATTTTCACCTGGGATGTTCCCATGACAATGCAGCACAGCATCCATCAGCTGAAGAGCTGTTCTTACTACAGAAATATAATGCTGTTAACATAACGGATGCAAATACATTTTTGTTTTTAGTTTACAAAAAAGCTTTTAAAATATGCGTTATATATCTGTGTGTCTCAACTTTACAATTTTGGACCCTACATTACCTAACATTTCTTACGAAACTTTTCTTTATGAAAATGTAATAACATGAAACAATTTGTACAGTGTAACTGATGTTTAGATAAATATATTTCCTTCATGTTTTTCTTCTTTATCTTTTTTATTTATTTATTTTAGTTTCCAGCTCATTGTTCTTTTCTCATTTGTATTCTGATGACATTGAACACATTGTTAATACATTTTGTACATTGTATACAAGTTGTATGTCATAAAAAAATGTAATCTCTGTATGTTTTGCACAAATAAATAAATAAAGTATAATTTTAAGCTGTAAGCACCAACATGCATAGATTTATGGATATCTATGCCAGCACGTCCCAGCCGGGTTCGTCACTTATTTGGTTCCTCTGGAAACATTTCCGTTGTGCTCTGTGTTATTTGCAGCGCGTTTATGTATTTGTGTTGTGAGCTTTTGCAGCGCGTTTGTATTTGGTGGTGTTGTGAGTATTTGGAGCACACGTGTGTTGTGAAACTGATGAAGATGTTTTCTTAATTTGCGGGTGTGTTTTTTTATTTGCACGCGTTTTTTTCTATTTGCATGCGTTTTATTTTATTTGCATGTGTTTTTTTCTATTTGCATGTGTTTTCTTCAGTTACAGCGCGTTGAGCTCTCTCGGCCACCGTAGATAACAGTAAATTATGCATAATTACAAGTAACTAACCCTGAACCAAACTGTAATTCTATAATAAGTACATGTAGTTAATTAATATTACTCAGTATTTGAGTAAGTACAATGTTACTACGTCACCTTAAAATAAAGTGTAACCAAATTCAATCTGTAAATTTGTTATATATTCACATTTATAATCTGGAACACTTTTTTATAGCACATACATACACAATCAACTATACTTTTTTCACACAAAGAATGAATTTTGTAAGCTATTGCTTTCTGCTGCTTCTTTCTGTGTAAAAAAAATATAGGATCAACAAGTTATGACAACATATGTTTTTACATTGCTTTAACTCATCAAAATAAGTTAAGCAATTTTCAACTTTATTTATAAGTTATACAAGATTCAACTCAATTTTTAAAGTCAGTTTAGTGTAATTTAAGTTTAAATGACTTAAGCATCCAAGTTGATTGTACTTAAAAATTTAAGGCAGCAACTTTGTTTTACAGTGATGTAAAGAAGCTTAGTTTAGTTTAGTTTTTACTGTTTTTATTTCACTATTGAATACTTGAATACTTGGGTTAAATACTACAGCTGTTCGAAGTAAATCTAGCCATATATTGCGGTGTTTACACGGTACCTTTGATTTGATAAGATAATGAGACTTTTGTATTTTATTTTCCTATCTATGCATGATTATATGGTTAATTGCTTTGTATTATTTGTCTTTGGGTCATGACCTACCAGTTGAGAACCACTGATATACAGATAAACACACTCCTTGGTTAAGCAGCTGAAAAAAAGTTCACTCATTGGTGGTGTTTACTGCTCACCAAAGCAGTGAAACCACTTGTGTTTGCTTGACTCATAATACCATGGAAAAAGCTGGCCCAAAAGTGAAAATCGTAGTCATTTTCAGTAACACGTCACCATGAGAAGTGTTTATAAAAGTGAAAAAATATTGCAATTACCATAGCAATAATTCTTAAAGAGACCGCTGGGTATATGTTAAAGTAAACACAAAAGAGTTGCATTTTCACTTTAACTGAAGTCATATGTGTGCTGCATCTCATTTGTGATTTTTCTGACGTTATGTATGAAAGGCCTATCAAATGACATGCTAAAAAATGGATGGAACCTAAAAAGCCATAGAGAAAATTGGGATTAAACCACTGTACATAACATCTTAAATGTTCCCTGCACAAAGATATCATATGACTTTTTGTTCGACTTTGTCCTTTTTTGAGCTTTACAGTCTGTGGTCACATGTAAAGAGAAAAATAATGGATTTGTTGGAAGAAATTGATTCATAGGAACATCCTTTGTCACACCAAACAAAGCGGAGTGTTTCCATTTGGACCTTAGTTATTGTAGTTTGAAAAGAGACACATGACCATCACAAAGCCCTTTCAATCTAATCTGTGACATTTAAAAAAATATATAAAACCTTTCCTACTTGAGTCATAGTCCTTCGTGTGCATTTAATTCAAACTGAAAGTGTATACTATTTGCAATTTTTCTCCTAAAACAAATCTGTTAAGTCAGATAAGTGACTTGATTGGAAACTTCTGTAAGGTCGTCATCCCGTCAATATTGCGCAACATTTGCCTGCAACCATTCAAATCAAATATGTCTAGTTGTGTTCATTTGTACTTACTAAACTCTCATGTCTGCCGCATTAGTAAGAGTTCGATGTTGTGTATGGTAAGAAGGCAGTATGACTACTGTTCAGTTTGCGTCATGGCTCTAAATGATATCTGTCATCGGTTTAACCCATCCGGGTCTCGGTTGTTTTCTCGCTGTGAGAGCGTGCGACGGGCAGTGGGCACTCGAGGAAGTGGTTTTCCATCACTGCACATGAAGGTTAATGCATTTAAGGCCCTACATGTGTCTGTGATTGTGGTTTGACTGGGGAGAAGGTTTTGTTCATTGATGAACAGCTACTCATGTGCTCAACAAAGGTCAGCTGAGGAGAAAAGCTCTGGAAAAATTCAACTACAGCATGTTTTGGCCAATGCATATATTTGAAATATTCATTTTGCACCATTGACTTATACACTCACCGGCCACTTTATTAGGTACCCCATGCTAGTAATGGGTTGGACCCCCTTTTGCCTTCAGAACTGCCTCAATTCTTCGTGGCATAGATTCAACAAGGTGCTGGAAGCATTCCTCAGGGAGTTTGGTCCATATTGACATGATGGCATCACACAGTTGCCGCAGATTTGTCGGCTGCACATCCATGATGCGAATCTCCCGTTCCACCACATCCCAAAGATGCTCTATTGGGTTGAGATCTGGTGACTGTGGAGGCCATTTTAGTACAGTGAACTCATTGTCATGTTCAAGAAACCAATTTGAAATGATTAGAGCTTTGTGACATGGTGGAAGTAGCCATCAGAGGATGGGTACATGGTGGCCATAAAGGGATGGACATGGTCAGAAACAATGCTCAGGTAGGCCGTGGCATTTAAACGATGCCCAATTGGCACTAAGGGGCCTAAAGTGTGCCAGGAAAACATCCCCCACACCATTACACCACCACCACCAGCCTGCACAGTGGTAACAAGGCATGATGGTTCCATGTTCTCATTCTGTTTACGCCAAATTCTGACTCTAACATCTGAATGTCTCAACAGAAATCGAGACTCATCAGACCAGGCAACATTTTTCCAGTCTTCAACTGTTCAATTTTGGTGAGCTCTTGCAAATTGTAGCCTCTTTTTCCTATTTGTAGTGGAGATGAGTGGTACCCGGTGGAGTCTTCTGCTGTTGTAGCCCATCCGCCTCAAGGTTGTGCGTGTTGTGGCTTCACAAATGCTTTGCTGCATACCTCGGTTGTAACGAGTGGTTATTTCAGTCACTGTTGCCCTTCTATCAGCTCGAACCAGTCTGGCCATTCTCCTCTGACCTCTGGCATCAACAAGGCATTTCCGCCCACAGAACTGCCGCTCACTGGATGTTTTTTCTTTTTCGGACCATTCTCTGTAAACCCTAGAGATGGTTGTGCGTGAAAATCCCAGTAGATTAGCAGTTTCTGAAATACTCAGACCAGCCCTTCTGGCACCAACAATCATGCCACGTTCAAAGTCACTCAAATCACCTTTCTTCCCCATACTGATGCTCGGTTTGAACTGCAGGAGATTGTCTTGACCATGTCTACATGCCTAAATGCACGTAGTTGCCGCCATGTGATTGGCTGCTTAGAAATTAAGTGTTAACAAACAGTTGGACAGGTGTACCTAATAAAGTGGCCGGTGAGTGTATAATCTATCATGTATCACCATGTTATAGGCGCAACATGATAAAACATCTCTTCCATGTTCATCTGTTTTTATGTTTTATTGTGCATCTTTTTCTGACTTTACCTTGACTTTTTGTCAGTTGCTTGGGTTCTGTTTTTGTCAAATTGAAAATAACACTGAAATATCCGTTCCAAAACCCTCCTCTAAATTGTGAATTTAAACGGCAAATAATTATGGCTATGTCATGCAATATTTTACTTTCAGTAAGGTTGTTTGTTTAAAGCTTAAAGTCAGAACAAGATGTGCATAGTATTTGCTATGGGATTAAAAAATTCTATTTTAAATTATAATAATAGTAATAATAATTTGTGCATTTTTATTCTATGGATAAAAAATTGATTTGACATTTAGTCAAGTCAAGTCAAGTCACCTTTATTTATATAGCGCTTTTTACAATACAGATTGTATCAAAGCGCTTCACAGTGATAACATGAAAACAATATAACAATAACAATATAACAAAGTTTGTTTCTAAAAGAAATTGCGTCAACGTCCACCTTAAGTAAGGCAGATCAATAATATTATTGAATATTAAATGTTAAATGTCCCCAACTAAGCAAGCCAAAAGCCAAGGCAACAGTGGCAAGGAACCAAAACTCCATCAGGTGACAGAATGGAGAAAAAAACCTTGGGAGAAACCAGACTCAGTCGGGGGGCCAGTTCTCCTCTGGCCAACGGAAGAACAGTGCATGATTCGGGCAGCATTACAAGTCAGATTGGATCGGAACATTTAGAGTATTTTTTGGAAGTCCAAGTATGCACGCCGGTCTTAAGACGAGTTGTTGAGGATCAGTGCCGTCCACCATAGAGAGTCCATATCGCCCGTGTTGAGTCGTCACTTCATAGGCTTTGTGATTGGAGCATCTGAAGTCTCCGTGAGAGGCTGGATACAAACTGGAGCTGACGAACGCCATTTTCTCGGGACTCGCGTCCCGAGATAACAGCAGAAAAGCAAAGGGAAAAAAATTAGCGTAGCTGCTGTTCATAATGATGATTTCCATAACACAGGCGTAAAAGACAAAACATGAAGACAGTGACTCTTGCGTCCCAAAATCACCCCCCTCCGTCCCCCACTCAACTCAGCCCAGCTTACTGACCTCTACGTCCCTCCTGCTGCTGAGACCTAACCACAATCTCACAATCTCTCCGCAACCCAACCATACGCCCCAACCCGTTGACTAAGGCTGTCGAGCCCCACTGGTGCGTGAATAGGCAGTTTCAGTGGACAACGGTTCCGTATGGCATACTACCTACCGCAACACAATATCTGCCCAACCACCCGTCATTCACGCAATATACACAGGAACGTAATGACTGCAAATACTATGCAACCTATACAGATAACCTACAGTCTCTTCAAGTTTTATAGTATTAAATGCATTTGATCTGATTCAGCAGTATAATAAAAGGTAAGCATTATGTAAATGCTTGGCTAAAAAGATGCGTCTTTAATCTAGTTTTAAACTGGGACAGCGAGTCAGAGCCTCGAACAATATCAGGAAGGCTATTCCAGAGTTTAGGAGCTAAATGTGAGAACGCCCTCCCTCCTTTAGTGGACTTAGATATCCTAGGAATGACTAGAAGCCTCGAATTTAGTGATCTTAAAGAACGCGATGGATTGTAGGGCGATAGAAGGTCCATTAAATATACAGGAGCTAAACCATTTAGGGCTTTATAGGTCAGTAATAGTACTTTGTAATTGATACGGAACTTGATAGGTAACCAGTGCAGAGATGATAGAATCGGTGTTATATGATCATATTTTCTTGACCTAGTAAGAACTCTAGCGGCTGCATTTTGCACTAACTGTAGCTTGTTTATTGAGGATGCAGGACAACCGGCTAATAAAGCATTACAGTAATCTAGTCTCGAGGTCATGAATGCATGAACTAACTTTTCTGCATCGGAAACAGATAGCATGTTACGTAATTTAGCAATGTTTCTAAGATGGAAAAAGGCCGTTCTTGTAACATATGAAATATGATTTTCGAAAGACAAGTTGTGGTCTAGTATAACTCCCAGGTCTTTTACCGTAGAGGATAAAGTAACAGGACATCCTTCTATATTAAAGTTGTATTGTAAGTGGTTTTGTGGATAGTTTTTTGGACCAACAAGTAATACCTCGGTTTTATCTGGATTTAGTAGCAGGAAATTATGCGTCATCCAGCATTTTATATCTTTAAGACACTCTGTCAATTTTGATGAGTTAGTGTTTTCATCTGGCCGTGATGAAATATATAATTGAGTGTCATCAGCATAACAGTGGAAATTAATTCCATGTTTTCTTATAATATTACCAAGTGGCAGCATATATATTGAGAATAGCAGAGGGCCTAACACCGATCCTTGCGGCACTCCATAGTCTACTGACGTTATCTTCGATTTTTCCCCATTTAAACAAACAAAATGGTAACGGTCTGATAAATACGATCTGAACCAGCTTAATGCCTGTCCCTGAACACCAGTGTAGTTTTGTAGTCGATCCAAGAGTATTTTATGATCGATAGTGTCAAACGCAGCACTAAGATCGAGTAGAACTAGTATTGAGATACAGCCTTGGTCAGAAGCTAAAAGTAAATCATTTGTAATTTTAACTAGCGCAGTTTCTGTGCTATGATGCGGTCTGAATCCTGACTGAAATTTTTCATATATCTCATTTTCTTGCATGAAAGAGCACAATTGAGCGGACACAGTCTTTTCTAGTATTTTAGACATAAATGGAAGATTTGAAATCGGTCTGTAATTTGCTAAGTTATTTGGATCTAATTGCGGTTTCTTAATGAGAGGTTTTATTACTGCCAGCTTGAATATTTTTGGAACATGACCTAAAGATAAAGACGAGTTAATAATATTAAGAAGAGGCTCTTCCACTACAGGTAACACTTCTTTCAGAAATTTAGTTGGTATTGGATCTAATAAACATGTTGTTGGTTTAGATGCAATGATAAGTTTATTTAGCTCTTCCTGTCCTATAGTTGTAAAGCGGTGTAGTTGTTCTTGAGGGGCGATAGTTGAGGCTGAATCATAAGACACCATAGAGGATTGTACATTTACAATTGTGTTTCGGATGCTTTCTATTTTCTCATTGAAGTAGTTCATAAAATCATTACAGCTATACTGTAACGGAATAATTTGCTCGGGTGATATCTGTTTATTTGTTAGTCTAGCCACGGTGTTAAATAAAAACCTTGGATTATTTTGGTGATTTTCTATTAGTTTGCGGAGATGCTCAGCCCTGGCTGCTTTTAGAGCTTTTTTATAACGTGACATACTGTCTTTCCACGCGATTCTAAAGACCTCTAAATTAGTTTGTTTCCATTTACGCTCTAGGTTACGAGTTTCTCTCTTGATAGCATGCGTAGCACTGTTGTACCATGGTGCTTTAGTTTTCTCTCTAACCTTTTTTGATCTAATTGGTGCAACAATATCTAATGTACTAGAGAAAATGGTGCTCAAACTGCTAGTCATTTCCTCTAGTTCATCTGTTTGTTTGGGTTCACTGAGCAGCTGAGATAGATCAGGTAAGCTATTTGAGAATCTATCTATAGTGGTCGGAAGGATTGTTCTGCCTGGTCTATAACGTGGCGCAACATGACAAATTTCAGCAGTGCGTATTATACAAGTTACCATGTGATGATCGGTGAGATCGTCACTTTGCGGTATAATATCTATATCGGTTGGATTGGTTCCGTATGATATAATTAAATCTAGTGTATGATTTAGACGATGAGTGGGACCACTGACATTCTGCTTGACCCCAAAGGAGTTTAATAAATCTGTAAACGCAGTCCCTAACGCATCGTTTGTGTTATCTACGTGTATGTTAAAATCTCCAACAATTATTGCTTTATCGGCATTGACCAATAGATCTGAGAGAAAGTCTGCAAACTCTTTTAAGAAATCAGCATATGGCCCTGGAGGTCTATATACAGTAGCCAAGGCTAGGGATAATAGGGATTTATTTCTTACATCTAAGAGCGCAACGTTTAGCACCAGTACTTCAAACGAATTAAACCTGTGACCTGTTTTCTGAGTTACATTAAGAATATCTCTATAGATTGTTGCAACACCGCCGCCACGACCGATCAGACGGGGCTCATGCTTATAACAGTATCCTGGCGGGGTAGACTCATTTAGACCGAAATACTCGTTTGGTTTAAGCCAGGTTTCAGTAAGGCAAAGTACATCGAAGCTATTATCTGTGACCATTTCATTTACAATAACCGCCTTAGGTGTGAGCGATCTAATGTTTAGAAGACCTAGTTTTAGAAATTGTTTTTGTTCACTGATATTTAGATTTTCAGGTTTAATTACAATAAGATTTTTCCTAATTCCTACAGTGGATTTATTATTTGGCCTCACTAAACGAGGAATAGACACAGTTTCTATATAATGTTCTACACTACTTATATCAATTAAATTGGCACAGCAAAGACTGTGATTTGGAATTTGATTTTCTAGTCATACGGTGTGTAACGTCTTGGAGATGTTGTCCGACAGCACAGCCGCTCCGATTCTGCTGGGGTGCAGGCCATCAGCACGGTAGAGCCTAGGTCGCTCCCAGAACAGATTCCAATTATTTACAAAGAGCAGTTTTTGTTCATTACACAATGACATTAACCATTCATTTAGTGCAAATAATCTACTGAACCTTTCCTGTCCTTGTCGGTACGTGGGAAGCGGTCCAGACACGATGATCGTTGCCTCAGGCGCTGTGCTGCGTACCGCCTCGATCAGGCTCCTGTAGTCCTTCTTCAGAACCTCCGTCTGCCGTAGCCTGATATCGTTTGTTCCAGCGTGAAGCACCACAGCTCCGACGCGCTCTTCACCGTTCAGGATCTGGGGAACCTGTGCGGCGACATCAAGAACACGAGCACCAGGAAGGCAGTGAGTGCGCACCTTACCCTTACCTGAGGTAGCACGGACATGACGGACCATGGAAGTGCCGATGATCACGGCGTCGTCGCGTTCCGACTCGCGAAGAGGGGAGAAGCGGTTCCGGGTGGAGATCTCGAAGACCGGGAGGGGCGGAGAGGTTCTTGCTCTGGTCCTGGCTCGTGTCTTCCGCTGTGGGATCACCCAGGGTCCATGGTGTTGGGTTGGTGCCGGAGTGAATGATCCCAGAGATGATCGCGTCCTCCTGGGTAGAGAAACGCACGGAGTGGACGAAGTCGGAGTCAAAAAGTTACTAACCACTGACTTGTGTGCATCGGCGCGTGACGTTTCAAGCGCTGATCGCCGATCCCGCAGCTCGGCTTGCCTCT
Organism: Rhinichthys klamathensis goyatoka; assembly: GCF_029890125.1. Lineage (NCBI taxonomy): Eukaryota > Metazoa > Chordata > Actinopteri > Cypriniformes > Leuciscidae > Rhinichthys > Rhinichthys klamathensis. The sequence goes on from NW_026606559.1 coordinate 902,897, forward strand.
CTAGCAGACCACGGATCTGTTTCTCCACCGATTCAAGCTCCAATCGTACCGAAATGAGTTCGAATGTGTCCTCACCTGCACTCAGAGGTAACGTTAGACACACATCTGATATGTTCGCCATAACAGATGAACAGTAGATTAGATACTACCAATATCACTAGTAATTTAGGACTGAAATGCTGGATATAACCTGTATCCTTTCAGTGAAACGGGTGTAAAATCAGACGGTCAATAGGCGCGAGGCCACGCGTGAAATGCTAGCGGACTAAAGGCTAGTAGCCGAGATTCGCAAAGTTGGGTCTAAGTAGCGATATCAAAGCAATCCGATTGTTTTTTATAAGGAATAGTATCGAGGATAAGTTCCCATGATATAAAAATAGAAAGTGCTTGTTTATAAATGAGTGGTAAAAAAGAAAATCAAGGATTAATGAATTGATTCGACGGAGCTTTCAAACACAAACACCGACTGCTCGCGCATGCGCATTCCCAATGAATTTAGTTTATTACTTGTAGGTTTGATTACAAGTTTTATTTAGTTTTTTGTTGTTTTTTTGCAGGAAAATTGTCTGATGCAAGATATATCAGTATCATATTTGTTATGAATGCACAATATATCAGTATTGCGTTTCAGCTGGTATTAGTGATTTTTCTTTTTGGTATCTGCTGATACTGCATATATTGGTCAATACTGGATTTTTATTTGTGTCAGTTAATTTTACATTTAACATCAGTCATTATCTAAAAACAACTTAAAGTTGATCTTTAAAAAGTTTAAAAACGTATCAAAAAAATGCAGTAATATACGCTGTAATAAAAGTAACAAAATACATTAATATTGTGAAATATTATTACAATTTAAAACAACCGTCTTCATTTTCACATTATCATAACATTCTTATTTGATGCTCAAGAAAAATTTCTTATTATCAAAGTTGGTAACGGTTGTGCCGCTTAATAATTTTGTGGAAACCATGATTTTTATTTTTTTTAATTCTTTGATATAATTAATTAAAATTAATAAATTAATTTAATAATTATAAATTAAACAAGCTAGTGTGTGTGCTGTATAAAACACATCTTAAACCAGGGAAATACAGGCAATCTGAAAAGAGAAGAGAATATTAAGAGATGTAATGTTCACCCAAGTACTTGTAACTCTTTTGCTGAAAAATCCAGTAAGATGCTTGCTTTATTATGACTATAGCTTATCGGTTGTGCGTTTATTCATGTGCACATTGTGTTTGCGGTAATTTTTTCAGCCGTCTACATGTTTTTTTTTTTTATCCTTTATGTTTTGAGGTCAAGTAAAACAAAGTTCAAAATGACTGAAATAAAATGATTATTTCCCAAATGGTGAGACAAGCGGTTAAAATGCCTCTGCTTTAAACTTCTGGTGTATTACGCGGTAGAGAACACTGGGCATCAAAGGCTGTGGAGAGCAGAAAATCTCCATGATTGCAGTTAAAGCTTTGGAAAACTGACGCAGGGGAAACCGTTAGAAGCTTGAAGTGGTCCAAGAAAAACCATTAAACATGTGGCAATTAAAAAAACAGTATAAATCTAGTATATTTTTCTAAGTGTGAACAGCAGTCCATCCTGCTGGCATTGGCAGGCAACGTCCAGCTGAATTTCCAGAATGAAGTAGAGGCTTTAAAATCCCTTTCCAACATGCCACTAAAGGCTTTTCCTTCGATTAGAGCAGCCCCGCTGTCTAAACCCCCTGAATGAAATATTTAGATGGAACCGATATCACTTGTGTGAATGCAGCAGAACGGGAGAAATGGGGGGGGTCTTCTTTTAGATGCTGCCAAACTGGAGTTTTTTAACAGTGCCAACTGCCAAGGGCATTCGTCTTGAGAGGTTTAATAAAATCCATAAATTGTGTGTGTGGAATGTCTGGGATTGTGTGACGGACAGGCAACAGTATTACCGAGCAAATGAGAAGCAGTCAGTGAGCAGCTCCGACATGCTCAGAGGCAGAGCAGAGGTCACGACTCACACACTCATTAATATTACACTGATCTCAGGTCAGGTTTCAATCTGCTGGGCCAGTTCTCTCGTTTACACAGACGTCAGCGCGTGTTGGGGCCACAGGACACATGACAGCGTGGTGATGGACAGCTCTGTTGTGCAACGGTTAACTAAACAGTGCATTTCACAAAATACCACAGAAAGTGTGAGCAAGAAGTCAGCCCCTTTGATAAAAGAGGAATTTGCTTGCAAAAATTGAGGCATTATCTTATTTCTTGTTAACAAGATAAATTATCTCATTAACGCTTCCTTTTTCCTGAGATGCACGTCTTGGCTATGACAATGTTTAAATAAGTTTATTTGTGACGTGTCTTTGAAGAACTCCTTTCTCATTTAGTTTTTGATAGAAAGTCTTTAAATAGAAGCCTCCCAAAAGGAACCCTCCTTAGAACCACCGAGGTCAGAATCCAGTTTACTTCTCATTAGTAATTGTAAGTATTCATATGCATGCATAAACAAAGTATGTTTGCATGGACACTGCATTTTAAACGTGTTGACAGCATCTGAAATGTAAGTCTATTTTAGACTGATAGAAAATTTAATCCACAGAATTAATTGGTTGGCTTTAATATTTAATTTACGAGATTAATAAAATGTGTTAAATTCCATCACATTTATTTATATTTGACATTAGAACATTGCATATAATTGCATATTTACATTTTTATTTTGTTCGCCATTCGACAGCTGAAAAAAAAAATCAAATGCACCATAAAATGATCAGAAATATGATTTATTCTATTTGTGCATTATATTCCAAGTATTCACAAGTCATGTAATATGATTCTCCCCTTCTGAAACACTGAGTACCATTTTTGAGGAGGTGTTTTGACCTGGATGTTGAGTCTGAAGGTCAAGTTCACCCACAAGAACATCTCAACACATCTCATATCTCCAATATGTAACATTACTTGCATTTAACCTGGGACCTTTATTACATTATTCAGTATTAGATTACTGTGTGCCAATATTTTTAAAAGCCTGCATTACCTGCAATAGTAGAACTATGACAAAATAGCTATTTGGCTATATATTTTAATAATAATTGGCTGTTCAGCCTTGATGCCTTTGACCGAACAAGTTACATTTTGATGATTACGACTTACGAAAAAGTTATTAAAAATAACACGCAGTGGTTAATCGTGCACAATAAGACTAGAAACATGCATTAGAAAAGTAAATAGATTTGATTATTAACTTTAAGTTGTATAAAAGCGTTTACCAAATGAATAAATGTAATGTGAATATATCTAACAGTGATCATAGGAAAAAGAGACAAAATCTAAATTCACAACCTTCCAGTCCTGGCAGAAAAGGCTTTATTAGCCCACCCAGCACCTGTACTTCAGTATGCCAAGTTGGTAATCAAACCTTACTCAGCATTCAGCGCCACATGTGAGGTGCCCATCCAAAGAATGACCTAAGACTGATGGAGTCACACTGTGCGCTAAAACACACAAACACTCTGATTGGGCGTCTCCGGTAGAGAGGGTGCGATGAGAGAACTCGAGCTGTGGGAGACGTTTTTGCAGCTCGTTAAACGCTCTTTAATCACGGCACACAGCATGCCAGCGCTTAAGCCCCTTTTCTCTCCGTCAGTCGCGAGATGCTTGATAAATGTGTTTAATAACTTCAGGAAACGAGAGCACTTACGCTAACCATCAATCTAGCCGGAGGTTTAAAAGAAGAGGCTGGGATTTCAAATCCAGGAGATTTGACTTCAATTCCTTTTCCAGATATGTGTAGACAAATTGGTCGAGGTAATGCGTGTACCAGTGTGCGTTTGTGCTTGGGGAAGGGGTGTCTTTAGCACAAGACAGACTCACTTATCTGAGAGCAAAGGGCTTGTTTGTGTCCTTCAAGGGCACATGTTGAGAGAGTCATGAGAACACTTTACCTCCTCTTTGGCCTCTCACAGTTTAAGCTATAAGAGTGTCATGATTGAAAGCTGTTGTCACGGTTGAACACTGTTCATAATTGTAACCATGATGATTCTTGGTTTTATTCCTCAATTTTACAAGTTGAAATCTCTGTGCTTTGGGCAATAAAACTTTTAAAGGAATTCCTTGTGAAAAAGAAGTGTGCTTGAATGTATTCAATGTGCACTTGTTGTCTACTTCAAAACTTAAAAGATGATGCAATGTTAAAGGGTTAGTTCACCCAAAAATGAAAATTCTGTCAGTAATTACTCACCCTCATGTTGTTCCAACCCCGTAAGACTTTCGTTCATCTTCGGAACACAAATTAAGATATTTTTGATAAAATCTGGGAGCTGTCTGACGCCATCATAGGCTGCTAGGTAATTGCATCTGCCGGCCCAGAAAAGTTAGTAAAAACATCGTTAAAATAGTCCAAGTGACCTTAAGTTTATCAAGCGACGAGAATACTTTTTGTGCGCAAATAAATAAATAACGACTTTATTCAACTATTCATTTTCTTCCGTGTGGGCCTGAGAACTGAGAAGATGACGCAGATGGGTCTCGATTTAGTGTTTAAAATGGCTCTAAAGTGTGCATTTCCTGAATGTCCGAATCGTGAGAAACCAACAAGAAAACGTAAAAGTGCCTAACCAATGCCGCAAAATGAATAGCTTACCTTTCACACTTTCCCATCAAATGATCGTGAGCGTCATCTTCTTAGTTCTCGCGCATGCGTCGTGGCGCTCTCGTGAACTCACGTCAGAGGCCTAAAAATATGACACTCATTCATTTGTAGATATTCATTCCTCTTCATCACTGCTCCCAGTGACGCAGGTTAAAGGTCAAATTTGTTGGCCTTTTGTTGAAATATGCATGGCGCACAAGTCATGGTTTTGTGGTGTTTCTTGGTCACGAGGAACAGTCATTTTATAGAAAACAGTTGCGTGAAGATTTTTCAAACATAAGGGTTTGGAACGACACGAGGGTGAGTAAACAATGACAATTTTTCAGTGAACTGTTCCTTTAAAAGAAAAAAGCGAAATAAATTGTTTGCATGGAAGAGTGTGGCTTCAGTTTGTCTTGGGTTCAGATGAAGCATATGTTTGTCAGTTTGTCTTGCTGTGTGTACACAACAGCACAACTTTGATCCCTTATGTTTTCAGCGCTCCACCCACCCAGCAGCCTCAGGCGATGCGAGGAACTCTCAAAGGTGGATAGACCTTTCCTCGAACCTCGAGCTGTGGGGTGTTAAAGTGTGAAATGGTGCGAACAGCAGGGCTTCTCTTGAGCCGACTGCTTTCAAACGGTCCATTGCGATGTCTGAGACATTCATACCCAGATTTCTGAGTAAATAACACAATTTCTGGTGGACTTGTGCTTAATTGTTCATTCAAGTTCATTGTGCTTAATAGAAAAAAGTTACATGAACTCAGTAACTGATTCTATTAAACTGAACTTAAAGTCAGTCGAAGTTGTGATCATCTTTTTTACGCTATTATGTGCACAGATAAATCATTTATAATAATTCCTGCAATATTTCATAAAAAATATTAATTGTCCATTTTGATTTCAGGGTGTGGGACGATGGCTGCGTCCGAAAGCTTAGGCAGCTGACTTGTTGCCTCGCTGCCCTATCAGGCAATGACTTTGCAGGCAGCGTTTGCACACGAAGGTACAAAACTGATTTCGGACAGACGTCTGAGGCAGCAAAACGATTTAATGATCTACAGCAAAATAGAGAGAGCTTTAGTGAAAACTAAGCAAATATTGAATTACTACAATAGTAATTTCTCGCTAGAAATTATATCAAAAGTGGAAAACGTTGGTCAAAAACGTACATTTACACACAAACTGACCACAACTTTTAGATGCCTTCTTTCAATTTTAGCTTAACTGTCATGGAATGGAAAGCACAGGATTGTGGGATATCAAAGGCAGTGAAGGATACATCCATGCTAATTTCAAAAAACGATCAGATGAAGGTATCTCAGGAGACAGGAAGTGATGCTAACATTGAATTCGGACTTGCCTTGATGCCTTCCTACCTTGCAATGCATGCATCCTCCGAAGATTTTTAAGATTTCGGACGCAGCCCAAGTGTGCCCCACACGTCCTGAAAAGTGAAGCCAAAACATTTTGAACACCCCCTAGTGGCTGGCTGTAGCATAGGTCATAAACCCTGCCCCCTCTCCATCTAATCAAATTGGACATGAGCCAAGCTAAAATATCCAATTACACTTCAAATCATTTTTTTCTGAAGACTGTTTGTGTCATTTTAAGTAGTTCTTATCATACTGACGTATGTTCAAGTGTTTGTTTTTCCCTAAAAGTTGGGTTTATTTAGTTATTATGATGCTGTAAAAACACGGTGTAATGTCAAGACTGACAGTTGTGTTTGCGATTGAGTCTGCGGGAGAGGAAGTATTTGCCGGGACCTTGATACTATGCAAGTTTAGTGATGGTATCTTTGTTAGTTATATTAACACATACACTAGTGTGTTATTACATCTACCCAATAACTGTAAAAGATTATTTAATATGTTGTGCCATCAATGAGTTAGCTTTGTCAGTATTTCAATTAAATGGCAATGTTCGTGTAGTACAAAGTCAAAATTTAAAGTTCTACTTACTTAATCTTTGAGTTTGTAAAACTGGGCAAAAAAAAAGATTACCTAAAATTGTTTTTGGCTGTACAGTGATTCAGTAACCTTAAAGAACCTGTTGAAAGGGGCCCCAGTCTTTCTTCACCTGCATTAGGGGCCACACCCCCAGATCTGGGCTATCATTGTGAACCAGCATCCATTAGAGTGAGGGTCGGATTAACCCCTCTAAGGCATGCACGGTGCAGTCATAAACCTCTTCCCTTTATGCTGTTTACACTAACAATATCCAGCGGTGTGCACATGTCGGTGTTTAGTGCATTATAAAACCTACAGAATGCCGCCCTCTTATTCCAGATCTGTTTCAGAGTAAATCATCAGAGTATTTGTCAGGTCTCGCATTAAACAGCATGTTGCTCCCTAACATCCCCCTCGGTTTCTCAGTGCCAAAAAACTATGACTGTTCTTTACTGCAGGAAGCGTGGAGGAAACCAGGCTTCATTTATGGCCACCTTATACACTAGTTCCAAGAAACAGCATTACGCCGTCCTCATGTTTACGACCAGCAGCATGAAATGAAAGCTTGTGGAGCTTGATGCAAGTTGAGCTTAAATGCAGCAATTACTATAGAAATCGAGGCATTCTGAAGTGAGCTAAAAAGGGGGATGACGAACAAACACCTGCTTGCAATTTTGCAAACTGAGACTCTAGAGTCTGGTCTTGGTTGGCGTGTGCACTGTGCATCATTTTTCAGATAAGTTTGAAATAGATCCAGTACAAGTATACGCAGGGACACATGAAATTAAAAATTCAATTATACTCTGAGGCCGTTTTTTCTTTCCCAAAATCTCTCTGATGGAGCTGACCCATATGGGCTTTGTTTCTGGGACAGGACATGGAGCGCTGCTGGATCTCTTTGCAGAGGAGGATGAGATGAATGCTTTAAGAACGTGATCTCCGCTTGGGAAATTGCATTTAGTCATTTTGTACATTCTTTCCTTACCCTTGTCAGCTTTTCACAAATGAATATACTGAAGAATTTCCAGCGATGAAATCTGAAGCATACATTTGTGTCGCATTGTGACTTTCAAAACTGGACTAAGGAAAGACTAATCTGAAACACTAAAACAGTAAATTATTTACTGCAAAATACATAGCTTGTATTAAGTGAAAAAGTATATTGTTTGAATATAAATAATATTAATATCAATAAACAATATACTAAATAATAATAATAAATAATAAATATTAATACTACACAATTTAATGAATAAACGATTTCATATACATAGCATGTATTTAACTGAAAAATTTATTTAAATAGAATTTAAATAACATTAATATATAAAAAATATAATAAATCTAAATTAATTAATTATTAAATATAAAATGCATGGCATTTAACTGAAGTACATTGTTTAAATATAAATAATATTAATATAAATAAACAAGATAATAAATGTAAACAAATTAATATGCGTTATTTAATACAAAATACATTGCATGTATAACTGAATAAAGTAAATTGTTTTAATATTAATATAAATAAACAATATATTAAATGTAAATACATTAATAAATACATTATTTCATATAAAATACATAGCATGCATTTAATTAAAAAAATATTTAAATAGAAATAAATGTATTATTTATCAATTTTAATCCAAATTCATTAATAAATACATTATTTAATATAACATACATAGCATATACTTAACTTAAAAAGTTAATTGTTTAAATATCAAATGAATGTAATTTTAATAAAAAAGTTTAAAATATATATAGTCAAACCAATAATTATTCAGACAACAGGTATAATTTTTGATATTTTTTTACTAGTGGGTGCAGGACACTATAGTTCACTTATGTGAGGATAGCAAGTGATAGCAATTTTTGGTTTGATGTATGTATGTGTATATATATATATAAAAAATGTGTGTGTGTGATAAAAAAGTAACTTATTTGCCTCATCTGTGAAATTTTCTTCATTCTCTTATACTATATCAACTCACTAATTGTTTTTGACGCATGAGTCTGTATGACTCATGCAGTTCTTGGTTCAATGAGTCCATTTGCACTATTGGTCGCCTGTAGTTGACTGCAAGAGATTCAGTTGGGTTACTTTGATTTTATTGTGTTTTCTCAATTCATTTGGATTTCTGCTACACAAGGCATTTGAGGTCACTGTTTAATCTAATGTTAAGAAAACCCATTTCCAATGTTTGGAACCAGTGTCCAAAACTAAATTAAGTTTAACCAATACTTTTCTTTGAGTCTGTAATTGGTTTAAACTGCAATAAGGAAAAACCTGAAAGGGAAAAAAAAAAACAGAGTAAACAATGCATGCTGTGTGTGACTCATGCATTCTCAGACGCTTCCTTAGCTGGCTGGTGAGAGCCGTGCACTCTCCAAAGATGTATTGAACTTCATGCCTTTGAGCAAGCATTTTGGTCTCCTTATCTTGAACTATACCGTTCGGTACTGATTTCCTGAGTGCAACCACACGCATTTTGTTGCTGGTTATTAGTTTGGCATGTGTGAGAGTCTTTCTCCCATGCACTGTACCTGCTTTGAATTTGATGCAGATATCCATTTACCAAACCGCACAGACCCCTGTACTCCTGCTCCGCAGTCAGGAGCTGATTCAGTCCCTGATCCAGAGGAACATCTCTCCCTCTCCCCTCGGTTTTTCTCCCTTTGAATTTTCCCAAAGACGGGACTGGTTTTATGGAACACTTGCGATAGGAATCATTCCAAATGTTGGTGGTCCTGCGTGTGAGACGTGATGTTGGCCTTCGCAATCATCTTTCACGTGGAGAGAAATAAAGCTGGAAGAGTTTATGTTAGGTCATAATATCAGTGGGCAACTGTAATGAATCTATTGCTAATCAAGACATTTACATTTTAAATATGAAAAGTAGGTGAATTGTTGCTGTTGAGGCATTCAATCATAGTTTTAGTAAAAAATAGTTTGGACTTTTGTCATTTTTTTCTCATTTCTGTTTGTTTACATGTATTATTTTCTCTTTATAATAATACGAATACATATTATTTTTATATAATACAATAAGATAAAAAAAAATGCATAATTTATTTATCATAAATATAATTACAATCATAGATAGATAGATAGATAGATAGATAGATAGATAGATAGATAGATAGATAGATAGATAGATAGATAGATAGATAGATAGATAGATAGATAGATAGATAGATAGATAGATAGATAGATAGATAGATAGATACATAGATAGATAGATAGATAGATAGATAGATAGATACATAGATAGATACATAGATAGATACATAGATAGATACATAGATAGATACATAGATAGATACATAGATAGATACATAGATAGATGAAAATGACACTAGGTGCCTGCATGAGCGATGCAGGGGGAGGGCCAGGTCAGAGACTGGCACGGCCGACACGCTGGGTGAGTGTACTGTGTGTTTGGGCTGCGGGAGAGGAGGTGAGGCGGTTCTGTGTGCTCTCGCTGCGATAAGAGGGATGGAACAGTGACTCTGATTGTGTACCTAAAGCCCCGAGGCTGGGTGAGGAGCCGTGCAGGAATGTACGCAGCCGTCACAAGTTTGAAAACAAACACCTTTTGGACGTGGTCCTCTCTTTCACACCCAGATTGTCTCTCTGAAGAGCTGGAAAGGTGTTATTTTGACCCTGTTTGCCTCGTCTTTCTTTGATCGTCACCACTTTCACTGTGTTTGCACCCACACTTAAAGAAATGTTTGGTAAGGATAAATGGTATTGAGCTTTTCTATTTGAAATTCAGTTCAGGATTGACGCCTTCTCAGTGAGAAGTTCTCACACTGCAAGTGTGTGTGTGTGTGTGTGTGTGTGTGCGTGCGTGCGTGTGTGTTTAAAATTCCTTAAAATAGTAACATAAAAATGTGCAAGGTATTAAGACCTGTTTATAAATTGTACATTTTGTAATTGTGAATCTTTTTCTTGTTAACCTCTGAAAATTGGGTTAGATTTATGCATTAAACAAGAAACTGAATTTTGTAACGGGTAAGAAAATAAAATTAACTGATAAATTCTCCGAAAACAAGCCTACATAAGCAATAGCTTCGCTTATCATGCAAATACATCTTGTTTTAAGGATGTTTTTACGGGAAAACAAGAAAAAAAAATATTAAGAAAAATATTGTTTCACGTAAAATAAACAGGTTGTGATTTATCTCACCTGGAAAGTTCTCGGCATCGGGGGATGATGCCTAAACACACACGCCAGAAACAAACAGAAATTTCTGAGTTCTTATCAATCACAGCACTTAACATTGAACATGTCTCTGAAGCTCTCTGAGTAAATCTTTGACAGATAAAAGCTCTGCTTCTCCTGTGAGAACAGATTTTACTGCCCAGATCAGATGAAAGATTTCCTTTCAACACACAGCAGAAATAAACAGATCCAGAGATACACTGACACTATAATGTAAGTTCTCTTTTCTGTTTTGCTTTTGTGCTTTGTCCTTTTGAGGCCCCGTCACACATCTAAACATTTAAGGGAGTGCACGTACTTCTCAGCCTGTATAGTAGTAGGTGTTCTTATCACACAGCTCTATAGATGATTCTGATTGGTCAATCATGGAATATGGTAGTCTTTTTTTCTTTCTTTTTTTAACAAAGACGGCTACTGTATAATTGACAGATATCCTACATAGCTGAAAAAATGTGAACAAAGAAACATTATGACAAAAGTCATAATGAATGTTTAAGATTCTGCAGTATTTCTAGGTCACAAATAAAATAAGCTAATTTGTGACAATGACTTCATGTTCATGCTCAAGTGCTGCTATATCATTGAAGCAAAGGTTGAACAAATTTACATTTTTCAACTCACATAGTTGTTTTGATCATTTCTAATGCAAAAAAAATTGAATTTCATCAAATTTGAAGCATTTTCACTCATGGTCTCAGATTTTAAATCCCACTTCTCAGTGAGGTTCGGATCAACCTGTTGAGATTTATGTTGATAACTGGTTGACTGCATTTATTTTTATAATAATTCAGTTTAGAGAGGTTAAATCAGATGAGTAATAATGTCATGATATAAGAACAAATGTAAATTATTAAATTGCTGATACCACAGTTGTTGGGTCTGGATAGCTTTGGTTTTCCTTGCAGGGATTGTGTGAGACAAACTGTGTGAGATAGAAAGATAAGTGTAGTATATACTACACTTATCTTTTTATCTCACACAGTTTGTCTCACACAATCCCTGCTCCATAGGGTGAAAGTCACGGCCTAGGGCTATCAGCTCAGCCAATCAGAGCCCTCTATGTGGCCCAGTGAAAGTATGGGAAATGGGGGAATATGGGTAGATGGTAGAACTCCTTATCTGTGACCACAGCAATGCACTGATTCAGGCCAACCACGTTAACTACAACCAATTACATCTGGTCTGTTAAGTACACAAAACAGCGGAAGGAATACTTTCTCGATCCATATAGGTTTCCATCAGTGGTGGTTATTTAAACTGTATTGTATATAATAATCAGTGGTGATAATTGATTAATATTGTTTGTTTTTGGAATTATCCAGACCCAAACAACATTAGGTTGGTACACTAGGGTCACAAAAGATTTTTGGATCTGTTGCAATTTTGCTGAAGATGTTTAGAGAGGAAAGGCAAAAGAGCGTGGTGGGGTAAAGAAGGTGTAAAGTTTGATGGGGGCTTCATAATCTGCTTTGCACTCATGTGGGTGAAGGAATGGCCCCACAGACTCACATCAAACCCATATACACAAAGAAATGCCTGCACCACCTCTTGCCTGATAAAGTCCCCTGGGTCAGAGCATTTAAGAACAAATATGACTAATGCTATCTATCAAAATAGCATAGCTGCCATATATACACTCACCTAAAGGATTATTAGGAACACCATACTAATACTGCGTTTGACCCCCTTTCACCTTCAGAACTGCCTTAATTCTACGTGGCATTGATTCAACAAGGTGCTGAAAGCATTCTTTAGAAATGTTGGCCCATATTGATAGGATAGCATCTTGCAGTTGATGGAGATTTGTGGGATGCACATCCAGGGCACGAAGCTCCCGTTCCACCACATCCCAAAGATGCTCTATTGGGTTGAGATCTGGTGACTGTGGGGGCCATTTTAGTACAGTGAACTCATTGTCATGTTGAAGAAACCAATTTGAAATGATTCGAGCTTTGTGACATGGTGCATTATCCTGCTGGAAGTAGCCATCAGAGGATGGGTACATGGTGGCCATAAAGGGATAGACATGGTCAGAAACAATGCTCAGGTAGGCTGTGGCATTTAAACGATGCCCAATTGGCACTAAGGGGCCTAAAGTGTGCCAAGAAAACATCCCACACACCATTACACCACCACCATCAGCCTGCACAGTGGTAACAAGGCATGATGGATCCATGTTCTCATTCTGTTTACGCCAAATTCTGACTCTACCATCTGAATGTCTCAACAGAAATCGAGACTCATCAGACCAGGCAACATTTTTCCAGTCTTCAACTGTCCAATATAGTGAGCTCTTGCAAATTGTAGCCTCTTTTTCCTATTTGTAGTGGAGATGAGTGGTGCACAGTGGGGTCTTCTGCTGTTGTAGCCCATCCGCCTCAAGGTTCTGCGTGTTATGGCTTCACAAATGCTTTGCTGCATACCTCGGTTGTAACGAGTGGTTATTTCAGTCAAAGTTGCTCTTATATCAGCTTGAATCAGTCGGCCCATTCTCCTCTGACCTCTAGCATCAACAAGGCATTTTCGCCCACAGGACTGCCGCATACTGGATGTTTTTCCCTTTTCACACCATTCTTTGTAAACCCTAGAAATGGTTGTGTGTGAAAATCCCAGTAACTGAGCAGATTGTGAAATACTCAGACCGGCCCGTCTGGCACCAACAACCATGCCACGCTCAAAATTGCTTAAATCACCTTTCTTTCCCATTCTGACATTCAGTTTGGAGTTCAGGAGATTGTCTTGACCAGGACCACACCCCTAAATGCATTGAAGCAACTGCCATGTGATTGGTTGATTAGATAATTGCATTAATGAGAAATTGAACAGTCCTAATAATCCTTTAGGTGAGTGTATAAAAAGCCTTAAAAACAGTAATATTGTGAAATATTATTATAATTTTAAATAACGCTATTCTATGTTAATATGTTGTAAAATTAAATTTATTCCTGTGATGTCAAAGCTGAATTTTCAGCATCATTACCAGTCTTCAGTGTCACATGATCCTTCAGAAATCATTCTACTATGCTGGTTTGCTGCTCAAGAAACAAATCTTATTATTATCAATGTTGAGAACAGTTGTGCTGTTTAAGAATTCTTAATATAGAATTCTTTGATGAATAGTAAGTTTAAAAGAACAACATTTATTTAAAATCTGTTGCAATATAATACATACAAAGTTCTGTCATGAAACACTAGATGGTGCAGGCTGATAGGTCCTTAACTTAATCTGTTTTGCCATCGCATCATTCTTTATAGGGCACAGCTGATTGGTTCTTGCTGTATCAGTAGCCAATGAGTTTTTCAACCTTCAATTAGCAGTTGCAGTGTGCCTTCAGAATCCCTCCACCTTCCCAAGCTCCACCTGTATAGATCTGCTACTGGTAATTCATGTACGCTATATTGTACAGCAGAAGCCTGTCTTACTTGCTCACAGTAGCGTGTCGTGCATTGGCAGTGGCAAGTCCCGTACTTGCTCTGCAGCAGCAGCAATTATCAACAGCAGATCTATTCTGCCAAGACCAAACATATCTACATTGTCATATCCATTACCATGCCAAATACTCAGAGTTGTCATGACAAATGTCTCTACTGTCACTTTTGATCAATTTAATGCATCCTTGCTGAATAAAAGTATTAATTTGTTGTTAAAAAAAATCTCTTTGACCCCAAACTTTTGAACGGTCTATATATGCATGTTTGGCATGGTCAAATTTTAGCTTTTAAATAACCTGTTTTACAGTTACTATTTTTGTCCTTTCTAAAAACACATTAAAATCACATACTGTAGCAGCTCTTAACAAAGGGTTTCATTTCTTTTTTGCTTTTCTTTCTTTGATAATCTAAATGCATGAAATAAAATACATTTAATCTTTGTTCCAAAAAGTATTTTAAACACATTTCCTATTGAGCTGGTGTTGGTGAGAGTGCTGGACATCTCCAGTACTAATCAATCTAGAAAAAAGTTCTACCACCTCAAAGACGTTCCTGAGTTCTTGTTGGTCTGTATTTAAATGTTTGACTCATGGTCATACCATCACCTACTACAACACAGGAGAACATTAACAGCGCAGAAAAGAAAGTGTGAAACTCTTAAGAAATCCAGTAGCACAGAGATGGAAGACAGTCATCAATAAAGATACTGACAAATTGCAAATACTGACAAAGAGAAGAGATGAACGCTCTCCTTTGAATATGTACACCGTAATAAAAGTATGCATCTTTATCTTCCTATAGTGTGTTCAAGCTACATCCATCTTTGTTTTGACAGATAAAAAGTTTAGCAAAGGGACAAAGGAAGAGTCGTTTCCCCTCTTACCAACATCTCTCTCTCTCTATCTGTATGTAGTCTGACTGACGCTTCTCCATTGCCCGAGGAGGTTCTCTATCTGATGTGCCAGCCGGCATGTAATTGCTGTTCATTCAAGGTAAAAGTTTGGAAGTCTCTCCGGAAATTGGCTAAAAGCGGGGTGCTGGTGGCGTCCACGCTCTGATACAGCTTGTCTGCACTTACCTTGCCAAGAGCAAAGGCACATTTTGACCTTCAAAAGCATCATAACATTTCATAAATGTATAATTATATAGTTTAAAAGAGTATGTGTGCCAATACAAGTTTTCTGACGCCATTTGATAGCTTTGTTTGAGAAGCGCATGGACATCTAAGTTGTTATTTAATGATAATCCTGTAGATGATGTTTATGATTGTTATTCGTTAATATATAGTGCTGCTTTTGTATCTGAAACTTGAAAACTTTAGTTCCCATTGCATTGTCATAAGAGCAATGAATTTAAATCAGAATTTATCCTTTTGTGTTCTGTGGAAGAATTAGTCATATGGGTTTGGAACAAATTTCTTCTTTATATTTCTTTATTTGCATTTACGCAGCCTGTGAAAAGTCAAACACTCAATATTTGTATACTATACCAATATGATTTTAATCCTTTTATTCATCAACAATGCATTAATAGATCAAAAGTGACAAAGAAATATTAATGTTGTTACAAAAGATTTTATTTCAGGTAAATGCTGTTCTTTTAAACATTTTGGTTATCAAAGCATCCTGAAGACAGTTTCACAGTTTCCAAAAAAACTATTAAGCAGCACAACTGTTGTTAACATTCATAATAATACCTTTTTCTTGAGCACCAAATCGACACTGAAGACTATTATAGTGGCTGCTAAAAATGCAGCTTTGCTATCACAGGAATGAATAACTGTCAGCAAAGGGTTGCAAGAAATCTGGAAAATAAAGGCAGGATCTAATCGCATGCAGTTCTTTAATCAAAACATTTACATTTGACATTTACATTTATTCATTTAGCAGACGCTTTTATCCAAAGTGACTTACAAATGAGAACAATAGAAGCAGTTAAACTAACAATAGGACAACAATATGCAAGTGCTATGACCCTTCCCAGTTTAATCTAATGCAGTATGTGTACTTTTTACAAAATTTTATAAAGATAATAGATATAGAATAGAAGATGAAGTGTTAGTATTAATGGATCAACTGTTGCCGAAAAAGATGCGTCTTCAGCCGTTTCTTGAAAATGGCCAAGGACTCAGACAGCAATTACACTAAAATACAATAAAACAAACTCAAAATTACACTTCTTCAGGAATACATGAAACAAAGCTCAGGGAAACAGAACATGCACTTATAGTGAGATGAGATTGAAACAAACACAGGGCTATATATACACAGGGAACACTAGAGGCTGAACGAGATAATTAACAAGACACAGGTGTAACACATGAGGCCAAATCAAACACTGTGACAACAGATAAACAAAGACATGAAACTGAACAGAACAGTGCAAAACCAACTCAAAGTCCAACTAATGCCCAGTACACATTGTACGATTTTGGGCTGTCCCAGACGAAAGATGACCACATGGTGCTAAAACTTAAAACTAGGCTACTTACCTTAAGCTCCATTGCAAAAACTTTTCCCTATGACCATGTTTATAATCTCCTCTTTCGCTTCCTCCTCTTCTTTTTCAGCGCACATAAAAACCACAATTGCAGAAGTGCGGTTCATCCTGCTCTATTGTTTACCAATAGCGCATGCAGATGAAGTTTATTCTTCTACTAACTTGCGTCGTAGCGTACGATTCAATATCATCGTAGTCTACAACATGTCTTACCCAAGTTTAGATCCATGTCGTACGGTGTGATTTGTACTATTTGATTGATTGACTGTGATTTGTCACAGGCAAAACATGACTAACATTTTAAAATGTATTAAAATATTTTTTTATTTTAAATTGTAATAATATTTCATATCATTACTGTTTTATTATATTTTGGATTAAATAAATGCAGCCTTGGTGAGCATGAGAGCATACCTTTATAGTGTATATATTTCCTATTAAAATAAGCTCATCAGTTGGAAATGGAATTGCATTTCCTTAAACTGACCCTATTTTTTCTAATTTTGTTTTGGAGGTTAATATGCATCCATGGTCAAAAAGCACTTTAGTTTTCTCATAATATGCTTTGCACGTCACTTCATTTCTCACAGAGTCTGAAAACGGTTTGTTCGAAGATTCAGT
Source organism: Rhinichthys klamathensis goyatoka (assembly GCF_029890125.1). NCBI lineage: Eukaryota > Metazoa > Chordata > Actinopteri > Cypriniformes > Leuciscidae > Rhinichthys > Rhinichthys klamathensis. The sequence continues at coordinate 920,249 of NW_026606559.1, forward strand.
CTCTCTAAACCCCTCCTTTCCGCAAGCCTTCTCTGCTCTGATTGGTCAGATGGCCCAGTCTGTTGTGATTGGTCTACTGCTTACAGAGTGTGTCAGAAACAAAACACCTTATTACCATATCTGAATTTGAAAGCTCTGGAGGCTTCCTCAATGCTTGATGCACAATGATATGAATGATAGCGTGCAAAACAGTGTCTTCTCGACATGTCCACAACATGAACCGAACTCTTCTAGGCCTCAGGTCTAACTACTGTTTGAGGGTCAAAGTAGACATTGTTCTTGGGCAGCCAATGAAAACCAAAGGCTGGCATTATGCAAATTTGTTACATTGATATGGCAATTTAGAATAGATTTTTTGCTTTTATGAGACAATGTCTTTTTATCGTACACTTTGATCTTTAAAACTTTGCAAAGATTTTACATTCACAAACAGCTATATTACATACTGCATGAAAGGTCATTTTCGAGAAAAAAAAAACACTAAGGAACCAGAATCATTCAATTCTTTACTATTCTCATCAAAAGCTGTTAACTATAATGTCATATTTTTCCCCGATACCTCAAAATTCATCTTAAGTTTTTTCTGTGCCCAGAACAGGTCTTAATGGTTGATGTTGATGAATGCCTGTAAGGGATACGCTGCAGGTAGGATATGGTTACAGGTTGCACTAGTGGAGGGGAGGGCAGATAAAAAGCCACATGGGCCAGGCAGGATGTTTGTGTTCCAATGAGGCATGACCCTGGGATACTGGGCCAGGGCCTGGCCTTTGAACACAGAGCAGGGAAAAGCAGCTGATCCCTATTTGTCCCCTTTTGATTTCTCCTTCATTATCCATTCTATCCACTTCTCTGGTTCCCTTGCTTTTCACCCTCTCCTCACTCCGCATCTTTCACTTTCTCAACCTCTCTCTCTCTCTATCATCTTTCTCTGGGGAACAGTGCGTTTTCTCTCTGCGCCGAACAAATGTCATCACCAGAGCTTCCGACTGATGACAGTTCTCAATGGGAGCTCTGAGACAGCATTGTGCGGGGTGTTGGTGAGCGGTAGCAAAGAGAATGTGTGTGTTTGCTGTCGTTCAGTAGGGCTGTTGTGTTTGTTGATTTGTTTTCACTCTAAAGTTATGTTACACTCTAACACTCTAACAGTGTATGAAAGCTGCCATAAGGGCAAACTGCAGCTTCCCATAGACACAACTTAGAAACCTTTGCATACTGCCATCCAAAGCATTCATGTTCTCAGTACGTCATGTGCTACCATAACAGAATACACTCACCTAAAGGATTATTAGGAACACCTGTTCAATTTCTCATTAATGCAATTATCTAATCAACCAATCACATGGCAGTTAATTCAATGCATTTAGGGGTGTGGTCCTGGTCAAGACAATCTCCTGAACTCCAAACTGAATGTCAGAATGGGAAAGAAAAGTGATTTAAGCAATTTTGAGCGTGGCATGGTTGTTGGTGCCAGACGGGCCGGTCTGAGTATTTCACAATCTGCTCAGTTACTGGGATTTTCACGCACAACCATTTCTAGGGTTTACAAAGAATGGTGTGAAAAGGGAAAAACATCCAGTATGCGGCAGTCCTGTGGGCGAAAATGCCTTGTTGATGCTAGAGGTCAGAGGAGAATGGGTCGACTGATTCAAGCTGATATAAGAGCAACTTTGACTGAAATAACCACTCGTTACAACCGAGGTATGCAGCAAAGCATTTGTGAAGCCACAACACACACAACCTTGAGGCGAATGGGGTACAACAGCAGAAGACCCCACCGGGTACCACTCATCTCCACTACAAATAGGAAAAAGAGGCTACAATTTGCAAGAGCTCACCAAAATTGGACAGTTGAAGACTGGAAAAATGTTGCCTGGTCTGATGAGTCTCAATTTCTGTTGAGACATTCAGAATTTGGCGTAAACAGAATGAGAAGATGGATCCATCATGCCTTGTTACCACTGTGCAGGCTGGTGGTGGTGGTGTAATGGTGTGGGGGATGTTTTCTTGGCACAGTTTAGGCCCCTTAGTGCCAATTGGGCATCGTTTAAATGCCACGGCCTACCTGAGCATTGTTTCTGACCATGTCCATCCCTTTATGGCCACCATGCATGTACCCATCCTCTGATGGCTACTTCCAGCAGGATAATGCACCATGTCACAAAGCTCGAATCATTTCAAATTGTTTTTTTGAACATGACAATGAGTTCACTGTACTAAAATGGCCCCCACAGTCACCAGATCTCAACCCAATATGTGATGTGGTGGAACGGGAGCTTCGTGCCCTGGATGTGCATCCCACAAATCTCCATCAACTGCAAGATGCTATCCTTTCAATATGGGCCAACATTTCTAAAGAATGCTTTCAGCACCTTGTTGAATCAATGCCACATAGAATTAAGGCAGTTCTGAAGGTGAAATGGGGTCAAACGCAGTATTAGTATGGTGTTCCTAATAATCCTTTAGGTGAGTGTACATTGCCATACTTGAGCTCACCAACAACTCTCCACAACTTACTAAGGGTCAGCAACCTGAAGCACATGCAAATGTAAGGGAATTCAACAATTTTAAAATAACTAACTTTAAAAGCATTTAACTAAATACATGCATTCTATATTAATCTCTTTTGGAAGCTTTTACTGCTTGTGTAACGATGCAGGAAACAGTATAAATAGTACAGGGGTTATGTGCAACAGTGATGAACAAAAACATGTCTTCATATCAAGGGAGTTTTGCGTTTTGTGCATGTTTTTGCATTGTGAAACACAGGGCAGGAGAGTATCAGTATTTTATTCCATTGCTGTAAAAGCTCTCGTGTTGTTGTAGTTGTAACCGTTGACATTTATATTTACAGGCCTACTTTTTACAACTCAGAACGAGCGACCGCGGCAGGAAGAGGACGTCTGGGAGGAGCGAATCATGGATGGATAGACTAATATTCCAGTTGGGGCTTTGTGTGCACAGTAAAAGTGAAGAGAGAGAGGACTTTAGTCAAGGGTTTGGACGAGCGGCGTGCCAGATCGCTGTTAAGGCTGTGTTTTTCCGTTCTCACGAAACACCTCGCAGCTCTCATAAATCTCTTTCTCCTCACAGCCGCATTAAAATCTAGTAGATTAAATAGTTGGAGGATGATTAATTTATTGATGCTAAAAAGTATAAATAAGTCTTTATGGCCAGTCAGGCTTTTATCTGCAGTGTCCTGAGTTCCAAGCACTCGTCAGGATAAGGGATGGAAAAACAGATTGTCTAACCAAATAAGGAACGGCTTTCATATTAAGGCTATAGGTGATGTCTGAACTATTGTTGGTAAAGTTGAAATGAGTAAACCAAAAACGAGAAGTCTGGCAAGCACGTTAATTTGTGTCTTTGATAAAACGAGAGAACCACCTGCACTATAAACTTGGAGTCTTTGTCCAAAATAACAGTAAGAATCTGCATGTTTATGTTGTCCTGGCTCTTATTTGTCAACCAATATGACACTGATCTTTATACCAAGGAGGTATATATATAAAATATCCAGTGAGAGCTATCCATTATCATTCCTATTCATCTTGAGGGTAGTGATATATGGTAAAACAAAAAAAGAGCTGGCTAAAATATATTTGAAAGATATGCTAATACGTAGAGTATAAGTTGTAAACAATGCTTCTAAGTGGAAAAAAAAACGATATAAACAAAGTTCAAAGACACTCAAAAAAGCGGTTTGAAATCGCTGGTGTTTCTGACGTCACAAACTACTTTGTAACCAATCAAGTCAATGTGCCGATGGGCTTTATATCATTAACTGCTGCAAAGCAGGGGAGTCTCAAGGGAAGCCACGTCATCCTGGGATATTTTTCTGTTGAAATGAAAAATCGGGTACAATTAGCAATATAGCCGGTGAATTTACATGTTGTACATTATGATATTATGATGAATTATGTTTTTCTCCACTGACGTTCTAAGTTGTTCCAAACTTTTGTAAGGATTTCGATTTTTAGAAGGCAACTATCTGACTTTGAGATGGTGAACAGGAACATGGTTTATGTAACATAAGCAACACATTATTAGCTGTTCGATAACGTAGTCAAGCAAAAGGCTAATCATATTAATTACCGTTATGTATCCAACGTTGTAGAGAGCGATATAAACGCATTCCCATTCTGAAACATCGGCGTGTACAGGTGGTGTAAAGGTGATGATACACAGGGCAACTTTTTGAGCAATGTTGCTGGGCAATGTTGTCGTCAACGGGCAACCAGATGAGAGACAGGGCCCAAGACCGATCTAAATTATCCAGATAGAAATGTATTGGTCACTTTCAATGGGAAAGTGCCCAAGCAACAATCGCTCGGCAAGATTGCCCAGCAACATTGCTCAAAAAGTTGCCCTGTGTATCATCACCTTTAGGGAATGGAGGCGGGCTAATATTCATGGATTCACAAGGGTGTAGAATTACATTAAAGCTATTTAAAGGCATGAATGAAAAAATTCACAAGAAAAAAAAAACATTTAAATATGTAATTTTGGTGATCAAAGATGAGTTTTAAGGGATAAAATGATTGACTACAGGGGGACTTTAACAAAATAAAAGGGATCATACACGATGCATTAAGAGCTGGGGGGTAAAAACTTTTTTAATTTGAAGATCAACGTAAATTGTATTTCATTTGTCTTCCGAAAAACATGTAAGTATCTTCTGTTGCATCCGAAGGACAGTACTAAATAAAATAAATTGATATTTAAACAAAACTATATATTCGCACTCTTGGGTAAAAAATGGGTCAAGGAATGGCTAAACACTAAGCTTTTAATTGACTTAACCACAAATTATTGATCAGGAAATTAGAAAAATGTAAGCAAATGCACTACTTAAAAAGCCAGTGCTGTCTCAGAAAAATATCACAGACAGAATGTTGAACATTTTTGGCAGAATATGGGAAGTTGTGTGTGGAGTGATGAATCACAATGAAACACGAGTCACATGGTGATGCTCCAAAGTCCTGTCTTCGAAAATCTGCTGAAAGAAATATACGCATCTTTACCACAGTGAAGCATGGAGGAAGAGGTGTCATGTGGGGAGCCTTTTTAGCTGCTGCATTGGTGGGCTACTTCTCTATGAAAAGTCATTTAATGCTTTGAATATTGCAGAATGGCTTGCTTCCAATTGAAAAGTTGTTATCTAAAGAGTAATAATCAGATGTTATTTTTAAACAAGACAATGCTCCTTCCCAAATTGCAAAGACCACCAAGAAGTGGCTTGAGAACAAGTCCATCAGGCTCATGTTTTGGCCTGGTCAGAGTCCAGATTTAAACCCTATAGTGAATATTTGGTCTCACATTAAACTCAAATGAACTGGGAGAATTTTTTCAACTACTCATGAACTGTTTGAAGCCATTAACATTGAGTGAAACAACACTGACTCTTCTTGTAGGACGATCTTTCTTTTCTCAGTGTAATTTGGAGGATAGGTCTCCCCCACAGAGAGATGTATTTCTCTCTCCCTTTTTCTCACATTCTTTCTTTTCCACCTGTTGGCCATTACAAAATTCCAGTAAGTTTAAATATAAGACAAACATGAGTCATCTATAATGGAAATTGCTCATCTCCGGGTCGTGCTTAAAGAGTGCCCCTTCTTCCAGATTATGCTGTTAGATCATCAGAGCTGGTTTCTCTCCAGCAGAATCTGCAGAGAGCAAGATCTGCACTTTGAGAAAATGCTCACAAGAATGTTCAAAACTGTACTTTTAGGCATACCTTAATATTTTCTACTGTGTTTTGCAGAAGAAAGTCACACAGATTTGAAACGCATTTATAGCAAATTATGACAGATTTTTCATGTTGAGGTGATATATCCCTATACTCATATCCACCCTTTAGGAATATGCAAGGTTAAAAAGGGTGTACTTTTTCCAGCCCGTTCTCATCCTTTGGCGTCATACATGTGACGCTTTGGACATTTCGTTGAAATCTTACGCACATGGCATCCTTTAGCATCATATGAGACGCAGAACCCAAGGCGTCATACCGGTGACGCTCGTCTAAATCCGACGCACATGGCATCGTTTAGCGTGAATATGAGACGCAGATCCCAAGGCGTCATAACCGTACCCTACCCCAGACCTAAACCTACCCATAACAGTGCGTGTTATATTGACGCTAAAGGATGCCATGTGCGTAAGATTTCGACGAAATGTCATATGGCGTCACCTATATGACGCCAAAGGATGAGAATGTGACTTTTTCCGATTACTGCCCCAGTGACAAGCTAAAATGTTTGCTTTATTTCTGACAGTATATATATATATATATATATATATATATATATATATATAAATATAAATAATTTCTCTCATATCAAGTCTCAATATGCTGATATAACACAACATGCGGCACATAAAATGAACTTGAATGTTACTCTTTAAAGGGACCAAAAAAGATTTTCTCGTCATTAAGCATTTTTATGTTGTTATTCTTTGCTCTATATTACAATTTGTATCATGTCCCAGATCCATATCTACTGGATTGACATAGTGTAACTCATTAGAGCTACTGCTGAGGTGCTGTTGAGCGACCACCAGCATAATTAGCACAGGGTTTGTTTTATGAAGGGGCTATTATCACTCGCCATAAACAGCCAAAAGTCGCCACTCTCCACCCCAGCACTCAGGCAGGGGCTTTTTTTACGGGCCTCTTATACCTGACACACGGCACGCATGTGTTTCCTTTTGCCATCACAATCGATCAGCATCCCGTCACTTCAGTCGGTCCCAGCGAGGCCAGTCTTGTGGCCATTAGTTTCCACCAATTTTGGTCTTAATTATTCGGTAGGTTTTGATAATAAAAACACATTCCTTGAATCACACTGTTTTATAGGTCTTTGGTATAGTTTTATATGATGGGCTTTTAAAAATGTAATTAGCGCCACTGAGTTTTAACAAGTTTGAACACTTTTATTTTTCTTTCAAATTATGAAATGCAAAGATCTTGTAACTTAATGGCCAAATGTCCTGACTTAATTTAAAACAGGCATCTTTAGGGTCCAGCATTGTTTGAGGACAACTATTGATTTATATTTTATTTAGTTTAAGGTGCTAATGATGTACATTCAACAACTGAAGTTGTATTAAGTGGTATGAATAACAACATGTTAGGTATAGTATAACATATATTGTGTTGTTCAATGTTCAAATTGAATTTATGTCTACCAGCTATTCAGTTAAACTTCTTAGTTATGTAATTTCTTTTTTGTATCTTTATGGTCTTTCTAACAAGGTGCTTCAGGCTACAATTAGTTGCATGGTTTTGTGAAATACCTTGACTAATGCGGGTTTATAATGTGGCGATGGAGGGTTTAAGATGTTACTGACCCAAAACTGACCCAGTCAAAACCATAGCAGTGCAAGTTACCCTAATTAGCATGCTTTCACTGGGCATCCAGGGCTGATGTTGAAGGAGTGAGTAACTGGGAGAGAAAGCGAAAGGAAAAATAGAAAAAAATCTCAATGGCTGAACAACAGGCGCAAATGCACCCTCCTCTGTAATGGGCAGGGGGCTCGTTTTATGGACATTTTTGGACACAATTTCCATTCTACTCAATCATTAAAGGTGGTTCTGCCACAACACATTCAAAGAGGTGAAATTAGTCTGTTTTTCATTTCACAAGTTTCCATTGCAAACACCAAATGGAAAGGGAGGTTTTGTTTTTCTAAATAAAGTTCATGTTCCATTGTTTTTCAGGCTGATAATGTCTTTAACATTTTAAGGCTGGAAGAACAGTTTTTCTTCTTTCACAGACTTCTTTAAAGGAATAGTTCACTCCCAAAAATAAAAATTCTGTCGTTTATTCTCTGCACATTCATGAGAGTACTATAAGAGATGCAATGTTCAATTCAATTCAATCGTTCTTTTGAGTTGAATCTCAATGAATCAGTTAATCCGGTTCACAAACCCAGTCTGAGTGAGTGATTCAAAATGTATCCTTTTGTGATTCACAGATAAAAGAAAGTCACATGCATCTGGAACAACATAAGGGTGAATAGATGATGACAGAGTTTTCATTTTCAGATAAACTATCCCTTTAATTTTCGGGGCAGTGTCCTCAGGGGTAGGGGTTTTTGTGGGGTTTTTTTTTTTTTTTGTCCTCCATGACCTTTTCTTAAGTTCTGTCCTCTGTAGACTTCTGTGTTTAAGTATCCTGTCAGTTTTCTTGGTGCTAGAATGATTCCCAGTTAAATAAAGTAAGCTTAATAGCACCAAAGAGAGTCATTCCACAGTTTGAATTTCATGCTTAAAAAGTGGAAAATATAAAACTTCTGGCTGAGGAACGCCACAACTGCGCATACACACAACATCGGCTCTGTGTCTGTGTGCATTTAAGCTGTTACTTTTTAGACAGTATATCAACATATTCCATCTTAACCATTTTGTTACATAATTAGAATACAACTGGATTTGCCTTAATTTTATTGGCTGATGCATCCAGCAAAAATGTATGCACCATCAACCAGAAAGAAAACAAAAAACTTAAAGGGATAGTTCACCCAAAAAGGAAACTTCTGTCATCATTCACTCTCCCTCATGTCATTCCAAATTTGTATGACTTTCTTTGTTTTAAGAAACACAAAACGAAGATAGTTTGTAGAATGCTGTTGTCACTGGACATTGAAACTCATTGACTTACATTATACCATTTAGTTATTATTAACTAAAACTATTAATAATGGTTTAATTTAATTAAAACTGAACTAAAATAAAATATTAATATTAGATGAAAAATAAGTAGTGTTGGCTACTAACTGAAATAAAATAAGTTGATGTTGAAGTACTAAATTACTAAAACTTAAAAATAAATAATTGCTACATAGAAATATTTAAGAAAAACACTAGAACTAAAAATGACAAAAGCACATAAAATGAATAAAGCCTGGAATAAACTGAAAATATAAAAATATAAGATAAATCTAAATATTAATTGATTAATAATTAATGAATTAATAAATGCTATAGTATATAATTAGTATAATAAAACTGCACCGTATGGCCAAAAAACACTTTGACTTTTTTTTTTTTTTTAATAACTTATTTTGTTTTGAAGAAAGAAAGTCATGTAAAGGTAAATAATGAGAACATTTCCGTTATTGGGTGAACTAACCCTATACAGCTGATGTTAATTTTCTTTTTCTTAAAAAAAGCTTCAGTAGTTTTGTCAGAATTATGTATATTATGGCAAATGGATTTCAAAGCTGAGGCTGAATTACTGACGAGCAAGTAGAACGTCTGTGTTGAGCTGGTGGATAAGTTTTGACTTATTGTCTCCCTTCACTTGTGTGCTGTCTGATTCTTTAACTCCTTTTTAAACTCAGTCGATGTCAGCTGTGCCTCCAGGTGTCCCTGCTCTCTCTCACTCCGTCTCATTAAGAGCCTGTAAAAAAAGTTGGGGGGTGGCATCATAAAATCCACACTATAATGAGTGTTTAAGTGCAAACAAACAAACGCGAGAGAGCTCAAGGGCAGCTGAAACGCAACACCCGTAGTGGCCTGGCAGAAAAACTGCAGACGTTCACACTCCAGGGTGACCGTTCCCCAATCCTCCCTGACATGTCCAGGGCAGAGAGTGATTACTGCGGGACAATAGGGCAGCCTGGGACAGACAGACCACCTGTCAGGAGGTGGGGCGGAACCTTAATCAAAATGAAAGAATCTAACGGCATCATGCTGATTAATATAAACCACCAGACCCTTTACAGACAGCCGATCCCCTCACTCGGAAAGGCCCAGGTTGGCTCACGGGTTGCTCAGCAACAGTGAGACTGAATGAAGTGTTGGAAAAGCTCTAGAGCGCCGTTGGTTGGACTCCTCTGTACCGAGCAGCTGTCTCGCCACAGGAATTCAGCAGCCTGCAAATCCCGCTCAAGTCTGCGTATGTTGTAGGCTTTGCTCAGTCTGTTGTCTCAGATTAGATCGATTTCGAAGAGCTTTCACACTTTTATTAGGTACATGTGTTTCATGTGGCAGCGGTCAGGCCTAAAGAAGCAGTGCAACACACACCATTCTATGAGCAAGACTCTTTGTTTATTTAGATTTTAGGCAGTTCTGGCCCAGTTAAAATGTCAGAGAGCCAAGGTTGTGGAAAATTCAGGCTCCTTTTCAATTCATAAGTGTAAAATTTAATTGTCCACACTTCTAAGGAAGGAACCTGAATTTGAATTGGAATGACAATATAGATCAAAATATATTTAAAAAGTCTAAAATTTAAATATTAGAAAACAAAATGTTGTATTGGGTATTACATTATATATATATGTAATGTATATGTAAAAAATTTAATCGCGATTAATCGCATTAATTTATTGCGATTAATCGCGATTAATCGCATTGTTACGCGCAAGAGTGAATAATGAATTCTAAAGTAGTGTATTGCGCTCTTTTGATTTAAATATACTGCTATATACACAAAAGTGCCATAACATGTGGTTTGCAAAAACTTTAAACAAATAAGGTGCTTTATACCAGCAGTATTCCCTTCTGTAATCTCAACTATTGTAAATCTCAACTTCAATCAAATCAAATATTAAAACAAAGCTATACCACTGCCAGGGCAGTACCTTTTATCTAGCTTGTTAAAACGAGTCCAGTTTTCTTGTTTGTTTTCTGAACAGGTATCTTTTATCAGGGAGCAGCAGAAACAGTCTATGTAGTCCGAGGTCATGACCACTACTACAGATATAAGTCGACCAACGTTACTTCTCTGATCTTAGGTTTGGTCATGACATGGTTTCCCACGTACACTAGGATTACATTAAACAGATGTAAAGCCCAATTTATACTTCTGCGTCAAACTCACGCCGTGGCTACGTACCTGCTGTGTGTAGCGCGCGTACCCTGACGTGCACCTCTCCAAAAATGTAACAATGCGTCAATTCTACGCGTAGGCCTACGCAAGCGCTGTGATTGCTAGAACCGCTCCCCGGGTTTCACATGCATGCACCCTCTGCATGTGTAATTGTGCGTCAAGGGGGACAACGACGCAGAAGTATAAATAAAAACCAACGCGTAGTCTATAGCGTAGAGGCTCCGGTGTAGGTCCGACGCAGAATTATAAATCAGCCTAGAGTGAGGTGAAGTGGACGAGCACAGGTGCAGCGACAAGAGGGTGCATTCCTGTGAAACTGTTCCGGTCATGCTCGCCTCACGCACACGCCCGCGCCCTCTCGTTGCCGAAGTTGAATTGTCTATAGCCTAACTTTTTGTAGCTACACGACGCGCAGCACAAATCATTGGAAGAGAGACTGATCCTCGGCTCGCTGTTTGTGAGTTTCCACAATCTAAATAGTTATCAGGACGTCAACAACAGAAGGGAATTCACATGGAAGCATCTCCGCTAAACTAAACGCAGGCCTATCAGGTAAAGTTATGTATAATTTTAATTTAAGTTAAAAAGGCTACAGCTGCGTAGTGGCAGCGCACAGAAGCCATGCCATGGTTACTATCCATAGAGCGCCTGTCATTCACTCGCGGAGCGCTGTCTCCCTTTCTGTTCACCTGAGAAAACCTGCCAAAGCCTCTCCACTGCTTGTTTGGGTGGGTTATTTGCTGGCTGACCAACATACCACCCCTCCTGTGATCCATGGTTTGACTGTAGGCCTATGTGTATTCAGAGCCAGTGAGCAACGGACTTTCAAAATAATAATTAAAAAAACTGCGTTAACGTGCGCTAAAAAAATTGTCGGCATTAATTAATAAATGCGTTAACGCGATAATAACGCGTTAACTTGCCCAGCCCTAATATATATATATATATATATATATATATATATATATATATATATATATATATACACTGAACAAAATTCTAAACGCAACACCCCCCCCCCCCATTTTTCATGAGCTGAACTCAAAGATCTAAGACTTTTTCTATGTACACAAAAGGTCTTATTTCTCTCAAATAGTAAATCTGTCTAAATCTGTGTTAGTGAGCACTTCTCCTTTGCCGAGATAATCCATCTACCTCACAGGTGTGGCATATCAAAATGCTGATTAGACAGCATGATTATTGCACAGGTGTGCCTTAGGCTGGCCACAATAAAAGGCTACTCTAAAATGTGCATCAATGTGCAAATGTTTTATCACACAGCACAATGCCACAGATGTCGCAAGTTTTGAGAGAGCGTGCAACTGGCATGCTGACTGCAGGAATGTCCACCAGAGCTGTTGCCTGTGAATTGAATGTTCATTTCTCTACCATAAGCAGTCTCCAAAGGCGTTTCAGAGAATTTGGCAGTACATCCAACCGGCCTCACAACCGCAGACCACGTGTAACCACACCAGCATCTTCACCTCCAAGATCGTCTGAGACCAGCCACCACAGCTGCTGCAGCTGCTGCAACAATCGGTTTGCATAACCAAAGAATTTCTGCAGAAACCGTCTCAGGGAAGCTCATCTGCATGCTTGTCGTCCTCATAGCATTTCGGTTACGAATTGGCAAATGCTCACATCCGATGGCGTCTGGCACTTTGGAGAGGTGTTCTCTTCACGGATGAATCCCGGTTTAGGCTGTACAGGGCAGATGGCAGACAGCGTGTATGGCGTTGTGTGGGTGAGCGGTTTGCTGATGTCAACGCTGTGGATCGAGTGGCCCATGGTGGCGGTGGGGTTATGGTATGGGCAGGCGTATGTTATGGACAACGAACACAGGTGCATTTTATTGATGGCATTTTGAATGCACAGAGATACCGTGACGAGATCCTGAGGCCCATTGTTGTGCCATTCATCCACGACCATCACCTCATGTTGCAGCATGATAATGCACGGCCCCATGTTGCAAGGATCTGTACACAATTCCTGGAAGCTGAAAACATCCCAGTTCTTGCATGGCCAGCATACTCACAGGACATGTCACCCATTGAGCATGTTTGGGATGCTCTGGATCGGCGTATACGACAGCGTGTTCCAGGTTCTGCCAATATCCAGCAACTTCGCACAGCCATTGAAGAGGAGTGGACCAACATCCCACAGGCCACAATCAACAACCTGATCAACTCTATGCGAAGGAGATGTGTTGCACTGCGTGAGGCAAATGGTGGTCACACCAGATACTGACTGGTTTTCGGACCCCCAATACAGTAAAACTGCGCATTTTAGAGTAGCCTTTTATTGTGGCCAGCCTAAGGCACACCTGTGCAATAATCATGCTGTCTTATCAGCATCTTGATATGCCACACCTGTGAGGTAGATGGATTATCTCGGCAAAGGAGAAGTGCTCACTAACACAGATTTAGACAGATTTGTGAACAATATTTGAGAAAAATAGGCCTTTTGTGTACATAGAAAAAGTATTAGATCTTTGAGTTCAGCTCATGAAAAATGGGGCCAAAAACAAAAGGGTTGCGTTTATAATTTTGTTCAGTGTATATATATATATATATATATATTTGTGTGTGTGTGTGTGTGTGTGTGTGTGTGCGTGTAAAATTTAATACCCTTTAATAAACTTCCTTTGAGGTGTGGCCAATTCAATTTCACTCTGAATTGAAAAGCATATATATATATATATATATATATATATATATATATGTGGAGGCCTATTTAAAAAAATATATATAATATTGAATTCATTACACATTAAATTATTAAATATATTTTTTAATTTTCTTATGATTTGAAAAGTATATATTAAATTAAGATATCTATCTATCTATCTATCTATCTATCTATCTATCTATCTATCTATCTATCTATCTATCTATCTATCTATCTATCTATCTATCTATCTATCTATCTATCTATCAATCAATCTTGGTCTTTGCTTTTTTTTATTTCCAATTTATTACCATTCCAGTTCTTTACATTCAAATTCGAATGGCAATTCTGTATCCTATTGTTACTTCAATTGAAATCAAATTCAGAACTGTAATTTAAAATGCTTTCTTCTCAATTCTGAAATATGCACAACTCTGCTGTTTGCAGACCACAGCGCACGTGTACACCTGAGTTTGCACGTCACTCACCACTTCCCTGTGTTTGTTTTGCTTATGCAGCTGACAGACCCAAACCCTTGTTTATATGCCCTTAGAACATGGCAGAATCTTCATCCTCTCCTGTCTCCTTCCTGCTTCAGTACCAACTTGTGCACTGCTGTTTTAATCCTCTCGACTCCAAATAAGAGTATTTCATGATGCAACCGCCAATAGGTCATCTCTGCACAATAGCACATCACACCATTCCCTGCACTGGGATCTCTCATCTGTGAGGTTTATGGGTGGAGAATGTGATGGGATCAGGATGGATGAGAGTGCATGGAGCCATGTGGTCCACTCTGTAATGCCTCTTGAGGCAACAAGCTCCTGTAATAAAAATATCCTGTGTCTGGTCTTGTTAAATACTCCAGTGTCAGGATTAGACGCAGTTAGCATCCATGTAGCCATTTACGCTGACTATTTCCATGTGTGATATTGCAGGCCTCACACATTTTCAGTTACCTTTGCTCCTTGTCGGCGTGGTGCACCTGCCCGGCTTCATTTCAGGCTGCTGACGGCTTCTCTCATCGGCCGTCACATAGAGTGACCAAATGACCTCACCTCCTCTTCCCCGCTCCCCGTTAGAGCTTGTCGCTGGGACTAATTTATCAAAGGAGTAGGGGGCACAAAGAGGGGCTTTATTCTGTCCCCCCTTCCCATATGAAGATCAACTCTCTTGGAATGTTCACCCCCCACATCGACAACCACAGTCTAAACCATGTTTTATCCCTTACAGCTGAATTTACCAAAGACTACACATTAATGAATAATCAAGAACAAAAAAACGGCAGTTAAATCCCTCTAATCTGAAAAGCGACCACCCTCTTCAGTGGTACTGGGCACGAATAACTGCACTTTACTAGAAGGAGTCCTCCAAAAGTTATGGCATTTCCCCCCTCTGCACCCATTGTGATTGATGGAGCAGCCACAACAGAGGAAACATTGGTCCACCTCATATTCTTATAAACATCAACATGCTGGTTAAGAAAAGCAGGCCTCCCCGTCCCACTGCCAGACGTGTAAATAAGATTCCCTGTGGGAGAAGAGGGAACCACTGCGCTGTGCAGCGCTCTCACGTAGCCTATATAGCCTACACCAGTAATCACCACCATTGTTTATGCTCCACGGCGCGCACAAAAAAAAAAATGCAAGGATTTGTCTTTATGTGGCCATTGCATGTATAACAACTGAAAATGCATCTCAGAGTCAGACTTGCTAAAACAAAAGACAGTTATGTGCCTGTACGCAGTCTGTGCTCAGCAATGTGGCTCTTATTGCACTGACCCCCTCTAGAGGATCACAATGGAAATTCCTCTATTATCGCAACCATATGTATGGCCAGTTAATATTACTAAGATGCTTTTGAATTTGATATTGAATTAATATCTGAAAAATATGAAACTATATATATTATATACTATAATTTATTATAAATACAAGTTTTAAAAAAAAGGCTTAACTTAATAAATACAACGGTAACAGCAATTAATTTGTTATGATTAATTTATTGGTTAATGTCTTGGATAAATGTGTGTTATCTATCTATCCAGTTTATGCAATGTAATTATGTTTGCATCTCAAACATAAATGTATTAAGTAGATTGTAAGTGTATTATTTTAGTATTCTCAATAAAGCTGCTTTCCTTTTTTTCAGTGTATCTATCTATCTATCTATATATCTATCTACCTGTGTCTGCTTTTTCCATTCAAGTTCTCGAGTTTTGGAAAACGTGATAGCTATAATGAAAAAAGCGAGTGTTGGTAGCCGGGGTGTCTGACGTGGGGTGCTCGCCCTCTAAATAAACTTTGGAGTTCAGAGGGGGGAAAGAGACTGCAGAGAGCTGAAGTCATCAGTTACCAGACGAGCATACGAGCTGGGAGCAGGCGAGAGAAAGGGAGAGATAGTGAATTGCTCAACCGTGAAACTGTGAGCTATAGAGATTGAACAGAGAAGAGCGAAGTTTCGGCGACTATTTACCAATCAAGCGCCAAAGTTTCACTGAAAGTTCCTCGAGATGCTGTGATGAGGATGACGCGAGGACCTCCTACATGCCAGGCTCAATAAATAAAGTAACCTTCACACCTGGACGTGTCGTGCTGGATCACAGAGGGGAATACACACAGCCATTAAGGAAGACCATCCAAATTGATCACCATGCCAATTTAATTTGATTCCCTTCTCCCTACTTTGCTTACAGTGCGCTGGATGGAGAACTAACACTTTCATTGTTTCCATGGAATGAGTGGCTCTCTCTTTGGATATCTCACAGTGGCACATATGTGGATTGCCTCCAATATGTTACTGCCGAATCGGCCCAGGTGCATTTGGGCCATTGACAATTCTGGTTCTCTTGCGCGTGAGCAGAGCTGGGGCTTCTGCCCGATTTAGGAATAACATATTGAGTTTTGGACAGATCAGAGTGCGCTAAGGGACATTGAAATTGACAAGACAAGCATCATTCCCCTGATTACTATGCAATTACAACTGATCTCCATTGTTTTGATCTTGCATTGTATGGAATACACAAACTGTCAGCATCAAGGCTCCAGGCACCGGCTACACAAACGTAAGTTCTGCGCTGCTGATCTGATGCTTTGCGCACACCTGCACCGTGACTTGTAGGCTACTGACTGTTTGTGTGAATCGCTTCTTTAGTGGTCATGATGTTTTAAAACTTTTTCTCATTTTAAGAGACTTAAAAAGTAAAACGATTGTTTATAAGTTTTTTTGTTTGTTTTTTTAAAGTCGGAAGAATATTGAATCAGGTGATAGGAAACTGATTAAGGCTAAAGGTTTACATGAGAATAGAACATTTTATTTATTTTATGTCTTGGTAAGGAAGACGCGCCATTGCAATAAATAAATAAATAAAAATAATGTAAAACTCAAACTCTAAAAAGAAAACGGACTCGACATCTCTTTTGTGGTTCGGCATATGACAATATAGGCAGCTGACAACTAAAGCAGTTCAATATTTCTTACCAGCTGGAAGAACTGTGATCGAGTTATTGTTATCGAAGTAGATATGCTATTTTTGTTCTTATGACCTATATCACTGTTTTCTTCGTTCATATTTTGTGACAAACAGCCTGGGTTGCCAAATGCGCTGTTTCCCGCATAATGGGCTACTTTTAAATTGTGGCAGCGGGATGATTTTTTTCTGTGGTGTGAGGGTTAAATGGAAAGAGTTTTTTTTTACCAGCTAACAACAGGTACAATTTATTCCAATTTTTTTTTTTTTTTTGATAGGCAGACCATCTGTGGTCAAGAACCAATACAGTAAATGTAGCCTAGTGAAATAGTGTTTTAGAGTTAAGATAGGCCAACACAAAAATAAACGATGGTAGACCTTACTCAGAGATGATATAGACTACTTTACTATGTTCAATAGGCTATATCTCATGGGAGTATTTTTTCAGTGTTGCACCATTGAACGGTCTGTATGTAGGCTACGTAGCCCATACAGCAGTTTTCACTTGTGAAAAATTCAATATAAAGTCTCTACGCTTAGTAAAGTCAATATATGAAGTAATAGCAGTCAAATTTTAATCCAAGAAGTATCCTAGTAGCCTACATGGATAATGGTATACAAGTACATTACAAGTAACATAGCCTACATTGTCCAATCCTCTGTCCAGTTAAAAAAATTCAGTGATAAACAACTTAACGCTTTATACAAGTTGAAAATGCATTACATTGATTATAAAATGCGTGGAATACATTGGTTTGTTTTTAAGGGGTTTGGTTGGTGATTAGGCTGGTTTTGGGATAGTTTGTTACAAAGACCTGGCAACCTTGCAAACAGCGTAGCCTGTTGCTTGAGATGAGCCCGTGAAACTGCGCCTGTCACTAAGTGACTTTGTTCCTCGTGGTTTCGTTTTGATGGCTTAATTTGAGGGATATTTTACATAGGTTTCGCCACAGTGAGTTTTGCAGAGAAAAAACAGCTACTTAATCTTCTATTGGGAAATGTTGTGCTGAGGAAGCCTAGAAGTCGAGCTAGAAGATGCGCGCAGATGTTTTCTTTTTAGTAGACACTTAGTGGTTTTATTCGGACACGTAACTCGGAGAGACCGCTGGTATTATAATGTGTTTCAAATCATGTTTTAGGGTATGTTGCAGTTCTTAATATAGGCCTACCTTTCATTGACCATTGACGAGTTTTACTCGTGTTTTGCTTTACACTCTCGTTCTGTCATTTTAGTAAACAGAGCGAGCATAAATTTGTTCATCATTATTATACTTTAGGTGTGCACTGTTCGTCTAGTATCTGGCTATCTATGGCCAGTCCAGTTTCTTGTTAGGATCGCTCTCTAGCGGCCACTGCATTACGCTGAAAACCCTTGGTCCCTCGTGCTCTTGGTCCGTTTCACGCATTTATTGACTGTTGCTGCTCACGGATACGCAGACACCTCAGTAAGTTCAGTATTGACAGAAGCACAGTTTCCCCTTTTCTTCCAGTTTGCAACAATGTTGAATACATCCTTGAAAAACAAATGTTTAAATGTAGTTGTTGGTTACACGTTTTCTGGCCCGAACCTCACGCCTGCACAGGGCCATTGGGGCATCTTTATAGTTGAGCACATAAAATACCTGCTGGTACATGTTTTATAATTTATTGCACAAATTTGAATAGCTTTAGTTGAGGGTAACATAAGGAATTCCCCATTTCGTTCAAAATGCCATTTTAATCAGAAGCATTAAGTCAAGGTTGTAACCAAATACTAAGGATTGTGGGGGACCAAGTGTAATTTGGAGGTCATGTCCCCCTCATTGTCTATGGTGGTTATGGCCCTGGATGAAGTATTTATATGGATATTTTTGTTTTACATAGGAGAAAGAAACACAAATTTGGGAAATAAGCAATGCATGCATGACAGGCTCCAGAACTGTGGAACTGAGTATGATTTTTATTTTAATAAACAAATTTAATATACAAATATGATTTAAACGGCTAGATTAGTTTGAATGTATAAACATATGTTCCAAATTAGTTGTGACAAAGCCAATTAGAGCAATAGAATAGCTTTTGGTATCAGGGAGCCACAAAAATGCCATTGTGGCTATATGGCACTCACTGGGTTATTTCAAGTCTGATAGAACAAAATGATATTATGGAATTCAAAATACAAAAACCTTAGCCATATTTTCTGTTTAAAACTGAGATGGTGCCAGAATTGTGGACTGTGGACAGTGGCCAGGACATTGTCTTCAGCATACTAATAGTGCTCTCATGTGGCATGGGAAAAATATGCATAATCTGACGTTGACAGCTACTAGTTGAGCACACAGCTGTAATTTTTTATTTAAAGAGAAAACAATTTTGGGTTATCCTTAAAGAACAGAATTGTTTCGCTCATTTCAGCATATTTTTAATCAATTCATAGACGAGTCAAAATCTACTAATAATGGAACAACAGTCTTAAAAAAGGTTTAAATAAAATAGTTTTTGTTATAAGAGACGATAAAACAACGTTTTGCATCAAAACCATTCCTTTCCTGGTAAAAAAATAACTTGGTTTTCAAAAGTCACCGAATTTGCGACAGCTGAATGTAACATTTTTGTCAAGCCAAACATGTCGGTCTCTGAGTAGCCTATACGAAATAAACTTGGTATAATGAACAATGCAAAAAGCATTTTGAACGTCTACAGCACGTTTTATATTTACCCACAAATCAAACATATTTCACCTTATGCACGTTAATTATCACGTCTGTCAAAAACGTAGGCTGGATGTCGTTTGGAATAGAACTA